>NC_139344.1:159637811-160055311 GCF_055883805.1 Amblyomma maculatum | reverse complement strand
GCGGCTTTCATATCACAGAAGGTGTTGGCGAAACGTTGAATATCTGGAAGTGTAAATACGTTCTCGCAACATTCGCCGGCTTAACGAAAGCCGCAAAAGGTAGCGGGCTAGAGCGACCCCTATCAGCAGCTGCGCGCCGAGCTGCCAGTGTCGCTGCGCCTATCGAGGCCGCTCTGAAGATAGCCGCTACTTTTCATAAACGGTCTAATTTTGAACTGAAAGCGTAAGGTTCTAGTGGCGCAAAAGTACGGCGGCTTCCGGCGTCCATCGGGAATAATGCTTCCAGATTCTGAGAACGAAAAATCATTGCGAAAAATTACTGAGCTCCTGCTTCGCACGTAGCGCAGTGGACACAAAATGATGATTTGATTTGGTTTGGTTTGGTTTATGGGGTTAAACATTCCAAAATGACTCAGGCTATGAGAGACGTCGTAGTGGAGGGCTTCAGAAATTTCGACCACCTGGGGTTCTTTAACGTACGCTGATATCGCTCAGCACACGAGCGCCTAGCTTTTCGCCTCCATTAAAAGCGGCCGCTGTGGCCTGGATTCGATTCCGCATCCTTGAGCACAACAGGGTTGCAAAATATAAAAATACAAAGACGTTCAATAATTTGTGAAGCTTTATTTCTATGGGTATACTGTCTCTCTCTCTCTCTCACCCACACGCACACTCACACACGCACGCGCACACAGACACACACGCACACACACCGCGCGCGCTTGTGTGTGTGTGTGCGCGTGCGTGAGTGTGCGTGTGTGTGTGTGAGATAAATGAGAAAAGGAGAAAAAGAAGGAAAAGAAAGGCGCTATCCCGTTTCATTCATTAAGGCGAAGCCCTCCTGCAAATTCTTCTTATTAGTTTTACATAGCCTCAGTGATGGTATATGGGGTTTAACGTCATAAAGTGACTTTGGTGATGAGGGACGCCGTAGTGGGGCGCTGCAGTAATTTCAACCCTCCGTGGTACACGGGCACCTTGTGCGTCGCCTCCATCGAAAGCCCTTTAAGCCCTGGTCGGGATTAAACTTGCGTCCTCAGAATATAAAGCCTCCGGCAGCTGAGCGAGTGTAAAAGCTCGACAGGTATACGTAAGAGCCGCTTTGCACCGACGGACGACGGTTTTGCACGGGTTGTAAGCGCGAAGCACCGTTTCGACTGTCATTCGGGACAGTCGAATGGCAGATAGACTGCGCCTTAATTCTTACTAGAGACAATTGGAACGAGCAGCCTTTTTTATTCCTTATGGAGTTCGCCGGTTGTCATCTACACTTTTAGTGCGCTATCTCAAGTACTATACCTTATCTGGACGTGTGCTGATTTGTCGTAAAATACGGGTCGTCAGACGAACAGGGGCCGTACAACCTGGGTTTAACTGCAGGGACGACGTGGTAGAGGACCTTGGAAAATTTAGACCACCTGGTGTTCGTTGATATCGCAAGAAACATGAACATTTTTTTTTTTTCGCTCCATTAAACTATGGTCGCTGTGGCCAGGATCGAACCCGGCACGTTGGGACCAGCTATTAAACGCCAAAGACGCTGAGCTACTGCTGCGGGGAAAACTTCAGAAGAAAAAGCGTGGCCCTTACACGAGTATACAGAAAATTGACTTTAATCCGACACGTGTGTGCCTTTCGACTCAAGAAGTGTGACGAGCGAAATTCCAGGCAAGCGACGATATAAAACGGATATGGCAGAACAAAATTCCCGAGTGTTTACCCTCTGCTGCGTGCATATCGTTAAACTCAGTTCAAGACAGGCTGACTTTTGACAGTGCATACGATCTACAGATTCAGTGGCAATCAGGGCATCTAAAACCATCTCAACGGGTGCGCCGTCACGTGGCTTGCGCTGACACTTGACTGTCCCGTGGCATGCTACGTGACCGGATATTGACTGTCTAAGCGTGAGCCAACATCTGCCGGGAAGAGCTTCCTTGTAAAAGGCTATAAAACTACAAATATTTTTACCTGGACTGGCTAGCTCGGAGAAAAGGGTTGGTAGAGTTGCTAATGCAGATGAAGCCGTTTAAAGAATTTTCGTTTGGATTAACATCCAGGCGTCCACTACAATAAACAGTGATGAATCAGACACGCAGTCGAAACATTTCAGAGCCCAATTAAGTTCAGAGCCCAATTTACTGAACGGCACAAAACTCGATTTTACCCGCGCAGCTCATCTGCACATTTGCGTCCCCGTGAGACACTTGTTTCGCGCGGAAAATGATGCACGTATAGAATACGGCTTTTCTGGGGGAAGCTCGCTCGCGTAAGGCGTTCGCCGTGACGCAGCTGATTAGAATTTTGTAATCGAGCGCACGCCGCTAATCGAGCGTGTCACTCTCGCTTCCGAATGCGCGCGTAAGCGGAAGCCTCCCAGGCTACTGCAATCAAAAGGGACCCAATACCGGCGACCGGCTGATGCGTCCATTGTTAGCATCCCGCTAGGCTCTGCACGCAAGCGGTCTGTGTACTTCCTCAGTCGTTTGGCGCACTGTGCTGTCAGCGGGACCAGGACTGCGAGCACCCTCCGCGCCGGCACGGCCACCATCGTACGGGTGTTCTCGGCAAGCCGCGCGGCAAAGATGTGACGGTGCACGCACAGACTGACGCCGAGTAAGTCTCGACGATCTCAAGGAGTACTCCCTTTTCCCTCCACCTGAGATGGTTGGGTTATCAGGGGCGAGCTGCTGCGCTAAATGTTCTCGCTGAGATTATAGCATAAATTGTCTCTCTGGGCGTTTGTGTAGCAGACTCTCTTCCTCATTACCGGAAGCTGACTCACTATATCTGTTTTGTATCGTCCGATCCAGTCGGTCCATTCTCACAGAAAGCGAAAAGGGCAGGTAAGACAGAATGACCGCAGGGAAACAAAAGCACTTTCCTCAGTGTATTATCTTTGGTTCTTACAGCGTTGGGTACTGGTGCCGCACGTGCTTTGTTGCGGCCGGCTGTGGTGATTGCTTGCCAATTAAGGAGTTGACAGCGCAGATTTAACATCAACGCGTGTTGTCGACGGGTGTGTGTACATTATGTTGAAATAATCGCGTAAATCATCTCGTGAGCGTTAAAATCCAGGGCGCTTGTGCTCAGTGCTCCGCCACCCTCTTCGGTCCTTGCTCTTCCACGCGCCGTGATTTGATGGGGATCGCCAGCAGCGAGGCTAGAGGCCGGATAGCCCTTTCTTGCCTTCAAGCGCCGCTGGCGGCGGTTGATCCTAGCAAACACGTATACGTACGAGAGTGCAGATTGTGATTTTACTTTGCTCGACTAAAAAGGAAAGGAAAAAAAAAAAGTGTGAGCTGATGGAAGATTCAAGCAAGTGATTCGCTTGTGCTGACCGATCTTCTTACTGATATTCTTCGTTCACCTTCTGCTCTTGGAATGTGTACCTGTGGCCGTACACGGCAGCGAATTTCTATTCTCTTAGACCAGAACGTACTGCTTGATCATGCGCAGGGCTTATTTGCAAATTCTGGGTATACATTGACTGTAGTCTGAGTTATATTCTATTTTTGTTTCTTCCCTGCTGGTGCTCTGGAATAAAATAGATGTGATAGAAAGCGGGGCTGTTACCCGCTGTTGGGCATTTTCGTTTTCAGTCCACGCGTTTACTCTGGATCCTGAATAAAAGGAACTGTTGCGCACTCTCTAACAACTAAGGTTTGAAATAAAGCCTCTTAATGTGAGGCTTGGGTTTCGAAAATAAATTTACAGCTGGTATCGCAGGGATCAGGTGTCACCCTGAAATGCACTCCTTGAAAAAAAAAAAAAGAAAATAAAATAACTGCTTATAGAACAAGTAACGCCAGCTTTATTTGTCAAAACGTGCCTTTAGTTCTTTTTCTCACGACATGCCCATCTGTACAAATGCATGCCATGCGCGAACTGAACGGACTAATCGGTGAGAGGCTAACGGGGCAACGAACTGCAACTTAGAAGCCCATAATAATCGCCCGAAAAGACCTCTACTGAGATAGTGCCGATTTTTAAAAATCATGGAATGAAATCTGTGGACATAAATTAATGTGTGCAAAAAAACAAACAAACAAAAAGAAAGGAAAATAACATTGTCCAGCCCGAACCGCTTAAGGCATAGAACGACAGTGAGAGCACTTCCTCCGTCCTTGCCGTAGCAAAATGATCCTGGTTCAGGGCAAAAAGGCTTTGTGGAATCGAAGCGATCGGCTCCTTAGAAGGGCATGCTCATCTACGACTCACTTCAGGATAGATTGTAAAAGTCAGCGATAAGCAAGCTTGGACACGCAATTTAATTTAGTTGCCGTTTATTTGCGAAGCTTGTGCGAGATTCTGTAAACATCGCGACTCCTAACGAAGCAGTGATAGTTTAAATCATTCCATACCCTGGTCGCCTCTGCCCGCCAGTCACGAAAAAGGAAGCAAAGCATGGAAATCTTTGTTTTCAGCAGGCCATAATGTGCAGCTGGCAGTATTGCCAGTAAGAGAACCTCACGTGTGCAAAAAAAAAAAAAAAATGCGGTCGTTGCTAAGGGCATAAATTTCCTGCTCGAGTCTGGTTTACCGTGCGCTGGGCTGTGCTGCAGGTTTTGCGTTACACAGCTTTCGTTTTATCAGCTATAGTAAAAACTAATCCACCTGCGGGACAGCGCGGTTTGGTCTCCGGCACAGCTGGAGATAGCGGTTGCTGCCGTCTTGCGATGACGTTTCCATGCGCTGTGGCTGTTGCGGGGCCCTCTGGGCGTGAACGCCCTCGCAGATCGCTTTCTAGCGCGTGACTGCGTGTGAACCCGACTGAACGGCCGTCGAAGATCCAAGAATCGCGATTCCTCTCGCTGTCGCCTTTTTGAGGACACGGACAGTTCTGACGCTGATACTCTGTTTGGTTCCGGAGTCAATCGGCTTACCCTAGCAGCGACGACTTCCACGTTGCTGCACGCGGCGGCGGTTGAGAGCTTGTTCATTTTCTTGGGCAATAAAAGGAATGCGACCGGCGCGCGCACCGAGAGACCACTTTCTCAGCTTATCTCTAAAGCCCGGCCGCATATTGCCAAACCATATCCCGCAGGCGCACTGGAGCAGACGACGCTGTCCGCGAGCTAAACGGCGATTGTTGCTGAAAGGTCTCTGTGAACGCAACCTAAAGGTAACATAGACTCACTATAAACGATGATTGTTGGTAAAAGATGTCTCTGAACGCAACCTAAAGGTAACATGCACTTACTGAAGGCAGGAAATAAATACGCTGAAGGTAATTCTTTAGTGTAACAGTTTTCGTACCGATTGTTACTGAAATGTGTCAGTGAACGCAACCTAAAGGTAACATACACTCACTGAAGGCAGGAAATAATTGCGGTGAAGGCAAGTGGAAAAAAAAAAAAAAAAAAAAAAACTCAGAAAAAGAAATTACGACACAGGAGTCGAACAGATGTTTCAGTAGCGTCAGTGCAGAGGTGGGTGGTGTCAACCCAGTGCGTCACAAAAGCTATGACAACAGCTGCCTTTAAATGCATTATTGTTCGTTCAGACATTTTATCCGCAATGTGCCGCCAGGTAGCGTTGCTCAGAGGAATCATGCGCCAGAGCGTCGTCTGCTAGAGTGCTCCTAGGGATATGGTTTGGTAATAAGCAGCCCGGCCCCCGTGGAGAGCTTTTGGTCCGCGAATTCGCTCTGCGCTGGAAGCGCATGCTGCCGTGCCGTGCGCGCAACTTGCAGGGAGTTAATCGCGCGAGTTTCTTGCGTCCATGATGCTACAAGTTTGGCAGCGCGGCCGTGTGTGTTTCCCGCGTAGAGTAAATTCGCAGGAAAAACAAAAACAGAAAACACTCCATGTGGGCAAGATTTAACATCGCCAACCTAATCTTACACATCATATCATCTCTAACATCGGTCGTGTAATAGCTCCAGCTCCCGCTATCTCTTTTTTCCTGGGCAAAAGTTGTTTGCGTCACTCCACTCCCATTATCGGATTCTTCTGTCTTATCTCGGTCATCTGCTTCTCGTTAGTTCGAGCCTATGATGCTCTGTAGTTCAGACACCGTGCCGGCTCGTGCGGCGTCAGGAAGGCACTAAAGTTCTGCTCTGAGTAGGCCCCGTAAAATGATTTGGTTTGAGGGGTTTAACATCCCAAGGCAACTCGGGCTATGAAACGCCGTAGATGAGGGCACCGGAAATTTCAGCCACCGTGGGTTCTTAACGTGCACTGACATATCGCACAGCACACCGCCTTGCTTTTCACCTCCATCGAAAAGCGGCCAACAGGGCCTGGATTCGATCTCGCACCCTTGGGCACAGTGGTCAAGCGCCCTAACCGCTGCACCACCACGGCGGGCGTAAAATGGACCTTCGATATAAAACGATTTGTGGTTGCGAAATGTACAGGGCGTAAAGCAGCAGAGTTGCGGATTTCTTTTTCTAATGCGAAAGCATTACTTCGCTATGTTCAGATTTCTGCCCGCAGAACGTGTCCGCAGCAGTTGTAATTGAGAAGTGGTAGAGATTAATGAGTGGTGTCAATGGATAGAGGGTGACGTAAAGTTGCGTCGAAAAAATTATTAGGCCAATAAATTAATTAGATTAACTGGTTCACGGAAAAGGAAAGGCGCAGTATCTGTCACACTTGTTTTGTGGACACCTGAACCATGCCGTAAGGAAAGGGAGGAAGGTGGGTGTGAAAGGGGTGCTGTAGTGGAGACGTCAAGAATGTGACGTCACGCAACCGGAAGTAGAGCCGAAAAAGGGCACAGGAAGGGATTGGCGCGCAATTTGAAAGTACCAAAGACTAAAATGGGCAAACAAGACGGGCATTAAGCAATTAGAAGCAGCCAATAGCAGCATCCGTGCTTTCGCATTATTCCAGGGCAGATTCTGCAGTGCTTTTTAATTTTTTGTGCTATAAAGACGTTTTTTCAACCGCTCTCTTTATGCTCTAAGGCTTATCGCAACTTTCAAAAGCATAGGATAGCAAAGCCAGCATGCTTAACTTTGAACAGCAATTAGCTTTAAGAAAAATCCGAATAGTAAACCGAAGCAGTCCGTATAGTGCTTCGTATACGAATCATTTGTGTTGTGTACCGCCTGCTGTAGAAAAGTTTGAATCCTAGTGTACTCCTGTGGCTTTTTATTGCTTTGTATTATGTGGTATATGTGCTGTCGGAAATTATACAGTACAGAATTACTACGGAAACCGATCTCTATTCTGCAGTGTTTTTCTGAACGACTCCCGCTGTTTAACTGTTGCACCTCCTTTTGAGGGACTACTTTCAAACCCTTTACAATCAGTCCTGAGGAGGAAGGACGTTGTCATAGATCAGTTAGTCCAGAAAAAGACAACCCTGTCGCCCTCTTGTAGTCCCATTTTTCTCACAGTGCAAACAGCGAATTTTTGTCCGGCTGCTCTTTTTTGGTGCCTTCATTATCTTTTACTAATACTCACGTCCATGATTTGCCGAAAGTGTAGATGCCACTTGGTGAGTGGGCGGCACATGTATGAGGGTCATGCGGTGCAGCATCTGTGGCCTCCGTAGTTCCACATGACTATACTGACAATGCTTTTAACCCTCTGGAGCTTCTGGGCATAAGGTGCTGCGCAGAAGGCCCGCTGTAACGCCAGGAAGTGCTTCCGGTCTTCTGCGTATAGTAATCTGTTCTCTTTTTCTTTTTAAAGAAAGGACAAACATAGGCTATCCAGTATGCTCTAAAAGCTTATCTCGTTTGTCCTGGCCATGTCGGAAAAAAAGTCATACGAAGTGACAGGTGAACGCATGAGGAGAAATACAATGAACCCTGGTGTCACCCGTTAATAATTAGGAGATATTATTAACGATGCGCCCTTAACGGTGCGCACACTCCCAGATACCCTTAGAGTGAGGGGGAGAGGGGTGTAGCTGTTCCGGTCGCAAAGGAGATGTCCCCGACCTGCGTGGCAAGCTCAGCCGGAATTCAACTACCTTGTAGTGATAGAAGGGGGTGGTCGTTTGGTGCCCAGCGGTCGCCGGTTCAAGCCAGAGTAAGGGTCGGAGTCAGAAGTAACAAACAAAACAAACTTTATACACAGCAAGAGATGATACAGAGGAACACACAAACAATAAAAATTGCACAGACGAGAGGCTCACAGAAAAACAAACGCTAAGCATGCAACTACAGAGGTAATCAATAACACAGAAGCTTTACAACACAGATCAAACACGAGAGAGTCACATAAACAAACACCAAATTGTTCACCAGGCACTGTTGACGCCTCGAGAGTCACGATGCGGCCGCCATGCAAGACGAGCGCCGCTCCCTCGCAGGTCCGTGGGCTTGCCAGCAGCGGGTGATCCCCGGGAGTCCAGTTGTAGCACTTGCGAACACGCCGCAACCACTGTATGACTGACTGACTGACTACACAAGCGGCGCGGCCTCCATAAATAGGGCGCTCCGCGTCTGTCTGTTAAGGCGCGCTAAAGCTAGCGCGCACACACACTTGGCTTCGCTGGTTAAAGCGCTCTCTTCTCCTCCCGTCGAGCCGCGCGTCGTCATTGGCTAGGACCCGTAGAAATTTCTCGAGACCTCTGGCATATTCCAGACTGATGAGTCACCGACATCGCCGGGTGATGAGAAAGAGGGCGACGGCGACGCGTACAAAGGGAAGGAGGTTTTTCTCGAATCTTATGGAAGTTTCCATGCGGCGACGCGCAGGCCTCGCGCCGCGCCGGCTTGATAAAAATGTGCGCCGATTTCGTGAAAACTGCTAACGTAAAGAAAACCAACAAGTAATGTACCAGTGGTAGCAATCCTTGCGTATTTATATTTTTTAGAGGAGACAGCCTGAAGCCGCTACCATGAACAATATTTGCATGGATGAGCCCCCACACATCCACGAGCTTCCGGCTTTCCAGTATTTACTCTGCACTTAAGCGTTAGCCTTTCATGGAAACTAAGGTGGATATAACACTGTATGTGATACTGTATGGAAGGCGCCTGGTGTTTATACTGCTGCCGAAGGAGAGGACTAAGAGAAAATGTTCTTCACAGACGGTTTTCCCGATTTATCTTCGGCACAGTTTGTCTTAGAACCATTCCACGCAGGAAGCACACTTAAAATAAACAAAAGACGCGACCGTCAGTTGCGTACAACAGTTCTCGCTGTGATCTTTTAGAACTCACGGACAGTTTGCCAGGGACGTGAACTGAAGGTCCCGGCACGACCCGCATGTCTGCGCGGAAAGCATGGAGCGGGAACTGTATACGACAAAGCAGCCGAACCGCTAGCGCACTGCCTTTGGTTCAGAAACTTCCCGCAAACAAAGTGGGCGATATGCGCCCCGCCGCATTTTTTTTTCCTCCTGTCGTTAAGCATCAGCTTTTTTCTTACGCTGACGACGTCTTGAGGCTTAGCGTAAGACAAAAAAGGGGCGCTTCGTTTCATTTGCTGTCTTTGCGCCATTTCTCCCTCTGCAGCTGCAGTTGCCTGCCGTGGGCTTTGTACCGAAGCTGGCCGCCTACAAAGTCACTATGCAGCGAGACTGGCCTTTTGCACTCAGCGGAGCGGCAGCGTGTCTCTTGCTTCAGGTGAGGACACGGGACCATGGACATGATGCGCTTGAAGCGCTCCTCTCATGCATTCGCGCAGACAGCTCGCCCGAGAGCACGCTCAAAGCACGACGACGCAGTTTGCTTTCATGTGTTCTTAGATGATAAGTCCGTATGAAGCAAGGAGGCGAAGAAAAGTCTTTCAAACAATCCCACTGATGTTCAGGCGGCGCATATGAGGCATCCTGGCTTAATTATGTTAACAGAATTGCTTAAGGGAGCACCTGTTTATTTGGCAAACACTGCCCCATATTCACGTCATTTGAATAGGAGACGTTTGGGCGGTTAATTATTAGTCGTTTACTGCCCAGTAAAGTATGGATGACGACTTTGGATGGCAACAGATAACGCGATACGTACCATATTTTTGTACAACAAAGTTTTTATCATTCAGGCTGAAAAGATGACGGATAACTTGCTTTTGAAATTTTATGTTAGAACTCAATTTACAGCTGTAACATCTGACCCCGGGTGCTCGCCGCCCGGTTTGTTCGTTCTAAACCCACGGTAGACGATTATTTACGTATAATTGCATGGTTAAGCTTCTTAGTTTCAGTTCAGTAATAATAGAGAAGCAATTTGAAATTATATTTGAAGAATTTCATGACAAACTCATTTTGAAGGCTGCCTTTAGGGCACCCCCGGGGGCGAAGTTTTTCTTTTTTTCTTTTCTCAATAGAAGGAAAGCTTTCATAACATCTGCGTATTCTGAAACTATCCATTGTCACGCACGATGGTGTGCTTTCGCCCCGTTGAGGCGAATTAGCATGTCTAAGCAGCAATGCGCATTTCACACATGAAATAGGCAGAAAATTGCCGCATCTAGCATTTTGCACCAGAGAGAGAGAGGTAGCATAAGACGCTATATATAATACTTTTTTTTTTGCATACTCTGCAGTCCAGGGCAGCAAAATGAAAGTTGCTACAGGTCTCGTCGCGAGTCTGCGCAGTGCACGCCGTATAAGATGAACAGGGCGGGTACCAGGGAAGGAAAGCCCTGCCTGACGCTCATTTATGTATGGTGTGGTATGTTATGGTGTGGTATGTTATGGTGTGGTATGTTATGGTATGGTATGGTATGGTATGATACGGTACGGTACAGTACGGTATGGTATGGTATGGTATAGTATGGTAGTGTGTACGATGTATATGGTACGGTACGGTGTGGTATGGTAGTGTGTACGATGTATATGGTACGGTACGGTATGGTATATGGTATGGTATGTGGTCTGTAACGTCCCGAAACAACTCGCGCTATAAGGAACGCTGCAGTGGAGGGCTCCGAATTAATTTCGACCACCTGGGGATCTTTAACCTGCACTGATATCGCATAGTACATGGGCGCCGCTGGCATTTCGCCTGAATCGAAACGCAGCTGCCGCGGCGGGTGGAACCCGGGTACTCCGGTAACCGAGCGCCTAACCACTCAGCCACCGCGGCAGTTCCGCGTATTTCGGTTATCGCGCAAGTGGTAGGGAAGTCGCGCTAAATCAAATGAAAGAAAAGTGAAGACAGTCGCAATCGGGCGAGGAAAACTAGGTTGAAACGAAAATTAAAAGGTTGCGAGAATACGAAAGAAGCAGCAGCCATTCCCTGCATTGATCAAACATTTATATTACGATCGTTAATGAATGTGGAACAAAATGATAATAATAATAATAAAGCAAAATGACTCTTCTGCAGCAAGGGCGTAATATTTGAGCGCAATAACAAACCACTCACAAATGTGACAGTAATTTTAATTTTACATGCATATTGCTCAAGATTGCTGAATGACTGTTATTTGGAAGTACAGTCGTGAGCAAAAGTGGTATACAATACTCCGCCGGTGCCGAATCTCAGGAAAACTGCATTGAAACCCCATTTAGCAACAGCTATTTACGATCAAAACGATATTGCAACCCCATTTAGCAACAGCTATTTATGATCAAAACGATATTGGCGATTCCCATTTTACCAACATGCATGCATGTCGCTATCCCTATATTTGTCGCTGTCGTTAGATGACAATTCAGTGCAGTTTTCCGGTGCTCGGTCACAGGCTCAGTGTTGTATACCACTTTTGCTCACGACTGTACATTTTGACTACACAGAAAAGGCGTACACCGTATAGTTCTTATTTTTCTATCATGACTTACAGCTCAGTGACGTCAAAAAGCGTTTAAAAACACGCGTTGAACGGTGCGAGCAGCGGGTCCACGCTGCAGTAAGGTTAGAATTACATGAAACCACTTAACCCTTTGTGTCCAAGAGGCCCCATATGCGGCCTAAAAAAGTACTTTATATCTCGTTTTCAAATTTTCCAGGAAGTTGCATGTTGCCATGTCAACGGAAAGTATAATCATATTATTGCTCATATATGATTGTAAATCTGCGATATAATATCTAATATTGCAGCCGCGTCGGTGGCGACATGGCACAAATATTTAAATTCTATTTCACTGCAATGTGATCAGTCGCCTGACCATACTTTCTGGCCGCACATGAGGCCGTTCGGATATAAAGGGTTAAAAGTTAAGAGATAATTAAGTGAGCTACTTCATTTCGGTTCAGCCTTCTTGCGTTCGAGTCAATGTTGTTATTCCCTTCAATTTAGTAGGTCTGTTAAGGCTATTCCAGATGCATTTAAAAATATGCAACTTTCGGCGTGTAGAGGGGGCTGTCGGAGGCATTTATGGAATTGAATGACGTTGATGGCAAGCGAAAATGAGAGAGCTACATTTTCGCCTTTTCCCCTGTGGCAGCTGTCGCTTGAAGTCAACAAAACTTGCTCTGTCCTCTCTAGCTTTTATTAATTGTTCATAGATTGAAGCTTAAAATAGGCGTATTTTGTAGTTTAATTCGTTAGGCACGACCTGCGATTTTTGCCAGGTATCTAAGATTTGCGACGTTGCCTATTTTATCGATCTTTCACCATCCGCTCTCTCCCTTCCTCTTGTGCTCTCTCTCTCTATCTCATCAGAAGTGGAGCTACGCGCGTTGAGTTTACGGAAGTGAAAACCGTCTCAAAATGATACGTGCCGGGTCGTGCTGTGCGATCAATCACCCAGTGATCGATCGACCGTGGCGCCGGTGTTATGTTAGCAAGATGGCGCACTTTCGCGTAGGCGTCCGGCGCAGGCGGCGTTGGTAACGGAGTACCGCACTGGCACATCGCTGGCTGCTCGCTGGAGCTTGTCGGAACTATGCTGTTGCAATGAAATCAATCCGTTTTCCGCTCTCGTGACCGTGGTACGAAGCTCTTCGAGCCGAGATACGCTGACGCAATCAGCACCATGAAGGCTCGCTTTCTATGACCAACTCGACACTCGAGGCAGGATTCCGTTTCCCAAACCGTAATACAACATATGCCTCCGGAGAAAAGTAAGCCGAGGCCATACCTAGTTCATAAATTAGTTAGCATTGTTTTCTTTCTTTAGCTGCTGTGGACGTGAATAAATGAGTGGTTGGCGCCTGAAATAGCAGAAAACGCAGTTCATGTTATTTCCACTCATATTCTCTTCGTTGTATTCACATCGTGAATGTTTGATGAATAATTATATATTATCAGAAATGATGACTGTAGCCGTCGTTAACGTCGTGCGAGCGATGTTCGTTGCATAGCGGAATTTTATGAGTACTCACCTGCGCCAACTGGCTAAAAGAATACGAACTAATGGCTAGACCAGAAAGTTTTCTGGCCGGAACCTCTGCGCGCTACTATATGAACCTTCATTCTGTGTCACTGCGCCCAGCGCGACACTGTGTTAATCTGCAAATTGGCATTGTTGCAGCACGATCGACATTCAGTTCCTGCTTGAGGCTGTGTGTTAATAGATTTCAGGTAGCACTGCTTGAATTAATAAATTACGGGCATGATGATATACATGGTGACATCGTGCATATAGCATTTTTATTACGCGTTGTAAGCTTTCCTAAAAATATTACCGCGATACCTATACACAGGTAAAAAGAAAGTGAGCGTTATTGTCTTCATCAATCCTCTGATTTAAGCTGTAAGCTGCCCAATGATTTCTGAAAGCCTAAGCAACCAATAATGTTTTAACCAAGTTTGCCATGGTAAAAAAAAAAAAAAAAAAAAACTACTAAAAAAAAGCGAATTGACCCAAAGAGTGAAAAAGAGGCTTCATTGAACCGGACTTCTGCATCTTTGTCAGTGAGCGAAGACAGGCAGCTCTGATATGTTCTTTTGTTGTGATAACTTTTTTTTGTACCTGAGCTCCAAGTGTAATGCGATATGAAGAAAGCGAGAGCCCACAAATAACCCCGTATTGCTCTGTTAGACGCTCTTGCTGCTGTTGTTCTCTTTTTGGCCGAACCTTCGATGCAAACAATCACAAAATCCATTTTACGTCTTTCAGGTGTTTCAACTGGTGGCTGCCGTAGGTAAGCAAAAGTCTCAGCCTGGCTCTGAGCAGTTTTCTTTTGCCTTAGAATGAAGCACAAATAGAACAGCGATATTTTAGTTGACGGACGCAGCGGCCGTGCCCGTCAGGTTCGGTTGTCGTAAGTGAAACCGAAGGTAAAGGGAACACAGCGTTCTAAATTCACTGATGTATGAGCCAGTGAAAATCTGCATGCCGAGTTTGCTTCTGCCTGGTCCTAGTATAAATGCTCACACACGTTGTTATAGTGCTCGCCCACTTTCACGTGGTTGCCTGCCAGTGAAAGTAGATCTCATACCCATGTTCGTTTTACTTATCACCTCTGAAAAATCGCGCGAAACTCAAAGGCACAGCTGTATTAGAAATGAAAAAACAAGAGCTTCTCTTGTTGTTTCTTAGTTAGCTGTCGTTTTACTTTTGTGCTGGTTTTAAGATGCTACGATGCCGACTTGCTCATGGCAAATGCTGCTTCCTCCTCCCCAGTCCCCCTCCCCCTTACTGCACACTACTTGTGCGTCACGTTTACATGGCTCGCAGGCTTTCAGCATAATATATATATAAGTTGTTGTGTTAGTAGCGAACAAACATTCGCGCAGGAACGTTGCGTGCACTTTTTTTTTTTTTTTAAGCCGCAGTTAGATACATCAAAGCACAAAAGACTATACTGACGATATTCCGCGTTAATGGCCTGAAAGCGTTTTATGCTGCACCATGGCAGTTTCTTTGTTGTGTTCGCGGATACCAGCGCGAAACAATTTTGGCTGTTCTTCGGGTAGCGGTGTTTTGGCAGCGGGGAAGTGAATCCTGGATTTTGCAGATGACAAAGCCTAAGAGGTGCACCGTAGGCTATGCCAGGCGAAGATGCTTTAACAAGGCTCTTACACGAAACAAAAGCAGACAACAGTTTTGGCAGACGCTCTATAAAAGTGATTACTCTTGTACGCCAGCAGATCTATACCGCTTCAGCATTTCCACGTGCTGCTCGTGGCTCCCAGGGTAAAACTCATTATCTCAGTTCTCATAAAAAAAGTAGTTCAGAACTGTTCGGTGCAACCTGAAATCGCAATGATCGCAGATTATGCATGGCTGCCAGGTTTGGCTACTTTGCGCCGGACTGGTTATTTTTGGGACCTCTTGGGGATGAAAATTTGGCCCTGGCTACTTGGCTAGTTATGAAGTCTAAGTCGGGATAAAATAAAAGAACACGCTTCGCCAATGGTTCGAGTACACGTTTGATTGAGCTCGCTAGAATGCGGTCTTGAGCCCCATTATTCTGTTGTGCCAGACCTGCTTTCGAAAATTTAGGTGTAATCATGTCCTAAACCCTTCGCCCTGCAGTGGGTATAATCAGGCTGCTGCTGCTGATGATGATGATGATGTCCTAAACTTGACAAAACCCTTCTTGCTCCAGTGTTCACTTAACGTTTGCCTTACTTGTTCTCCCAGGCAAGACTTCGAAATACCCTCTGCTACGCAGTGCTGCTGTGTAGCCGTTTACAAACAGCATTGAAACATGGCCGATCGCCATTCACTCAGATATAGTACGTCATCGAAGTATACGGAGGTGACATACTACTAAGCAGATATAGCTTGTTTTCTCAGTAGACTACTTAGTAGTCCGCCTCAGTACTGAATACTGAGGAATACTGTGCAGATGCTCTTTTATCCGCATCTTACTCACAGCTCCTCTCTCCCTGTATACTACAAGAATTAAAAATTTTGCGCGACACTACTGCTTTTGGGGACGTCTTTGTGGCGCCTTGACGCAACTTTTTGGCTTCCTTTGGTACCTCGGCTGCAGGTTTGGTTGCTTTTGTTTTTTTTGGCTACCTCTGCAATTTTTGTGCCTCATTTTCGAGCTTTTCACCCGGATCCTCTGTCAATGATCACTTGAACTTCGCCCCTGGCGGTCGCGACGATGGCGTTGACGGTAGCGGCCTTTGCGGCATTATAAACTGCATGCTTAACTGCAGTGATGGCGCTCAGGAGTAAAGCAAAGAAAATAAGGCTTCTTTTCAAGGTATAAACCACAGTGCTTTCGCATTTCGCAATCGGGACCTTTTAATAAATAGAGATGCTTCGTTTTCTGAAAAACAAAAAAAAAAAGGGGGGGGGGGCGAGTGCTGCCGGGGACAAGAAAGGACACTCGTCCTTGAGCGCGAATGGAGACTGCTGCGAGTTTGAGTGCTGTGGCATGGCGCAGGGGACGGCAGCGTGGGAAGCCTGAGCGCCAGTCTGGTGGGTCCGGACACCGCCGTGCTGTCCTGGGTGCAGCCGATGAATGGCGCCGACAGCTACCAGCTGCTTGTAATGCGCGGGACAGCGCTGGTCTTCGCTCAGCGTTTTCCGCTCGACGCAGCGGAACAGGCTCAACCTGTGCTCTATTACCGGCTTACGGGCCTGCAGCCGACCACCACCTACAACGTATCTGTGGCCGCCATTTCGGGAGGCCAGCAGGGTCCTGTTTCATTCGTCGTGTTCACCACGGCTCCGCTAGGTGAAGCGCCTTCTACATTTTCTCTTTTCGAGCACACCTAAGAAGCGCAGTATCATGAAGAATTGGCTCACGCGGTGCATGTACATTTCCTTTTTGTTTTTTGCGGATCCATCAATAATTAGTTCCCAGAAGGTGAAGGTGGGCCTCGGCAAAGCGAGACGCATTTTCCCGCGACGTTCGTCACGTGGGAAAGGCGGAGTTATTTTCACGGATTGCCTGTTGAAAGTGAAGCCTCGATTTCGGAACGTTCCAACGTGACCGTTAATGGTTTAGAAGCAATGCATTGTCGGCAGCACGAAGTGTATTTGGGATGTTAAGCCGCATGCGGAAAAATCGCACATCTAATGAGACATGTGATGAGCACGCCCGTGGTGCGACCAGCAGCGCGAACGCACATGGTCGATCATTAGCAATAACACAAATTCTCGGGCTGAATTCTTTCTAAGCATTGTCTATACATACCTGGGTACTACCAGTCATGTTCCATTGTAACAAGCAGAAATATATCACCGGTCATTCGACCTTTAAATGCCGAATACATAGTGGGCCAGACACAATACTGGCCTCTCTTTCAGTTTCGCTATTGCCTAGAATCCATCGGCTTGGTAGGGCTTCGACTACCACGCTTTAGAAGCCTCTGTGCAAAATTTAGCAAAAAATTAAAAATATAGACCAGTTTTTTATTGGTTTTTCTAGGCTATCATCCAGCCGTTAAGGTGCTTTTTGTTTGGTTACCCTATCACCAACTCGCCCGTCATGTATACCACCGCTATGCGTGGCAAGCCCTTCTGCCTGCCCGGACTCTACGACCAGTATGCATGGGTGCTGCCCTGTGCGCTGTTGCAAGTACGCGAGTAAAGCGGACAGAAATGCCTTTAAGCAGCATTTCACTTGCACCTTCTGACGCCACGGAGTTGGGTTCTACAGGTGCGTCAACGTCTTCTTTCATGCCACGGGAATGTCTGGCAGAGAAGATAATAATTGAAAGCGCGCTTCCGAATGCTCTCTGCATTCAGGGAACCCTCATTTGTTTTACTTACATTTGAATTCGCTTGCGAGCCAAAGAGCAAATTTCTGATTTTCATTTCATTCCATTTCATTTTATTACCTTAAAGACCCCTCGCGGGGTATTACATAAGGGGTGGGATGAGCAGAAAAGGTACAAGACAATGCAATATATGTGACCATATACAAAAAAATGTTGTTTAGATTGCTAGCAAACGATAAAGGGCAGGTGATGTCGACGATATGCTGGGGAAGGCCGTTCCAATCTTTAGCTGCACGTGGGAAGGAGGAGGCTGAAAAAGTAACAGTTGGGCGAAACACTTGAAGCGTGTGGCTAGTGCGGTGGGAAATGTAAGATGCTGGCGTGATGTAGGGGGCACGGTTAAGTGATGAGTGAACGAATTTGTGGTACAGTGATAGCGTTGCTATGCGACGACGAACGGAAAGAGGCGATAGTGCTGATTTAGCTTTTAGGGCTGAAACACTGACGTCGTAAGTAAGAATAATGAATGAACCTTGTAGCGCGGTTTTGAACGGCTTCTAGATCGTTTATGAGGTTAATATGATGCGGGTCCCATATGGCGTATGCATATTCAAGTTTAGGTCTAATGAGTGACTTGCAGGCGAGCAATTTCACGTGATGCGAGGTGAGGCGAAGGTGACGTTTAAGAAATCCCAGAGTTTTGTTGGCAGATGATATCACGTTAGCAACATGTGCATTCCATGTTAGGTCATTAGATAATGTGACGCCTAGGTACTTGAAAGATGATACAGATTCTATGGGCTCGTTAGCGATTTTGTAATGGAAGGCATGACTCTTTTTGCGACGGGTAATGGAAAGAAGCTTGCATTTGCTAGGGTTCAGGGTCATAAGCCAATTTTTGCACCACGATTTAATTTGGTTAAGGTTCTGCTGGAGGGCTTCTTGATCAGTTGTGTTTGTTATTTGGCGGTAAATTACGCAGTCGTCAGCGAACATTCGAATTTGGCAGGATACATGCTGTGGGAGATCGTTAATATATATTAAAAACAGTAGGGGCGCAAGAACGGAGCCTTGTGGGACGCCGTATGTTACAGGGAGAGGGTTGGAAGAGTGGTTGTTCACAATGACTGACTGAAAACGATTTGTTAAGAAAGCCTTGATCCAGTTTAGCACATTAGGATGTAAGTTTAGAATAGAAAGTTTTTGTATTGATCGCTGATGTGGAACTTTATCAAATGCTTTAGCGTAATCCAGAAAGATGGCGTCAACTTGAAGGTTAGCGCCCAGGTCAGCATGTAAGTCGTTGAGGAACATGGCTAGTTGTGTTTCGCATGAACACCCCTTGCGGAAACCGTGTTGGGATGGATGGAAGAAATTGTTAGTCTAAGAAGTCCATTACCTGAGAGTATATGACATGCTCCGTGATCTTGCAGGGGACGCTAGTTAGAGAAATTGGACGTTAGTTTAGGGGGGAATTTTTGTCACCTGATTTGTAGAGTGGAACGACCTTCCCAAGTTTGCAGTTTTCCGGAATGAGACCTGTAGAGAGTGATTGCGAAAACAATTATAGATACACTGCGCAGTGCTTTTGCGCAGTGTTTACGTGATTGCGTTAGCCGCGTATGAATGGAGCAAATTTCGAAGGGACTTTGACGGAAATGTATCAGCCAATTTCATTTGCAATTATTGAAGACCTTTTTAATTTTATTTCATTTTTTACATCGGATTATTTTTGTTGTGGAAGCGGCACTACGCTAGTCGCTGAGCCATTTCACGGAGCCCCCGATGAGCCAAGCTGTGCATGCGCGAGGAGCGAGCGACGTCACACGGAGCACAGCTGGAGAGCCGCGTCGGAGCCTCCGCCGACTCCTCTGCTGCGCGGGTGTCAGAGCGCGCCGCCGCCGCGCCAGCTGCATATGCGCCAGGAGACAGTGACGTCTCGCGGTGCACAGCTGGCGCGCCGGGGCCACCACAGACTCCTCCGCGGCGCGAGGTGTCGCCGCCGCCGCAGATGCTGCTTCCGCACTTCTACTCAGGATGCCCATTAGTCAAACCACAGCCAATGTTTTCCCAGTCTCTGAGAAAAAACGCAAATCAAACTGCATAACAGGAGCTTCACGGACATAATAAGACGCGCGCATCCCGCATGGGTTGCGATTAAATTCAGAATAGTTGGCCACTAAGAGCTTCTCCACCAAAATACACTGAGAACTATATAGTCAAGCACGCGCTCCCATTGCGGTGGCCGGCCCACTTTAGACCGCACATGACAATGCCCAGGACAAACCAGGCGCACAGAGAATTCACCCCCATTAGAACAGTGAGAAGCTCGCCTTGACGAGCTTGCAGCTCGAACTCCAGCTGGAGCTGATTGCTAGAGGTCGCCGGTCAACTCAAGCTGCTGGAGCCCTGAACTATAGTCGAGGGCTGAAGCAGCTTAGGCCGCGACCACCTGCCTCCGTGAATATTGGACATTTTAAAGAAATTCATTCATTATGAAGCTACTTGACGAACGTTCCGCGCAATGTTATCTAAAAACCTAGTTTGCGGAAAATTTTAATAACGCAAAAGAAGCCCGTGACAGTGCCACCGACGCGCTCTCCGCGAAGTGCATTAACGCTACTGCTGTTTTGCGAAGAAGGACCTGGCGAGGGGAGCACCTTGGAGCTAATTTGATCAGGCTGCTATGCTCCCGCAGCCAAACAGCCTCACGGGGTGACTACCGTGGATTTCGGTTAGCGCAGGCAAAAAACAAAAACAAAAAAATAATTCGCACCGTGCTCTGCGGATGAACCTCTGTGTCGTTTCGGCTCTGGGCAGTTGCTGAGAGATTTGACGGACTTTCAGAAGATTTGTGTTATGCCTGTCACCTTGCCCGAGGAGCAGAATGTTCTTTTGTGGGCGCTTCATGATAGCAGAAAGCGTTTTTTTCAGAATAGTGGACTTTTGTGTTGTACTAACAGTAGAAGGAAAATCATAACATATTTCATGCTAACTTTGAACACACACGTACACACTCTCGTAAAGCAACTCACGCACACGCACGCATACGCCCAGGCATTTGTGGCGTCTCACCGTTCATTATCCACTAGTTGCACCGGGCGCCTACGTTATCAGTATAAGCAGGGGAAGGTCCCCGGTCCACTCAGGGCTGTCAACAACAGGAAGGACCACCAGTGGGAGGGGGAGCGCACTAGCCGTGTTCTGCCCGGGGGCCGTGCGCACGAGCGGCCGCACGTGGAGGAGTTGCAACACGCGCTTCGCTTCATGTCTCTCGCTTGCTGGCGCTCCGTGTTCAAGCGGTGTGTACACACGCACGCACACACTAGAAACGGCGGCCATGAAACAAGCGCCCCTGTCGACGTTGTGTCGTGCATGGAGGACGTGGGGGGGGGGGGGGGGGTACACTATCCGGATGTGCGCCCTGTGGTAGCCGCCCAGAGTTGATCCAGTGACACCGGTGGTGGGAGGTCGCCGTCACGCACGATGGAGTAACGCGTGTCTGGCGGCGTGGAGGTCAAACAATGATACCTGTCACCCGAAAGGAGCGCAGAACAGGGCGCACCTCGCCCAATACATTAGCGTGGACAGTGCTCTAAGGAAGCGTCTCATGATGGACGAGTGGTCGCTTGCGGCCAGTTCTCCTCTTTGCTGACAAATGTTGTTGTATTCGTATTCACAATGTTTTTAGTCCGAGAAGCCGGTTAATCAGTGGCCACCGCTGCAGCTTGTCAGCATACGAGCTTGGGCCATTCGTGAACTGAAGTAAGAACAAATTCTTTGTTCCATCCATAGCTTGTTTCGCTGCTGGGCGTCAGTGCTATGTGCCGTGCTTCGAGGTCTAACTTCGAAGTAAGCATTGCTGTAACGATATCTAAGCAAGAACAAATTGATTTCTTTGAATAAGTACCCTCACCCAAATCACCTTATAAAGGAATGGTAGAAGCCAAGTTGATGCAGCTAGCACAGAACTGGGTTAATTGGATGAATATGGGAGAGGCCTTCGCCCTGCAGTAGGTATAGTCCAGCTGATGATGATGAAACGCCAAGTGAACCAATGTACACAAGTGGGTTTGAATCGTACTGCGGGACATTGGGCCATGTGATTTACGTGTATTTGGTGTTTGTTTCTAAGAGTCTTATTTGACAGTTCAGTTTTCGCCCAAATGTTTCTTGCCCTCTACCACCGTTGCATACAGCATTCCCCTTGCTAACCGCGTTAACTCTCTTGGTACAATGCTTGCATGAGCACAGTGAGGTGTAGTGTTGTAACGGCGCTGTGCTGCGCAATTGTGAGCGCATACACGACGCAGCGAACGGCATTGATGTCCCTTGGCTGTTGGCATTTAGCTGCGCAACGTCGGCCAACGGCCGTGACTGATGTCACTCGCATTCCCACGACGTGTTATTCACGCATTTGCGAAGTTATGAATGACGTCTCAAGAGGCGTCAAAAGCTCCATAACATTTTTAGCCAGGCCCGCGCGTTTCCTCGCTTGTGGACAGGGGATGGTCTTCAATAAATAATAACTTCAAAGCGCACTCACAGAGAAAGTAATGCTCAACATTACTTGAAGATTGAAAAGAAGTGGTAAGATAGAAAACGTTGGTTGGTTTGGTTTTAGTTTATGGAGTGTAATGCCCCAAATCTGCTAAGAATATGAGAGACGACGTAGAAGATTCCGGAAATTTCGACCGTCTGGGGTTCTTTTAACGAGCACTGGAATCGCACAGCAATCGGGCGCCTAGCTTTTCATCAAAAAACGGCAGCCACGGCCGTGATCCGATCCCGCATCCTTTCGCACAGTAGCACCCTAAGCACTGCACCACCGCGGCGGAGGTTAAGATACGAAGATAGAAAAAAAAAAAAAACTAATGCTGAGATAGGTTAATACGTTATTGCACGGGTGAATTTCTGTCACTAATATAAATGCTGAATAAAAACAATACGCAGCATTGTACCCCTCCCTGGGGATAGAAACTTCGCATTATTTACCTAAGCGCAGGTTCATTCGAAGGTGACCCGAAACCACGAGAGGGTTTGGATATGCTGCATGGAGAAAAGCGTGACATTTTAAATGCATGCACAGGATAAAGCGATATTTGGAAGATGTGGGCATAAACAAATGCCATATAGTTCTCCTCTTATTTCTAGGCCGAGTAAGAGAAATCGGTCCTGTCCGCGCTCTGATTACTCCAGTTTACTGGGGCCCAGTTCTCCAGAACATCCGGTGTTGTTGGCTTGTTGGTTTTGTAAGCGGTAAAATCGCGACCATTCCCCTGGCAGTTGGTAGTTAGCAGGTGACATGGTCGGTCACTGATTGGCCAGCAGATCATATATGACGTCGCGAGACCACATGGCATACCTACTCTTGCAACTATTTTGAGATGAAAGGGTGAGGTGGGAACCGAAACCTCTGTGACCCTCGAATTCGGAGTCGAGCACGCTGAAGTCACGTTCGCACGGCTTGGTTGCATAACGAAGGTAAGCGAGGAAAGCCGCGTCCCATTAAAGAAGTCCTCCAAATTACATCGCTGTGCAGAAAAAAATTCCTACAGACACACCCGCTAGATTTTCGGCACAGCGATGTCGGTGGGAAATCAAAAGTGATTTATTTCCTCATGCTATCATATCATGCAAGTACTAGTGAGTATTTTGCCTGGCGTTGCCTATAGTGTTTAGGTATTGTGAATACCGGGGTAGTAATCTGTTAAATTGATCAATTTTTGAAGGGGCTACCGCTTTTACTGATGAGTATAGTTCGATGTTCTGTAAAAGGCCTACAGATTTCAGTTTGTTGTTCGTAAAGAATGTCTCGCTAGTGTTCCTGGAGCTCAGTATATTATTGGGCACGAGGGCACTATAAAGGGGAATGCTTTCAATATATTTTTTTCTATTGAAGGTATTTCAAGTCTTCTATACAGTTTATTTATTTTATTTCAAGATACTGTCAATTCCCAGAGGGATTGTAACAGGGGTTAGAACCGCTTTTTCATGCGCTGGTATCGCGTAGATGAATAGTTAGCACCATGCAGTCTAATTGCTGCCATGGTCGCTCAACAGCGTAGAAAGAATAGGGGTATGCGGGCCACGAGGGGGTTGCGCATGTTAGGCAACAGCTAGTTTCCTCACCACGTTTCCCAGAGAGGGAGTTGCACCCACAGACAAAAAAAAAAAAAAAGAAAAAAAGCTCATTTACCAATGAGAAAATGGGATTAGCGAAGACGTTAATCAGGAGCTACATCAGCCAGAAAAAAAAAAAAGGAGGCTGTCACAGTATGTTTTACTATGCGTCGTTTATCCACACCGATAACACAGAGTACGATGCACGATGACAGCTCTATTATTTGCAACATGCCCTCTAATTGCACCAAAGAGGCATAAATTACAGAAAATAAATTAGTTAAATTAAAGGTCACGAAGGTAGTGTACAAGGCAGCCTCGAATAGTAAAGCAGCTGGGCTCATTTCGACGGAGCGATCTCACGAAGGAGCGTGCGTCAGTTGCTTCGGCATTTTGACTCATAATGGAGGCATTTTACATGTAATTTATCCATAGATTTGTTTTTTTTTTTTTGTTTTTGTTTAAACTGAGCAGGGGAAGAAGCATTTGAGTTCAACGCTTTGTTACAGCAATTGTTTCAGTGCTGAACTTGGGTCACTATAGAATGCCGGCCGAAGTTTCGACGATCTCGGGGCAACCACTAACTTGTGGTGGCCTCGATGAGCAGAAAGAAGAAAGAAACAGTTTTTATTTTCTGCCAATAAACCCTCATTAACTATGAATTGATGTGGCCTAAAGAAGCTTTAGTGGGCCACCCTGGCACTGCGCAGTCTCCACCGTCTCGCTGCTTTCTCCGCTGTCCGAGGAAAGCAGAAACAGTGCTTGTGCACGAGGGAGCGAAAGATTTCCGCCGCTGGGAGCAAAAGTAGGCAAGACACGGCTCGACGCGCATAAGTTATTCACTGCAATCAGAGCTCGTTACTTATTCATTGGTATCGTTGCCGTCTAGCTCAGAGTCATCAGTGGTACTGAGCGCATTGCCACGCGTTCGATACACGGCTGTGGCGGCCGGAACCCAATAGAGCCGTCTAAATGGGAAAATGCTCCTGCGTGTTTAGGTTTCAATGGCCTAAGCGACAAAAATAGTTTGCGTTATAGACGAGAATCCAGAGCCGTTCTCACGCACGGCCATTTTCTTCCGTCTGGCGCGCCGCCGCCCGGGTGGTTCTTTGGGGGTCTGCGGGACTCCGGTTGTTCCGCGGCCGCTCTCGTATGATAGCCGCGACTTTCTGTTCTTCGGGAGCTGTAAGAGATTGCCGAACATATTTACACAGCGAGTTTGCTCCCAAGCAAGTTCTTCGCGTTATCTTAGACATAAAATGGATGTGTTGACATCAGCATTAGTTTATACATTCTCTTGTTGAGTCGATGTTCAGTACGTTTTCGCGCTGATGGCGTCGTCTTGACCCACTGCTGGAAGGAAATGCCTTTTTGGACAATTGAAAGCTATGGGTGTATGGCTAATATGCAATTCCAATTCCAGGGCGCTCGCCGCCCCTATCTATCACCCTCAACAAACCGGATACGCCGGTCTGTGTTGTCGCCAGTGTGGTGGTGCGCCAGATGCATCAACAAATTATAGTCTTGATCTCAGCTCAGTTTCAGGGCTAACGGAAGACAACTCTTGTGAAGCTTTATTTATAAACACGGCTTCGTTAGAATCCTTTCCTTTGTGCTTGAAAATCATGCGAGTTTGATACCAGATCACCAGAATATCGCTAAATGCATGATACATCTTTTCAAATCCTGAACACGCATTATCGCACATGTAAAAGAAAACATTGGCGAAGGGATGACAGCTAACGTTTAAAAAGAATGTTTTAGTATTATATACGTCGTTTAACATTCCAAACCGATATGCCCCGCCGTGGTGGCTCACTGGTGATGGCGTTCGACTGCTGAACCCAAGGACGCGGGATCAAATCCCTGCTGCGGCGGCCGCTTTTCGATGAAGGCAAAAAACAACCTGTAAACCATAGACCATTCCAGAGCGATCTATGCTATAAGAGACACTTTACTGGATGTCCGACAGAGCGCACTGACATCGCACGTACTAGCACATACAGTACACGAGCGCCTTTATTTCACCCCCATCCAAAAGCGGCCGGGTTGATTTCACCTGTCCGGCTCAGCAATAGCGCCCTAACCACTGCGCCACTCTGACGGTGCGCAACATAGGTTTTCTTCACTGTATTAAATTTTCAATAAGCATTAGCAGAAGGCAGAATTTATGGCCTCTTCAACCAAGACAGGTATATTTATTTGGAAGTAACAAAGAAAGCGTCGCGTAGTTGTTTGGGTCAGTGTCATAGAATCTAATGAAATGGCGTGTATTATGCAGCGATTCAGACGGATAACGAAAGCAGGAAGAGGCTATGGTCAGCCTCCCCCCTCACATACGGAAATAAGAACGTGAATTGCTACTTATTGCGCTTAACTTCCCGCTAACTAAAGTGTGTTAAATGCGACCGATTGAAGCTCAGCACAAGGGAGTCGAAGACAAACCACCGGTAGCCGAAAACGCGACTTTTGGCCGAGTGGCGGCAGCCTCTTGCATATCACTCAACCATCGGGTCAAATAGATAACTGTACATTCTCATGGACGAAGAAGTAAACCCCCACTCCCGCTTAAAAATAAAAAAAATAAATAAAAAGAAAACAGAATAGATACGCATTTATCACGTGCAAGACAGTGTGTCAACCTACTTAAATATGCTGATTTCCAGCTCTTAGCCTGCCTGTCCGAGTCCTCTTGATTGGAGTACCGTCGAATGTCGCGTCAATGAATAACAATGCGGGTCAAATAACTTGAATATTCTCTGGTACAGGAATGCCCAGCACATACCGACGTGCAGAGATGGTAGAGCGCATTAACGACAGAGTTGAACAGCTCACTTGCACAAATATAAGCTTTCTACGCATATGATCGCGCGCGACCCGCTGTCCATGGGGGTCGCATTCGCCGACAGATGACATCTCGTGTCGAGTGGGAGGGAGCCGACATCCTACGTGCGAGGATAAAAGATTCTGCCTCTAACTTCAGCCTCTGAAAAACTGAAGTTGAAATCGCGTCACAGGTTCAGTGTGCAGTGTCACTTGCGCGCCTGTACATAGTCGTAATAGGCTCAAAATACGTATATTTAGCCAACTTTGCCGCACAAAGAAAAGAAGGACTCTGTGATGTTTTTTTTTTTCTTTTCACTGGGAACTTGATTGTGAAAAAGAGAGCAAGTGGTTTGGTCCGCGACCATTTTCCGATCCGCCCTTTTCAAAGCGCTGAGCTCCCATGGTAAAAAGGAATAACAAAAAAAAAAAAAAAGGATAAAGCGCGCGACTAGCATATGGTTACAGCCACAATAAACCAGTTGAAGATAACAGAATAGAGGCGAACTACCCAAACCAAACTTCAATGTAGAATCCAGGTAGAAATAAAAAGTGGGGACTTATAAAAAAAAAAAATGCGTCGAATGTCGAACAACACAGGGCAGAAGAGCCCCGGTTAAAGCGTGCACGAAAAAAAAAAATGAAGCAGGCAGGTTACCTGTTGTGCCCAAGGACTGGAGCACTCTGTGCACCCTGGAAAGGCCGAACACTGGACCGCAGGGAAGCCTTGCACTTATTATGAAACCGGCGGTATACACTCGACTGCACTAGGAATCGAACCACAGCCCCTCCTGCGTACGTATAAGATGCTCAAACTCCTAGTTCAACGCTACGGTGGAGAAATGGTCACAGGTGTGTTTTACCTCGCGTGAAAGATTTATGTTGTTTTACATCAGAGTGAGTCACTCAGACGTCAACGAAACGGTTCGGTCCAGGACCCAGGCCGTCCAATAATGGTTTGATCCAAGACGGTCCAAGGCCGGAAAAGCCTTTAAATAAGGTTTGCAATATGCATTTGTCGGTCGTGTTTCATGAGCCGCTTAAAGGACTCCGTTAGTTCATGCAGGTGCTTGTCACAGTGTTTGTGAACGCCGCGAATTTGTCGCGCCATGACGCAAGGCGCCATAAGCGGCTTCCGGGTCACGGGTAATTTATTTCTAAGCGCTCACTTTGACAGCTCCCCAGGAGTGACACTAGATCCTTGCAACGACCCAGCCTGACATATCCGGATCATCTTTGCGGATCAAGAGAAGCGTCTTCGATGAGTGTCTCACACACACAGCACGTGAAAAAGGTCAAAGATGGATGGAGTTGCGTGTAGCGGAGGCGCAATGAGGAACGGCAGCATCTAAGGTCACTTGATATTTTTACAAAAGACTGGACGTCGGCACTGCAGCAAACAGCAAGGGGAAATTCCTGAAGGGAAATGATTATCGGGAAGTCAACGGGCCAAGCGGAGGCTCTACACTGCACGAGTGATACGTTTCCATTACTGAAGGAAATCTGTCATCATTCTAGAGAACCGGCGACAAGCAGTGCATCGGAGCGGCGGATAGCGAAACGAACTGTAAATGATGCATCGGTTAGCGCCGAAACACACACGATCATTCAATTTTTCTTAATCTCCGACCGCGAAGCAAAATTGGGTAGGTTGAGGAAGTCCCGATTTCTACTACGTTCGTTCGGAGGATCACTCGTCACGGTGGCACAGCGGGTTATATTAGCTCATCCTACTGAAGAGGAGATTGAAGCGGCCGCATCTCCGTGCAGGCGACATCTAGAAATCATCATGTTACAAGAAGCTGTCGCGTACTGACATTTTTCAGCAGGTTAAAAAACCCAGCTGCTCCAAACTAGAGCGTAGTTCTTCACCACGTCATACGTTAATATTCAGCGTGTACTTTGACCGCTAAAATACTTTTTTTTTTTTTATTTTGAAGTTCGCTTTTCGGTTCATATGGCAAAAACGTAGTGAACGGCAGGTGGTGTTCCGGAGGCGAACTTCACTGAACGTTCTGCCGTGCGATTGTAAAACTGCTTCTGAGCTGTTGGAAGTGCAGGCACACTTTGCATATATTCTCAATCTTTGTCATATGCCGCACAAACGACATTAAACCGCGACACAGAATTATTCTTTTTTTCAAGTGACTCATTTTGAATCCAGCAGTTGGAGGCTGACTACCACTGAATATTTACGTGCAGCTGTAGATAAATCTATATGTACGGCCTTGTACGGTTTATCCAAAAGAGTTAGAAGTGTGGTATGAGCAGTTATTATATACTATAGTGAGATCCTTTTAGAGCATCTCAATTAAACGATCCGGTCATTAGTTCATACTATAGGTCGGCCTGACATCGAGGAATAAAAAAGTACGAAGGGAACGTATAGTGAAAGCAGCGGTAAACTATATATATACACAATTTTTGGAGGCTTACCAGTACTTGTCCTGAAGCTCAAAATAATAAAAAATATGTTGTATTGTGGAGTTAGGCGCTATACTGGGATGCAGAATAAATAATTACGCGTCGTAATCGACCTCACCAGGAGACTCGCCTACAGTTGTGAACGGTGCCTGAATACTATAAAATGCCTCGCAAACAAAACCCAATTTCTTCTAACGCAAAAAATCGCTCGAGATCTGAAAAACCATGCGTAGAAACACATCAAACCAAGCATACGAAGTCAGCGAACAATAGTCTTTGAAATGGGCGTCCCCGTGTTTTTGTAGTAGCACTGTTTCTTCAGCCATATGCACTTTAAAGGGCTAAAATGTGCTCGTTTGTAATAAGTGAAAGTAATTTCTTGGAATTCATTTAAAATAGTTCTAGGCCATAAGCCCGCCACTATATATTAAAAATAGCCTTTTGGGGATATGAGGCGGATTTTGCGGGAGTGTACTAGTGGTGGCGGACATTATAGACCAGGCGAATAATGTTAACTAGTAAGCTGGATAACTGACTTCAGGTAATTAACTTTTTAACTATTACAGTCAGGCGTATAGGTGCAATCAGACTTGCAGCCGGCCATTAGAAAGAGCCATATCAGGTTTCAGAATTTCGAAAACGCGATTACTCTTAGGCCTGTCGCTGAAGAAATTTTGTCTACCTCACGCCGAAAGACAACAGCTTTCGAAAAACATGCACTCCGAAGCATTGTTCTAACGCCCTCACTCCATGGCATGTTTTCGAAATTTCAGAAATTAATACGGCTATTACTGATGGCCGGCTACAAACCTTCAGTTACAACCAGGCGCCTAACTTCGTGAGTTAAGAATTTAATTATACTATCAGGAATATGTTGACTATTTTACTAGCGACATTATTCACCTCGTTTTTGCTGTCCGCCAACTGTGGTATATTGTGCCTCAGAAGCCATGTGCACACTTAAAAAAGCTTATTTTTTAAAATTAGGGGCGGGTATCTTCAATACATCTGGTATGTGAGGACCAGACAAATATATTTAATTATCGGAGAAGGTGGATGTTTTTTAGATTCTCATACAGCTTACAAAAATTTCAAATAAAGAAAATTTTGTCCCTGATCAATAATGAACCGTGCTACGACAGAGGGGAAATGTTATGTATTGTCGAATCTAACACTTGTTTCCGCTTTCAGCAGTTCATAAATTCGGGCCAGCCCTCCTTCATATCCGTTCAAGCATTTCTGGTTAGCTCAGTTGCTAGAGCGACTGGCCCAGAAGGACAATAGTATATGTTGCTATTGGGGCAGATTTTTTTTTTTATTATGGTTATTTGAGAAAGCTGTGTAACTTGTCTTTGCCGCTCATGCGAATGCCAATTACAATTTCACTGATTTGAAAGCTGAAAAATACACTTAAGTACACTAAATAATTACTCAACATGCAGCGTTGAAAGGTTTATAAGGACAGCACAGAAGTGTGACTGGCGGAACTGCTACCACCTAAACAAGGCCTCGTCTACGTTCTTGGAGTCCTGCGGTTTTTTTGGTTACAGTTATGTAGGGTTATATCAGTCCAATTAACTTAGGCTAACCAACTTGCTCGCAGCCCCGGAATAGCGATATATTATATCCTTTAACGTCGACGAGGCTTGCTCCAGTTTAAGCCATCAAAACGCCATTCCAGGCTCTTCCTGTTCAGCAAGCCTTGATAAAAATTCTTTTCGATTACCTGTTCGACACAGCAGCTATTCGCAGCAAGATGAGTCGGATAACTTGAAATACAAATAGGCGGAATGTAAGAAATGCCGAGGAGAAATGAGTCCTGAAGTCACCTGCCTACCGCCACTAAGCAGAGCGGAACTGCAAATGAAGAGGTGCATAATGTAGAAAATCAACATATTAAGAAAACAATTTCGTAACACCCAGGCGTGCGGCATATAATACAAGACAAACTTCCTCAAACAAGTAAACATCCTCAGAAAATAGAAGCGCAGGAGCCTTGAGAATAATGACATTTTAATGCTCCTGTTCAGTGTCTTCCCAACGCATCCCGTGGACTTGTTTTCTCTCACCCATGGGGATCTTGTGTCAAGAGCGTCTTCCGAACGCCCTAGATCTTGTAGACAGCTGAAGCGCGTGCTGCGGAGGGAATATGATCGATCCCTTCTCCTTACTCGGCGCGAAAACACGCTAACTTGTCGACGGGTCGTGTGCTTCAGAAGAAACGCTATTTTCAGGCCCGGAAGAAGCGTACTTTTCGCGTGTATACTTTGAGTGAGAGGCCGCTGTATCTTACTTCCGCTCGAGCTAAATGACTGGTTGATCGAGTTCCGTATTGGTTCGGCAGAAAATAAGCCAGGTAAACGGTAGGCGTGCCTACGGTGTTTTGGCCCTCTTCGTCAAGAGACCGGTGAAAGAACGCTCAGGGAAACCGAAACGCTGCTGCAGCCATGTGTTACGAAGCGTTTGTTCATTCGCTCTTGTCCTTACGCAATAGGTAAGCACCCACATGCGCACGCGCGCGCGCTGACATATAACTGGCGATTTGGAAATATTTATTTGAATATCAGTGACAGGTACGTCGGTGCACTCTGTACAGTTCAAAAGTGTAGGAATTCCGACACAGTATGCGCGATAAAGCTGAGCTAAAAGTAGAGCAAGCATCTAAGGAAACTAATCATCATTTTTTGTTGTTTTAAGGTATATGATTGTACTGCGAAATTGAAGAGGCGTCATCATTGAAGGCAAGCTCAGATTTAATTTTCTGAACTGACACTGTGGTTTGAAATGTCGACTGAAAAATGTTCACTTGAAAGGTTTCACGTATGGAAACCGATAAAAGGGTGCCACTATAGCACTTCTAATTCAGCAAATGCAGGCGTATTTTGTGAAATGTATGATGTAGAAGCAGTTAACGCGACTTCGGCGGTAATACAGAGTGCAACGGCGCGATTTTTTTTTTTATAGCGCAAAGCGAGAAAACGCATTTATTGAGCTTTCAAAAGCATAATTTTGATGCTTGGTATTTGGACGCTGAAAGCTAGGCGAGTTGGTTAGATTCAACAGACATAGTTCTAGCGCATATCAAAGGGACGAAAAGAGAACACAGACACCACAAACGCTATCGAGTTTGGACAAACGCATTGAAGCGCGCACTGATAACAAGTTTTTAAAGACTTTTAGATATGTAGACGATATTCTGGTGGTCGCAAAAGCCTCTCAAGAAGACAGAAATGAGGATCTTCTCCAGTCTACCTTAGAAGTGTTTAGGTCAACCGCTCATGGTTTGAATTTTATGCATGAATTGGCCAAAGAGAGCACCTTGTATACAGTTTCTTGACATCCGGTTGTTCTTTAGTAGTTCACATGTTTGCTACTTGTGCTACAAGCCAAGGCCCAAAAGGTATTTTCAATTTTGATTCGGCCCGCTCCAAATTGGTTAAAAGAGGCAAGGTAAAAGCTTTCCTTCTTGCTGCCCTGGATAAATCCTGTTGGCACAAGGTCCATGAAAGTGTGGAAATGTAGGCAAGTCGCATGGCAAAGGCGGGTTTTCCTATGGAACTGGCGGCTTGGGAGGCTGAGGTCCTGATAAAGGAGATAAAAACTGATAAATAGACGACGACGGTGGAGCGAGAACGGACTAGATGCATTGCACTGCCTTACGTTCACCCAGTTCACGCACCACCTAAAAAAAGGTGGCAGGAAAATGTGACGTCAGAGTCGCGCTAACAGCGCCGAACAAGCTCGGCAAACTCCGAAAGGTTGTGACCGATGCCACCAACAAAAAAGTGCCTTACCCCGAAAACACAAGAACCCGTATATGGCCTGCAAGACCAACGCGGTGTACAGGATCCCATTATCATGCGGGAAATCTTACATCGGCCAAACCGGTCGCTGTATTACGTCAGGCTCATGGTACACAAGGGGCTTGTGGACTAAATGTCAGGATCAGGACACTTGGCGGCGCATTGCAAACGGTGAAGATACGAGGAAAACAACTGCTTCCCCCTGTATGAGCTGACGCGTGTTATCTGTGTAAACGTCGATCAAAAAGAGCGTGAGATACTGGAAGCCTTTCTTGTAGGGAACCTGCACTGCATAGGTAGCGCTGCAATTGTCCCGCAGCATGGCTCGAAAACGCTGCTGTTAGCCGCTTGGTTCGCGATAAACGACCGAGCACGTTCAGCAGCATTGTAGATACTTGTGCGACAGATAACGTAACGTCCTTGCTCAGGCGCTCCGGATGTAACCCAGTTATCTGACACGTCACGCAAAGCTTCTACAAAGTGTGCAATCTGATTCCTGCAAGCCCATGCAGGTGGCGTGAAAACGCCCTACGAAAGCCGCCTCAGAAGTATTTAGTCTTCTCGCTAGGATATGTGTTACGGCGCGGCGATCGACACATTAAACTTCATTGCAGGTTGCCTGTATACGTGGAGAGGCAGTCGCGCATGAGCAAACTGAGCGTTGTTTTGACAAAAAAAGGAAGTTTTTGGAAAGTAGGGTGCTCTCGCGCATACGATTTAACTGTTGACTCCTCTAAAAAAAAAAAAATAATAATAATCTAGAATTTGTGGTGTTTGTGTTCTCTCTTCAGCCCTGTGATATGAGCTAGAACTATATCTGTTGGTATTTAGAACCAGGGTGCCTACTCAGACAATAAAAAAAATTCACAGCGGCTTAGCTGTAGGTACGCCTAGGAGATTCAGAAAGCAATCTATGAAACTGGCGTGTGGCAGAATCAAATTGACTCACTCTGTACACCTTTGATGCTGTACATCTGCGTTGACAGCAGTGAAGTCGGCCTTTGCAAGTGACCCTTCCCGCCTCTTCTTACGACGTTCAGCTTTCTCTCGAGGCGATTCTTCCGCAAGCCGTTTCTTCCTGGCCTCGTTACTTTTCTCCCTAGACGCATGAGCCTTTTCAAGTCGCTTCTGCTGTTCCTCTTCACTTGAGCACGTTGTAACTGTCTAGTTGCATTCTTGCGCTCCGCACTGGTTAGAGAGGACCCTGATAAGCATGTAGATACAGAGTCCTCACCATTCAGAGCAGACATTAAGTCCGACCCCGGTAAGTCTCGTTCTGCTTTCTTGGCTTGAGAAGAAGCATGCATTTTCCGAGCCGCATCTTGAGCACGTCTGATGCGACGCTTTTCATGTTGTTCCTCTGTCTCCGTAGCTCGCTGTCGCTTTCTTGCTTTACACTGGCGAGCCGTCTTCTCCCTCTGCTTCTCAGACAGCATGACGAACTGTCTTACAAGCGCTGAAATGGCATGCTTTATACAGCGCAGCCTCCCCTCCTCTACTTACCGAAGAGAGAAGAGAGGCGAAGTGCCTCCAATGGAAGACGACACCATGGATGGATGGATGGATGGATGGATGGATGGATGGATGGATGGATGGATGGATGGATGGATGGATGGATGGATGGATGGATGGAATATAGGAGCGTCCCCTTTGAAACGGGGTGGTAGCAGTAGCTATCATGCTTATTTTCTCCCTACATCTTAATTATTGTTTTCGATTGGTTGACTGTACCATCATTCTATTTAATTCTTGTTTCTACATTACTAACATTATGTCACTTGCCACTTTATAAGCCTGCGACATTTGGTGCGAAGGGCGAGGATCGATATATTCATTTCAAGGTACACTGGATTTACCCGGCTCACCACATAAGTTTAGACAGTTAAGCCACGTGAGAATACGTTATTACTGACGTCACGCACATGTTTAATGTAAGCAACCACAAAAAAAAGTTACTTTAAGACAGGTGACGTCCCCGAAACCCCTGACTAATTAGTGCCCGGCCCTGTCGCCTGTCAACCTCGTGAGGAGGACATTGACGAAGGATACTTGCCGTTTCTTCTATCTCGTCAGCATGTAGACGTCCTCGTAACAAGGCTTCATAAAATACATTTTCACGGCAAAATCTTACAAGAATGAACCACTTACGCAATGTAGCAACGGCGCGGTTCCATGTACAGATACTTCTTGGACTATTTGACGGTGCCGCTGCAGTGAGGCGTCGATATCGTGAAAATCGCCGATAGAAAAACGGTGCCTTTCGAAGAACCGTGCGCACACTTAGACAGCCTAGAGGAGCCCCTGAAATTCACCGCAGTAACGGTGGTATTTTCGAAGACCAGTTGCGTATAGCGTAGCACTTCGGCAGGCCCGACGGCTTACAGCTTTCACCGTCTTCGCTCGCACAAAATCTCGGTCGGAAAAGCGATTCACCAATGGTTCACCAAAAAGGATTCACAGCTGAAAGGTTCAATACCTCCGGCGAATCCCGCTTTGCCGAATACTTTGGTTGCAGACGCTTGGACGAGATTGTGGGACGAGATTGACAAGCTTCCCCTCTGAGACACCCACTCGTCTTACAGCAATCGCCTTTGGTTTCGTAAGGAGCTATAAAAGGTAACGGCTCGCATCAGAAAAGGGAATCAGTCGCGTTCGCTGATCCTGCTGCAGCCGAGCCTTAGACATTATATACGTATAGATAGACACCTCATCCGTGGATCTGATTTTGCTCCGTGGAAAAGTTCCTTCGGGGTGCAGTTTTTACGTGTACGTTGAAGTAATCTGTCGTGACAGTTTTTTTTTTCTTCTCGCTATTCCAAATTCGGCCCGGCCGACTGACGCCAACGGCACTGATGCCAAAGACAGCACCCTGCCTCTCAGAAGTTTAATATGCATACGCCTTGTAGGCCATGCACATACGAGATAAATGTTTAACTTGTACTTTCCAGAAGATTCAGCTCTCTCTCTCTGGTTTATAGCGGGTGCTTCAGCGATAACGTTAAAAAAAAAAAAATTCCAAGGAAAGGTTGGTCTAAAAACAGGAAACTCTTTTCGGCGAAAAACTGTCAGCAGCTGTGGGCGTGCCTGTTTAACGCCATGTTAATTAAATAACTAATCAGCTAAAATTTGCTGATTTTAAGCGAAATCGTATACCGATCACGTTTTGCAGAAAAACCGGCGTCGTCTTCCTCGGCGCACTTGGCCGTGAGTGAATAATCCTGATTGGGAGACAGGGTCATTACGTCACAGCTACGTGACATTGCTCTAGGATTTCAAACGCCCCATAAAAGCTCAGGTTAAACGTGACGTCACGCATGGAATGAAAACGATTAAAACATAATATCTTATGCTAAATAAGGTCACCGTGTATCTGAAATGATTAACCTTATATTGTAGTTGACTTCGCCTAAAAGATTGGGCTTTTAGGCGAGGGTCATGAAACAAAGATGACGAAGTTTTGGGAACCAGACAGGTTACCTTCTAGGCCACTTAAGGCAGCCTCGAAAGGGTTGCTAACAAGTGGGGATTGATAGGTATGTCGTGTGGTCTTGCAAGTAATATGGTATCGTAAGAATGTATGCTGATGAGTATGTGTGTAAAAAGATAACAATTAGGAAAGTATTAAGTGAATAACAACGTGCATGTTGCAGTTACATATGTGCTTGAATTGGCATAGTGGCGCCGTCATGCGCCTGCTACCACAGCGGCACCAGTTTGACGTGCGCTGCTCCCCCGACAAATGGTGCCCTAGTGCACAGGTTGTTATTTAAGCGAAGCTTTAGTGACACCGAATTTTAACGTGGTTGTGTTAAAGGTCTCGTTGCTCAGAAAATCCGACGTCGTCGTGGTTGTTCTCAGCGAAAAACACGTGCAAGCTTATTATATCCGAGCACTTATTCTTTGACGATTTATGCGACCTAATGTGACTAAATGATATCAGGAAGTAGTGCTGAGCGGCCAATTAGGGTTGCTCAATTGAGGTGGGAAGGTGGGGTAATAATCAACCTTCCAGTGCTCTTGTATGCGCAGTCAGGCACGCTACTCTTATAGGCCACGAAGCTTCGTTCAAGCGGGGATTTGTATGTCGAGCGGTCGCCTTCGCTATCGCGCCATACCCTTAAAGGTGGCAGTTAAGTGTTTCCCATATTATTTTATCTTAATATTTGCACTAAATGCGCACAAGAACAAGGAGATAGCTGCATGAAGTTGTCTCACCATTTATTTAATTTTTCTTTGGAGCATTTTGTAGCGAAACCTCTTTACGTAATAGAGCCGTATTCAGTGCAGGGAATGTGGAATCTTTCTATATATCCTCCCAAAATAAGTTTTCGTCCCTTTCTGAAGTATGACACTGAAGGCAAATGATTTGAATCACATTCTGTGATAAAGGCACTTATCAGCATTTAATATTATGCTGGCGCATCTTTCTCCCTATACTGAAGAGGCGCTTTTTAAAAGTTTAACAGAATATGAGTGTCAAAAAAAAAATACCTGAGGGCAGGAAAAGAAGCTGCAATGGTACCCTTCCTAAAGCCCGGGAAGCCACTAATTCTTCCCTCTCGCCCTCGCAAGCAAATCGCAAGCACGTCTTCGAGCTTACCAGCATGCGGGATACAGATACAGCTCTAACAAACAATAACAAACAAACTAAACGAACTAGCAATTTGGAATAAGAAATAGGTTCGTATTCTTTGAAAAAGACAGTTTCTATCCTTTTCTCGCTGAAGAGAGGCTTACAGATAAACTCCATCCTGTACCTAAAGGAAACTGCACAGCCCAGGAAACAAAAGCATATTTTTTTTGTTGCACAACATTCGACAAAAGTAAAAAAATAGAACTCGCTTCTACCTCGTATAAACACCCTCAGAAACGAGAGCCTCCCGATGTCTGAGCATACGCAAAGTGCTCTCGCGGAAATGTTGAAGGACTGAAGAACGTGTCTTCTACATATTTATCGATATTTGATATACTCGATTACTATGTGCAATGTGTGGCTCAGCCAGATCATCGCACCTCATAGAATCATCCGTCTCATCTAGAGTCAGTACATAACTCAGGCCTGCGCCTTTCATGCGACTCCACTCCCCACAGCCAGTCTTAATGTTGAAACGCATTTCACCCCCTGCCCCTAGAAATCATATTGACCGCGCTTACTTGTGTGTGCGTTCTTAAAACCATCTCTCTGCCTAAACACAGCCGTGATCCATTTTTGACGAAGCGTCTTCAAGATTATTATTCAGCAAAAAACCTGAAGCCTCAAGAGATTTCCTTGAATTTCGGCATAAGGGGCACATCACATGGCATTACACAAAGACGCAGCCCACTAGCTCTCCGGTACAATTTTTCTGCAATTTGCGATCTCTTACACAATTTCGTAAAGCACAGAGTCCACCACAATTTGTTATTTAAGAATAACTTGCACTTTAGTAAAAATACAGCAGTTTCACATAGTTTTATACCGATTGTTCGAACTTGGCTGATTATGTTGGAAGCGCAGTGGCACGAAGAAATTGGGAGGAAGCAGTTAGACTTCCAAAATGCGCATCCGTCTTCCTTGCTGAATGTTCCGCAGTCTCTGGAATCGTAACAAAAATAGTAAACAAGACCATCACAAACAGTACATGTGCACAGACTCACTAGGCGTCCTGACAGCTCTTCACCATAGGAATATAGTTGCAGCACTACTTAGGGGTTAGTGTAGCAATGGGCAGGGCTCAAGGACATAACATGAAATTGCGCTTTGTCACTGTCACGAGTGAAGTCAGTATATTTCGTAAACTAAGATGAATGGAAGTCTGCTTGAAATAACGAATAACAAACTACATTTGGTAAAGCTCCTGTTAGTAGAAAGTAAGTCATGCACACACCACGAACGCTTCAAGGAACAAGGAAGTGATTGTATGCCGTCTTCACATAGGAAACACGCACGCGCGCACGCATAGCTATTTCATTGAACCCAACCCAATCTAGTCGGCATGCCCCCCATCCCCCCCCCCCCCCCCCCGTTTTTTTTTTTTTTGCCTTTTGAGGCCTGTTCTTGATCCACACTGGGACGGAGAAAGCTCTGTTCTACGACAAAAAGAAATGAAAGGTAGGAAAGAAACGCGAATGTACGCAAAAAAGTCTAGAGAATGTGGGGACCAAAGAAGTTTCATTACTTCGGTGCTTAGGCGTGCCGTCGGCACAACCGTAAGCAATACGTCTTTAACGCACTCGCTTGTTCTGTAACGGGAACATTGACTGATAATTTCAAAACCTCTCATGTGTAGTTGGAAAGACCGCGATCGAAAGCTTCATTCTTGCATTGAAATTGCTGTCATCGGATACTGCAGCTCCCCAGCATGTTGCGGCAGCAGTGCACAGCGCAGTGGTTCGAGCTTTGGTGTCCCTGACAGGGACGACGAGAGCGCCGGGGCGCGCTGCACCCGCATAAAGAAACCGTTAATCGTAACTGCCAGCAAGAGGAAATCCTGTGCGTGGTTATATTACGGTGTTACGAAACGACAGGTTTCCCTTACACACAAAGCATGCTCCTGTTGTTAGCGGCGAAAGCGTACGGATGACGGCTGCTCCGGACAAAGGTGATAGCTAGTGTTCCGATCGAATGCATGGCAGACAGAGTAAGTACAGTGTTCAAGTAAAGAGTGGCGTCCGTCCTAATCGATTTTTTTTTTTCGTTTTAATCATGAACATCGCAGGGGTTAGATTACATATAACAGTACTCACGTAAGTGGAAGTCCGTGTCACTTGATCAGCCACATCACATGTGGCGATGCGTTTTTTTTTTTTCGTGCCTTCGAGCCCTTGGTAGTCTCCAGGTATGTTTTCTGAACTTATCGGTTACTTTTTCCTTGCAGTAAAACTGCCTTGTTACTATCAAGATCGTATATACGAAGCTAAAATGTGAGGCCCGACGTGCTAACTATAGTCGATAAGTTGATCTAAGCACATTTACCTCAGCGATGAACCCTTTCGAGTTAATCGTGCGCAGCAGTGTGCAAGCCGCTTACGTTATTTTTCTTCTTTCGGCGAACCTTCGGAAAAGAGAACCTTGCGTATGCTGCGGAAAGGTCATGCAGCCGCCCATGGCAAAGCAGGTTGCGTTGCTCACGCCACAGGATGTTGCGTCAGGCCGATGGGATGTCCTGTCTGCCTAATGGGTGATCTAATTAATCGTCTAGAACTATACATGTTGCCAGTCGCTGCGATTGTTTCACTCTGTAGACGCAACGTCTGCGATAATTAATGGGGAAGAATGCGGTGGTGCCCTCTAACAGATCCAATATAATAAATTGATCTTGTAGTAAAAATGGGATTAATGAGAATAAGGCCATGGATTTGCTCTGCTTTTCAATGTCCAGGCAGCAAGCCACTCGCTTCCCTTATTACGGTGCTAGTAATTGGAAAATGCTAAAATCGAGTTATGTGACAAGAGAGCTACTTTCGAAAAGCAAAATATTGACAAGTATATAAAAAAAGTATGTCTTACATATTTCAGCAATTGCAGTAGCTTTTTTTCGTATGCCCATGCAAGTAGACGCCAGGCAATGCGTAGGACACTATTTTTTTTTCCTGCGCATCACTTCTCGTTGAATTTTCTTTCTGTTTTAGCGAAGGTTTGCGCATAAAATGACTGAATTTGAGGCTTCGTACCAACCTCTTACTCTTCCGATGCTCAAAGCCGGTACAGGGTTTTGAACAAGAGACGAACAAAATGTCACATGATAATCGCGGACAAAGGAGTGCGCGTCCTTGGTCAGTCTTCTGACGCATTACATGGCGAAAATAATTTAGGCGAAAGCCTTTCTAGGCTCAGTGAATGAAATTCCGGACGCGAGAGTTGCGCGCTGGATCTGTGCGCTGATGTGTCACTTGATAACATATGTGTGAGGAGGAAAATTAGGGATGAAAATTGATGGTGATTGTTAATGAATAAAAGTTAGACCATAGATATCGGTAGAGGTAATTAAGGATAATAATTACTAATAAAATGATCATAATATGACTAAACATGACTACGAAACGACCAATATGTCAAACGATGACTTGTAATGATCGCAACTGACTGGAAACAAGGGAAAGAGGCAAACGATAAGAGGTAAACGATGAGAGGCAGATGATAGTAGAGGAAGGGTAGGCTTTCTCCATCTCCTCTTAAGACACATCATAGAGACCCTCCTTACACATAAAGACGGCGATAATTCCTATATCTGGTGCACAATGCAACAAAATAGAGCACGGAAATGTGGTTAACATTAATCTGTCCGTGACTGTACATTCAGATGCACTGAGGTTTCGAATAGACCACAGGGACATCATAGTAGAGCGATAATGAGGAGTTTGACCTTGCCGAGATTTTAAGCAGACGAGTATTGTATAGGCGAATTTGAAAGAGTGTGTGGCCTCTCCCGCGAACCGCATGAACGCGAACTTTTTTTTTACTCTAGCCGCTACTGGCCCCTGTAATTGACTGAAAAAAACAACAACAAACAAAAACATTATCGCCCCCTTCTTAACAAACTCTTTCCAGAGTAGATTGCATACCGTTTAAAATATTTCTAAAGGTATCACGCGAGCGTCGATCATTCACTTGATCAGCGCCCTGTGATGGAACGAATCAGCAAACTCGCCGAGAGTTGCCGCATGCGAAGACCAGGCCGCGGTGGCCGTCGTCTGCTAAGCTGTTCTTGGAGCTGCGCGCAGCCCCCGACCATTTTCTTCGCCCCGCCGGGGTGGCGCAGTGGTTACGGCGCTCGACTACTGTTCCCAAAGGCGCGGGATCGAATCCCGGCCTCGGCGGCCGCTTTTCGATGGAGGCGAAAAGCAAGGTGGCGGTGTGCTGTGCGATGTCAGTGCACGTTAAAGAACCCCGGGTGGTCGAAATTTCCGGAGTCCTCCACTACGGTGTCTTTCATAGCCTGCGTCGCTTTGGGACGTTAAACCCCACAAACCAAACCAAACCAAACCAAACCCGAACATTTTCTTCGCTGACCGCACTACCTGGAATTCCAGCCACTAACACAGCGAAGAGGGTAAGAAAGACTGCTGATAGTAGCAGTGTAAGCATTCCTCAAGCAAATCTATCTGCGTTTCACGCTTATCAAAATCGTGTGCCACAGCCGTATTCGCAAACAATTGCGTACAATACAAGAGCAAACGAAAAATCGATTGCAAAGTTCGTTTGAGAAACACTGAGTACGCTGGTTGCAGCTCTGCGGCACGTGGATTTTCCTGAATATCGAGGGTATGTGCCAGCACTATTACGATCAAAGGAAAGGGTCAGGGGCTGCGCGCAGCTCCTGGAACAGCCTGGCCGGCGACTGCCACCGTGGTCTGGGCCTGGCCGCGCATATGGCTACTCTCGGCGAGTTTGCCGGTTCGTCCCGTTATAGGGCGCTAGCGTGATACTGTTAAAAAATTGGGTGGGTGTACATGTGAACAGGGCACCGTGGCAACATCTCTTGAAGATGTTGGTGAGCGAGGCACCTCTGTAGACTGTAGCACCCAGGCTTAGCCGTGCGTGACAGGCGGTTGAAGCGGTGCCGAATGTTTGGTTCTTTAAGGTCCTTTGGCGAAGGCAACACAACACTTTGGCCCCGCTTAAAGTACAAGGAACCCCAAGGTATACCTTACCTAACGGGGAAAATTGGTAATAGCTTCTTCCTATCCTTCCCTTCTTTCTTTGCTTCCTATTCCTTCTTGTAACTTTTCTGACTTCTTCTTCTCTGTTCTTGCTTTCTTTGTTTTTCCTGGCAGCGAGGATTAACCTTGTGTGGTTAACCACCTTGCGTTATACGCCATATTTTGTTAGTCAGGTTGTCAGCTTGCATGGGAGGGCTTTGTTCTAAGTCCTTATCCCGCCTCCTTGGTTCAAATCAAAGCCTTTAATTTCTTTATTCCCAACGAAAAAAGAGGAAGTTGAGGCAAAATGCCTGTAACGCATGACGAGTCCTTGGCTCCCTTTTACAGTCTTCAGTGTAGGGCAGTAAACATGCTTCACAGGAAAGCCTAGAAGGCTACATGAAACGCAGTCACAACAGAGCAACAAAACACAATATAAAATGTTCTTTTGTGCACGGAGAAGAGCAGAAAAAATGAGGGCAGCCTGATGAATATATGTTTGATCACACAAAAGAAAGAAGGATAGTATGTGACAATTTTAATATGAACGTACCAGAACCCCTGGATCTCCAAGCTTAGGACTTCACCTCTGATTTTACATCGAACAGTGCTTATTATTTTCTTTAAGAGTTAAATACTATGTTCAGTCTAACATGGAAAGCATTTAGGGGGTTGGAGCTTGTTAGCTAATTTTAATTATCTGCTTCCAGTAGCTGGTGCGAGTTCTCGGGACCAGTTTTCATTGGGTTTGAAGCGGGTACTAAAACGTGTCGCAAGAGTGCTGTAGAATCGATTTCTGCACGTATGCTAGAGCAAACGGTGTGTTTGTATATAATATATATATATATATATATATATATATATATATATATATATATATATATATATATATACTCCGCTTTTTAGCTTACTGTGTCTGAGAAAGAGAGACGCTATAGTGAATTATTGTGATGAATGAATGAGTTTATTTACATCAAGGCTGAGGGTGCTCGAAAAAAAGTAGAAAACCATCTACTTGACGGGGTTCGATCCCCCTTTGTACAATGGCAGACAGCGAGTATTTACAAAAACAGTACATCTGTGATACAGGAAAGCACCCGTTATACAATATTTATGCGAACTTCACTATCGCGTTACCAAAAAATGCTTTAATTTCTATAACCGTAATAACCTTCGATTGCCTGTAACGCCTTTAATTTTGCACGAGGATCAGTTTGTTCCATGGTAGGCGGCTAGCACCGTGGGCGAAAACATAATTGTTTCATACCTTTTGTTTTTCAACAAAATAGCCACCTTAATATAGAAAGGCGGACCGAATGCACAACTGAGTCTTTCTGAAACAACAACAAAGAAAAAAAGCTCCAATATTGCCTTGTTTTTCTTAGTGAAGAAACATAATAACTGCTATAACTATTTCCGCATTCTCAATATTGAAATGCCTAAATTATGTCCTATAGGCCCAGGCGATATGTCCTGCTAGAGCTCAGATAGTGTCCGACTTCAAAACTGCCTAAAGCACTGTCCATTGCGGGCATCCTTGTCTCAATCCTATCCTGTAGATCCTCGAACACCGTACCTTATGTGAATTCAGAAAATTATTTTCTATACACCTCTAAAGGAGAAATGCTGGAAGGACTTAGAGCACTAAACTAAGGGCATAAACATTAGAAAAGAAAAAAAATCTCGACGAAACACACAGTTCTCACATTTGCCTCCAGCCCTCTCATCGACACCATTAAAATAGGTTACCTGAGCGTCAACGTTAGACTATCTATACCGAGTCCCCGAAAAAAAAAGTAAATAACAAATTGCATCTGGTAAAGCCCGGGTTAGGGGAATGGGAACCGTGCACACATATAGAACGCTTCTGGAAAGTGATCGCATACGGTATTCGCATTGTAGACAGACATCTTGGACACAAGTTTTTAATAATGAAAGGAAACAAACCTAACCTGCGAAGCATGTAGAGATGCTGAAGGTGAACCCTATTTTATTACTTGCTTAAAACTTGAGGAACTGCGAATAATGCAATTTAGTGTATTTTATAATAACTGCATTCCATTCCGTCCAAGACAGCCCTTAGATGAAAGTGACATTGTTTAGTCTTGTCATGTGTCTTAGTTTCCTGGAAAAAGAAAACTGTTTTAACACTTTCCTCTCTTTCATTGCAACCAACACATTTTACTCTTGTGTGTGTCTGGCGCGTGATATCCTCAGATGCTTGCGCGACAAAAAAAAAAAAAAAGAAGAAAAAAGCTACACGTGAACAGGATGTACTAAATAAAATAAAAATACATGAGGGTTGCAGAAAATTTAGTCGCCAAAAACGCAAGCTCCGCACTAGCGCTGATGTCAAAAGCATCAGAAGGGCTCGCCAGACTCTTTGCACTGATAAAATACGAAGACAGCCTGCAGTAGATCACGCTGCAGCGCCGGTAGACAACAAAAGTTAGTCTGAACTTCCACATCTTTATAATAAAATTGTCACGGCTGAGACTGCAAATGCTCATGCCAGTCTTATTTTTTTTTTATATGCGATACGAGTGACCAAGAATTATTCTATTATTTAATGCACAAGATGAGAAAGGAACTGCCACTGAAAGCCGCATAATGCCCGCGTGTATAGAAGGAAAAGAAGCTGTGAAGGAAGTGAAAAGGATATTGATATGCAGACGCTGGTAAAAATCAAACGCACGAAACAGACAGGAAAAATGAACGCGGTGGGTAAAAAATGTGAAAATGAAAATTTGAACGCCGGGCGAAAAAGGAACTGAAAAGACAGTTCTGGGTAAGGGGGAGGAGAAGATGCGTCAATCACAGCAGCGCAAAAGAGCGCTGGAAGCAGCACGGCATTATACGCGGCTGTCCATAACACGCGATTTCAATACGTTCGAACATGATACCATCAGACGAGCCGAGCCGCAAGGGCGCCCGAAAACATAATTTTCATTGCAGGACAGCGTGTGGAAAGCCGAGTAGGTGGGAGACGCTCTCGAGAAAGGTTAGGTCGCTGCTCCGTTGGCACTAGACTTTCTAAAATTGGTGACAGATGCTTCGGCGAATACCAAACAGCCCAACGAATATGGGCTAGCTGCACGCCTTCGTCAGAACAGCTATCGTCAGCAATGACATGACCAACACACAGCTTCATTAACGTAGTCTTTGCTTAGGCACGGCTGCGGCTTGTGCGGGATAAGGCTCGCCAGTTGCACGCTGATCAATGTACGGGAAGAGGCCGGTGGATTAAAAGCCTAATATGTCATTGACCTCCTTTTAGAGGAGAACCGGGAGCAGTCGGGAAGCTAACATCTCCTGATGCTAGCACGTAAAAAGATCCCCCCAGGCGACCGGCCCTGCACCGTGCGCTATGATTATTGAGTGGCGTCTGTGTTGAAGAATACAGACGACTGAAGGCACCAGAGATGGCGACTAAGGGCTGCTCATTATCTCAACACACAACACAGCTTGCTGGCAAGACGCACCGAGAACGTATCTGAGAACCATGCCTAGTTGCATATATTTTGTATTCGATGCTGAGTAAGGAACCCGGAGAACTCTGCTTATACGCGTTGGACGACACAAGTATGTGCAGACACTGCCTTTCCTCTTTATTGTTTTGCGACTTGCAGATTCCTCACTAAAGTACAATACTCAAATGTTTCGATACATCGCACTACTTTCCCGACGTAAGCAATCTACACGACTGGTAAAGCTCACGTATATTCAGAGCCAGCCATCCTTGCTCACTGAGTGTTCACTGAGTTACCCAAAGAAGGCTGAACCGGAAAACAAAGCATCTGATGCTGGGAAATTTCATGGAGAACTACATCAAAAAAGGAAGAAAAAAATCTGCTTCAGAGCCATTAAGTGCCCGCAGCAAGTAAACAGGATTACAATGGCGACAAAGAAAAAAAAAACCTTATTTCTTGTTTTCCTTAATTGGCAATGACTAGGAGCGAAATGTCCATTGCCGTAAAAATGCATGTGCTACGTAACTGCTTTGTATCGGTAAAGAACAATGGGGAAAAATTTCAAGTTCGAGCTGCCTGTGGGCGGTTTCGCCACCAGACGGGCCACGATAACTTCATTAGGACCTTTGCACTCATTACTATCTTTCGAAAGCAGCTAGTAGGTGGCAGTAATGAGGCACGCAGTTTTTGTTCACGCGCTCCACTCAGTCAATGAATCCGAGAGGGTTAGCGAGCTGGGAACGAGTCACTCTTGATGCGTTTCTCAAGGAGAAAATGCACGAAAGAGTACGATGTTTGGGAGGACGCTAGGGACCTTACTCAAGAATGGCGCGCAAGTCGCGCAACCGCCCTTCACTTTGGGACAAGGCGGAGTTGTACATCCGATTGCGCAGCACGGCTGATGAACCGAGCGGTCTGCGCGGTGCGTGCCGAACGTGCTCCTCCTCAGCACGGTGAACGATAATTAAACCTGCTCTCTAATTATCGGCTCTTTTCCCAATGGAACTCAAGTCTTCGAGGTTCGCTCGCACCTCTGATTTGTCAACATGCTCTTCGTTTGGGTTTTGGTGTCACTCGTATAGCTCGACCCCTTCTGGTCCCATGCTTTCCCTTATTAATCTTGAGGTGTTAGAAGCAGCAATGGACTAGAAAACGACAATGTGCTATACTTAGAGACACCAGCTTCAATTAGCCTGCGATAAATCGTAACACATGCAATGATATAATACGAGCAGGAATACATAGGTGCGAACTTAATTACGGCGATAATTGTATTAGTTTAGTGCGCTTCTTTACAGGTGTACATGCTCCTTTTATTTCTGAAACCTTATGTATCTCGGCATGCATTGTTCATTAACTTTTTACGCATTTCACCCGCGCGACGTTCTGCGAAGGCGGGAGTTCTCTTATAATTTGGTTTGGTTTGTGGGGTTTCAACGTCCCAAAGCGACTCGGGCTATGAACGACGCCGTAGTGGAGGGCTCAGGAAATTTCGACCACCTTGGGCGTTCTCTTATAGTGTAGTTCGGACTCAAGTTTGGATTTACAGCCGTTGCAGCATGAGTTGCAGCTTGGTTTAGATAAGCTTGCAAAAGTTATACTAATGGTAACCGTGCTAAAAGCCGCAGTGATTTTCGGTGAAAAAAGTGAAATCTAATAAAGTGAGTAAAAGCTAACGACCTCAGAAGAGTGTAGCTTTGGACATGTTGTTTTAAATTGTGGTGCAAACAGCGCTGATATCGGACAAAGGAAGAACACAACAACACAGGCGCTGAGTTGTGTTCTTGCTTCGTCCAGTGTCAGCGCTGTTTCTCCCATTAGCTATCGACCTGCTTACCTGTCTCATAAAGCTATAATACAACTCAAATGCACTGCGTCTGGACGGGAAAACTAAAGTCAAAGTTTATAGTGATGGCTTTTTCTCTTTCAGTGATCCCCACGACTCCTGCTACTGTTAGTACTACGCAGAACACCCTCAATGGTAAGTAATGCAGCTGTAATCTTACCTTGTGTAAACGTGGCTACAATGGAGAATACCATAAAAAATAAAATCACGTCAAGCCTACCTTGAAAATATATAACTTGCCGCGAGGAGGGCCACACTTTGCGGTAGAGAGTTGTCCTAACCCCCCCCCCCCAAAAAAAAAAAAAAAAAAAAAAGAAAAAAAAAATGACGACGCAGTGGAACGTTCTTTTAAGCATCTAATTTTGAAAGGATATCAGGATCTTCTCCATTATAGAACCTTAAAAAGAAATGCCGTTATTCGTTTTCAGGAATTTAGTTTCTCGCGGATAAGGGATCATGCGCATCCACTGTGCCGATACTGGAGTAGGCGAGCTCGGTTTAAGAGACAGGACATTGCTTTGAAATTGAGCGATCATGGAGCTAAGCGCAAAGCTGCCTTAGAAAAATGTGAATAAGGACGCTTATTTCTTCCACACAACTTATTAGCGTTTGCTTGTTCGTTTTTGGATTGAGGTATAGCCGATGCAGCCTCAAGGTCTATATGACGAGGCCAAAGTGTTCGTGCTATCTGCTTAACTCGGCTTCTTGTTGGTCGCTCGATGACAAACGGTAAACTGTTCTCTTTGTTACATCGCACGGCTCGATCGCACTCATCGGGTGAATTCACAGGGCCAGTTTTATAGAGGTAATCAGCGAAAGGCCATATATTCTTAGCTCCTGAAATACAGCGCTCACAACCTTCGGATCGAACCGCTACCCCATAACGTGCCGCACAAGCCCGGTCGCTCCAATAGCGGGCCAGGAGCACAGTGTGGCTTTCATGAGTGATCGCTCGACACGTGTTGTCTGCAGGCCCCACAAGCATTCAGGCGATTCCATTGTCCAGCACATCGGTGCTGCTCTTGTGGGGGCCTTTGGCGCCCTACGTGGTGGGAGGCCAGTACCGCGTCCGCGTGCGCGACGACGAGAACTCTACGCGCTTCCTGGACGTCGGCTACGTGCTCTCCGCAATCGTCCAGGACCTGGACCCCAGCGAGAACTACACGCTTTCGGTGCAGTGGTGCCCCTCGCAGAACGTCTGCAGCGCCTTCGTGTCCACCACGAGGGTTGCCAACGCGCCCAGTAAGTGCACAAGCGCCGCTCATGCCACCGCAGCTCTCGAAACAGACAGTTTAGGGTGCATCGATAAAGGCATCGAGGCACCCTAAGACAGTTGGCTGAGTCGGTACTGGGCTGTACTGAAGAAGCGAACAGCGCGAAAGACGGAGCAGAAATGATGAGCCAAGATTGGAGAGATCAGCGCGTTTTTTGCTGTTTCTTGCTCCTCTCTTTCGAGCTGTTTGCTTCTTCAAAATCACGTTGCCATTAGGATGGGCGATCGATGGTCCCGGTAATTCTCATTGAACGCGAATAAAACTATAGACAGCAGTGACATACAGCTGCTCTCCCTACCTCCGCTCAAAAGTTGTATAGTTAAAAACAGATGCTCAATGTATAAATGCATAAAGTGCGATCATTGCATAAAATCATCAATCCATAGCATATTTAGGAATCCCTCGAGAAGTGCCCTTGCGAGGGAATGTGATTCATTGTGACACGTAAAACAAGCACTGTACTGTAGCAGACGTTTCAAGGGCCAAACAAGGAGAAATAGACTTGTGTTGGGTGCATGCTTACGGGTTCTTTTGCAGCGATAACATTCCAGCAAATTTTCCTACAGGCCTTGTACGGTGCTTTGCTGTTCCGCAATAAAAAATATCCAACTCGCTTTTAATTAAAGTTTGAAAGAAACGAAAATATTTCAGTTACACGGAAACGTCAACACTGTGCGCAAAGTTTTTGAACACACCCGTTTTGTATTTTGGCCTGGCGTTGCGTACCGTGCTTTGTATGGTAGAGCAGTTTATTTCTTCGGCTTACAGAGTGAGCTCAGTTTGAGAAAGTATAGCAGCACTACACTTAAATACAGAGATTTGAGATCTAATAAAGATTTGAAATGTTTGATATAATGAGATATTATAGCGCTATTAAAAGGTGGTATTAGAAGTACGCGCGTGTGTTTCCTGTAATATTTTCACGTGGTAGTGACATCACCTTAGGCAACAAACCTGAAGCCTGGCATGCCTCCGAATTATTCTTTATTGGACTGACTTGCTCCCACAACACACTAAAACATTCGGCGTCGGCGATGGCGACTATTTTGCGCTCGGCGGTCGTCGTTAGTACTGGGTTCCTTCCGCTCTCGGCCTTGCTTGATATAAAGCTGCCAAGAAAGCTTCAAGATAAGCCGCCAAGCAACTACAACAACCTGGAATAACGTAGACGGTCTTGCGCATGGCTGGGATCATTCGGGATAAATATGCGCGCACCTTGCATCACAAAATGGTAATGCCTCGTGCCAGTGGTACTGAACTTCAGCAAAGAGAGTGCGAAGTTGTTGGGAAATATCAGTGACCAGGAAACACTTATTAAAATTTCCCTCCTCGAACAATCCTTAAATCTCGCGGTGGCAACTCGACTAACAGAGTACAAAGTAGTTCAGCTTTCGACATTAGAAGCGAGTGTTTCACCGTGCGAGAAGAGTGATGGAGGCATATGAAAGCCGAACGATTGCAACCGATAGCGAGCGCTACTTTGGCGTTCGCGAACGTGGGCGTGCCGTTATTAAGCAGAGCCACTGAGCTTTTAATATCAAGAGTAAGGGTTTGCAACTCTCAGTGCTGAAATAAGACTTTCTCACGGCGCGTGAAACCTTGAAATACGAGTACGCTACGTCAGTTAAGCGCGCACTTATTCCAAAATCTCGTTAAAAAGCAGCTTGCTGTTTTTCTTCGTGTACCTAAACAACTGATTGTCCGGTCTGAGAGCGGTAAATGCGCGATCCATCGTTCGTATAAAGGGGCACATGCTCCATGACGCACCTTCCGTGGAAAGACATTATCGTACTCGGACATCACCATCGAGATCTTGACAAGGCCAGTGCACCCGAGCAGCTACGTCGCGACTATCGGATGGGCGATGATGGATCAGTAACTGGAGCGGCAAGCGACGATCTGAGACGAGTGCCCTCTCGCCACTTCACTCGTATCTGTCCACTCAGTCATATGCTGACCATTTATCGCCCATCCGGTAGTCGTGACGTTCACTGCTGGAAAAGAGTGTGACTCATCGGCTCTGTGAAGTTCTCGGTAGTGACGACCCAGCCGAGCGCGCAAGTAGCCATGGCATCCCCTCTTCGCTTATTACGTTCTGCCTTGCATCTATAAGGCCAACAAATTAGCCTCCCCATTCAACGAGACCCACAGAATTTTTACTTGAAATAATGACAACCAACGAAAACAAATGACTTCAGGGACTGCGTCATGTGCAGCTTTATTCGGTACTGTAAACTTAGCTTGTTCTCTATATTTGAAATAAATGATTGCGCGCGCTATTTATAACTTGTTGCCTAGCTGAGAATAAACACTCCACTTGCACAGACGGTCCTTAGACGGCTGGTGCAAGGTTATCAGAACAAGTGCCTTGTTATTACTTGTCTAGGATAAATATTATTTCTCTAGGATGTCTTGCATATTGCCCCCGTGCTGGCGACAGGGAACGCGAGAAATTAAGCTCAGGATTATTTATTTATGTTTGAAAAACTAAAGATCTTAACGCTAAATCAGAAGGAGAGCAATAAGAGAGCATGCAAAGAAAAATTAGAACCCAAATTGCGAGAGAAATGAAATACGAGCAGCTGCAAATACCTGGCAATGCAAACATGTAATAATAAACATGGTCATTTACAATAACTGTTACACACAGTAAGATGGTAAGCTGTGAAAAGCTTGTGACTGTGGAAAGAAAGAGTACTGAAGTGAGTTGGTCTTGGCAAGGTGCATGGTTAGGAAAGAGGGGTGGCAGTGTCGGGTTTGTTGGGTTCTCGATAATGATAGATACGGTGAAGAATCAAATCCTGATTTGTGGTAGAATGACAAATAATAAATTTTCAACTACATAAATTGCCTCCGGGCATGCAGGGTTGGACTTAAAGCTAAATTCGGTTGCGTTAGTTCTGAGACTGAGAAAAAGTGAGAAAGTTCGACTGTACTTCGAAAAAGGAAGATTCATTTAGGTTGTCTCAAGGGCGTTTATGTTTGCGACAGTACGCGGGTCCCATACAATGCACACGTATACTAAGACAAGCTTTACAAAGGTTACGTAATTTATAGTCTTGTAACCTGGATTTGGTGTATCTTCTAGTTTATGGCGCTAAAACAATCTTTTCGTAAGGCAATGAACCCACTGTTAGGGATGTGCGCAATTCGGTTTAAGTTACTTGATAGTGCAATACCGAGAACACCTTCGTTTACTTCTCTAATTTGCCGAGAACCGTAAAAAAAAAGAAAGAAGAAAACTTTTTAAACTGATTAAGTTTTCTTGTAAAGCGCAGTAGGACTGTCTTTTCCAAGTTTAGTTTCATGATTCGCCTATCACTCCGTGTAAGAATACTATTAAGGGACGTGTTAAGTACTGCCTGATCATCACCTAACTGGTCCTTGTTGAAGAAAAGTCATCTGCACACATAGGAGTCTGCACAATTTGATTGATCACATTAACAATGTCGTTACAATATATCAGAAATAGCAGCGGCCAAACACATTGCGCTGAAGGATATTAGATATGACCGGTATTGCACAAGAATATCTCCGCTATAATAGTTACGCATTAATTACGATGTTTATACGTTGGGAAAATCAGTCATGCAGTACTATCATAATTAGTGGCTGAATTTGTTATGAGGAACAAGACCAAAAGCCTTCCTGAGGTCCCTGAAAATCAAACCTTCCTGCCCGGCCCTATCCCAGCGAAATTAAGTGAAATGCTACGATTATCTGAGTAGCTGTCGAAAATCCTTTCTTGAAGACACTTTGATGATGTGGCAAAATGCTATTTCCCTGAAGAAGTTCGGAAATGCGTTTAGGCACTATAATCTGCATGAACTTATAAGAACATAACATAATGTACAATAATGTATACGGCACATATCATGCGGTAGTTGGACAAATCAAGTGGGTGACCTTTCTTCAGGACGGTCAGGACACGAGTGGTCTACCAATCGTCAGGAATGGATGCAGGTTTAATGTGAGCTTGAAATATTACAGCTAAGAAATTGTTCAGTGATTCAGCAATATCTTGAGTAATTCAGCGATAGTATGCTTGGGCTGACAGCCCCTGTACACGAACAAGGAGATTACCAGGTAGTAGCGATATTGATCACGCTAGTCAGTGGACGCCTTTTCTAGCAAGTCGTTTTGTGACATGGTGACATCCCGTCTCAAACAATCAGTCAATATTTTCGGCAATGAATTTAGATGAGACGAAGAAATGGTGATAAGAGACTTGAGCAGCTGGTGACTAGCGGCGCCAAGACTTTCTAAACAATAAACTGATGGGTTTTATGAGGTAGGTCAACACATCTAACTAGAAAGCAAGTCGTAGTCGAGGGCGTGATAAATTTATTACTGGTTACTTGAGTTCTTTAACGTGTACCAATATTTAAGTATGGAGATATGCTTGCATTTCATCTTCATCCCAATGCGGGCACAATTACTATCGTCAATACCATAAATAAATCCGGGAGCTGAACGCCATAGCTACTGAAACACCATCCCGAGTGCCGAGATTTAATTCCTTGCATGTTATTTAGAACTCATGACAAAAAAAAAAAATCCTCAAAGTATGGCGAAAGCAGGTCTACTTTGTCTTTCTAATGACTCCGCTGAAGAGCAAAATGAGTGTCTCTGAGAAAACTGATCGAACACATATAAAGAACCATTATACGTTATGCGCTTCACAGGGGTCCGAGAAATTATTCCATTGCTTATTATAAAGTATTCATGTAATCATTCATCATAAGCAGATTTTCAAACGGTCACGCGCTGCGTCGCACAACCGAAAGCGAAATACAATTAATAAAGAGCCCGAAGAACAGAGTAAAGTAATTTCTGTGGCTTGCTTCGCTTTGTGTTTTATTCCGGCGACGGATTACTGCCGGAATTTAGCTGCTTTTTACTGGCATTAAGACCATTAATGGATCGTTATTTGACAAAAAACCTGTTCCATTTCTTGAGCCAGCTCAGTTAAATCTATTTCAGTAATGCGTTGTCCACCTACTGAAGAGGGCCTGGAAGCTGAATAGGCCACCATCCCAGAAGAGAGAGGCTCTGCGCATGTATGCTAGGAGGGGTATGCTGGAGTCAAACGTCATCAGTTTCCTTTCGCGCTAATGACCGTGCGATGTTTACATCCGCTCGTTACTACCCGTCTCGTTGATGTTCATTCACCGCTGTTAAGAGAATTGCTGGCCTAATGAGCAAGTTGTGACGCAACGAGGCGAATAGAAAAAAGCGCCCTCTCCCTTCTTCCACAGCAGTTGCTACTGGGCGGCCATAGTGGCCTCATGTTCATAGACACTGTTACACCAGCCGTTCAGAAGGCATATGAAGGAAAGGGGGTTCTTCAGGCCCAGCAAGCTGTGTGCGGGTGATGTCAGCACCTTAGGCCTTTCTGCGAGCTCAGGAAATGAGGGATTGTAAAGGAGCTTAGAACTGCATGGATGCCTTGGAAGAACTTCGCGGCCGCTTTCTCAGATGGAGATGAAAAACAGAAAACGAAAAACATGGTTTTTGCGAAGAACCCGCGGGAGACAAAGGTGAAAAGCGAAAGAACCTACGCTCGTGCGGTCGGCTTTGTCGGCGCTTCTGTTTGTGCAGAAGAAACGCGGCTGCAGGCGAGTTTATGGAAGACAAATTACCCCCGCTAACGGAGAAACGAGCTCTGGCTCGTTTATATCGTGGTTCGCCACGGGAGATTCTTTTTTCTTCTTCTGCAGACTCCTGTCGCCACTGTTGCGCTGCTGCATTATTGCCGTGCATGTGTTCCGAGAGCTGTTCGGTGAGGTATTTTGTCTTCTGGCAGTTGCTAGCTGCCGCACTTACTATCTGAGGCACTGGGAAGATGGGTCTGCACAACATACATTGGCGTTACTTTTTTTTTTATTATTATTAATACGTGCCCTGTTAAGCATTTTGCTGAAAGAATTGTCGGTCGATACCGAGGAGATCGTGCCGCAAATAGTATTGTGCTCGTGACGTAAAATTGCTTACGTGAGCGAAATGTGGCGTGGAAAGGAAAAAAAAAAAGAAGAAACTCTTTCGTGCATAAGAGAGAAGAATGTCAAGCCCGCTCGTTGCCTTTAAATGAGACAGAAGTGGGGACAAAAAGTGGGGTAAAAAAACCTGTTAAACACTGTGTGGTGCCACATGTCATTTGGAAAAAAAAAAAAAAAAAAAAAAAAAGAAATCGCGAAAACCGTGCCGGCACATTTCAACGTCAGGAAAGTGCAGGAAGTGCGCAGTTTGTGAAAGAGAAGAAAAGCACAATGAACTACTTTATGGGTTTTAACGTATTAAAGCTGCTGAGGCTGCGAGGAACGTCGTAGCGGAGGGCTCAGGATAACTTTACCACTAGAGTTCTTTTTGTTTTTAACATACGCAAACACCGCGCAGCACATGGGCACCTTTCGTTTCGCCTGCTTTAAACACGGGCAATACATGAGATACGAGACGTGGGAACGCAAAACCAGAAAGTCCAGAAAGGAAGAAACCAGATAATCAGAAAATACAGGCTAGTCACTGAGTATAGTTTTGAGGTAGCGGATGTTCGGACCGTGTTGACTAGTTAGGTTGGGAAATATATAACACCAGCTAAACGTAATCGGTGTTTTAAAAGCGACTGAGTGCCCTAATCATATGAAGGCACCTGAGAGCCGTACATAGCCACGCGATCAAGTCCGCAGTATTTTTCTTGCTTTGTAAATTGAAATATTTGGTGACTACTAATTAGCTAAATTTTTATGTTGTCGCCTGGAACAATATGCCCCAATGCAAACGTCATCGATCGTCTTTAAAAAAAATGGACTAAAATACTTGCCTCAAGGCATAGTTAGCATAAAGTAGCTTTTTCTACTGGACCTAACAGAGCGCACTCTCGTTAAAAAAGGTTCAGTATGACTGCGGTACTGCTTCCGCGTCTCAAGACCATCTCAATAGAAAAAAAAAAATGCTCTTCTCAGGTGCGCTGTTCCCGATGGGGCTTTACGTGTGCAGTGGGCGAGAGATATGCACTAGCGGCTGGTCTCGTGGCAGCTTCGTTTTAAGGCCGAAGTTGCATAAAGCCAGCCATTAAAACGATAGCTAAGTAGTTATTGCTAAAGTTAGCCAAGCATTTCTTAATAGCTATTACCTTTGGAAAGCGAAAAAGTAATGCAGACTACTCTCAACAGTCCTCAGTTGGCTTCACTGCGTTTGGGTAGCCTTTCTTAAATCCTTGGTTACATTTAGCTGGGACACCTGGTATAGTGCAAGCGAAAATCCTCAGCATCGTCAGCTTTGCCGCTTATTTAAGAAATTTATTTGGATTGCCGTTAACCACCCTCAGGCAGTATATTTACGTACTCTTCGCCCCTTTTCTTAAATTAGACAGGAGACGTTGACAAAACACGGCTGAATCCTCTAGCGGAACCACGACCGTGCCGCTTTTGTTGGTATTTTGTGCCCTTAAACCACATATGGCATTTTTTATGACCGCCAGTAGAGGTTCTTGAGTATATGGTTATTGTTGTGCGTTTTTTGCTTGGTTGGATTCGGTTTATGGGTAGTAACGTCCTAAAGCAACTCAGGCTATGAGAAACGCCGTAGTAGAGGGCTTCGGAAATTTCTACCACCTGGGGTCTTTTAACATGCACTGAAATCGCACATCACATGGGAGCCTTGCTTTTCGCCTCCTTCGAAAAGCGGTTGCCGCGGCCGGGATTCGATCCCGCACCCTTGGGCACAGAAGCCTGTAGGTAATTCATTGCGATTCAAATGAGCTTTTCCTTCTCTAGAATTTGTAGTTTTTATTTCTGAAATTTGGATAAATTATATATTTTGACTGACATTTTCTCAAATAGGCGGATAATATCAAAGTTAATGTTGCTGTTACTGCATTACAGCAAACGTTTTTAATTCAAGGATTGAATTACAGCCGCTATAGGCAAAACTCGGAAAAAAAAAGCCCTCTATCGAAATTTCCACTATGAAAATCATAGCATGCGATAAATATAAATCCTGTTCATTTACGAGAATATATGCGCTCGAACAATTGTGGATGCGAAACACTCCAAGTGGTCTGAAGTCATATGAACGTCTGGCGTACAAAAAGATAGGCAATAAAGCAGAGTTGAACAATCCGTTAACTCATTAGAGCTAACAAACAAAGGGCGTACAAACTTTCGCAATTTGCACAGCTAGCTCTAGAAACCACGAGTGCTGCGACGTTATCTATGCGGCAGGGCGCCCAGTTCTCGTGTTTCAATGGCAACTTGCAGAGCTTCCCGTGCCGACGAACCTGACGGTAGTGGCTGTCGGAGCGTCGACCATCAACGTCACTTGGCAGCTTCCTGAGAACAGCGTGAACAACATTACGGGCTATCAGGTGTCCTGGTGTATCAGCGACATGTGCGTAGGAAAGCTGAACGACTTGACGGCGAACACTTCTTACTCGGTTCAGCGGCTCCAGGATTTCAAGAACTATACAGTCTTCGTGTGCGCCTACTTGGACCGTGGCCTGACCACTTTCGTTGGCCAGTGCGTCAATGTGAGCGCCAAGACGCAGCCTGGAGGTGAGTGCGCTTTTGAGCACGATATCGGAGGTGAGATTTCAAAAAGCCGCTTAGCGTTACGGTTCGAAGGGAGTGGCAGTTGCCACCCATGACGAGTGTGTTCCTGGATCGTTGGTGTTTCCTTTACTAGTGATTTTCAAACAGTTCTTGCCCCCTTTCCTTATTCGCTTGTCTGTTTACATCGATACAGGTCATCTGAATACACGGCATGGAAATCTAAAACTGGCACCCGCTTACGTGGCGTGCGTAGCGTTCAGATAACAGCGTGGCCGCGTCACTAACAGGATAGCAAAGTCGAGGAAGAACTTACGAGTCCTTGCACGATTCAGCTGGTGATATTTTTAAGAAGGTTTATAGTTGGAACGTTCTTGGAGAGACACGAATATATTCATCATCTTAATTTGCAAAATATGCTCTGATTTGCATGCTAGGTATTCAGATACATGGGCAGCGAAAGTGTATTTGTTCCACTGGATAAAATGCTCTGAGATCTTAAAATTGATAGACGCAAGACTGCAGCACTGTACTGTGTCTTACTAAAAAAGTGGCAGTTTTGGCGGACACTTCAGGTTACGCTTGAAAATGAAATTATTACTTCCCAAAGATTTTAGAGAGAAATTGCGGTTTGTGGCTACTTCGCGCCCATGTCCTCGGAACTCATGACAGTTTAACGCATAGTGATTAATGCGGTAAAAATTGCGGATTTATACGCAACTTACTGAATCTCTAGTTTGTGTATGGTATAGATAAAACAATACAAAACTGAAATATCTGGTATAATGGTTTATACAAGTTTGTATTAATTCATTGACAAAAATTGTGCGAGCTCACCGAGACGAGTTGGTTGGTTGCCACCGACGGTTGGGTGTGGTGTCAATAAACCTAATCAACCTACTAGAATTTCCACCGTTTTATGTGTGTTAATAGACAACACCGCGAATATTTCTCCTAAGCTGCCTTTTAGCGACCATATGCTGCTGCTTAATGTAGACTCTTTGTCGAAAGTGTAGAGCTCAGGGGGGTATGCTTCTGAGCTACTTCGTGCGGCTTATAATGCATTTCCTGTGTTCCGAATCTCTTGATGCTAAGAAGATTTTTTTGTTCTGCCTTCTCCAATGGGAAGGACCTTCACTAATGCTAAATCAGCGCCACTACATGGATCAGAAGCAGACTGGGGTCTAGAGTTTTGCCAAAGGCGGTATCTATTATGAAAGAGCCCTGAACGAGGGTTGAGCGGGAGTCTCAGACAAGAGGACTTGTCTTCGTCCGGGCCCAGACGAAGACGAGTTTACTTGTCGAAACGTTGGATCGACTTGCAAACTGAGACTCCCGCTCAACCCTTGTTCAGTGCTCTTTCATACTGTGCAGCCACCTTCTTTCTGTCATTCTACTATTGATGTACCCATGGGACATTATGCATTATTTGCGGGGCCAATTTTTCGCCAACTGGAGGTTACGAAAATTGCCAAAGTAAAGTTCTCGCTGAAATTATTTCTCTTGCAGTGTGTTCGCACAATCATGCAGCTAAAATTCAGTTGTTGGTAGCGTCATGCCATGACTCGTGTTTTGTCTATCAATTTCGTCCTGTTTGTTTCAACGAGACTGTTCTAGCATGCCAGCAGCTTTGAAAGCTCCGTTGCTAATCTGCTGATTTCATCTAAAGCTTTTACATTGTTCTCACTTCTTATATAGGCAGAATACGTGTACAGGATATCAGGAATAAGGTAGCGTACTACAGCATTGAAATGTTAAAAACTTTAAGTCAAGACTGCTTATTAGAAGAGGGCTTTGTCGGGCTGGTTGGTTCATGTTGAATGGAAGGAAGAACAGCTCAAACGAGCGGGACGTGTAGGAAGGCGAGACAGACATATGAGCTGACTAGCAACCAAACGGTTTATTGCGATACAAGTAGCAATATATAGCAGACAGCCAAAGCGTATAAAAATCAAATTACGACACAATCATGGTCCTGATATCACATAGAAATTATCAAAACCATCCGCGATTGAGATACGTGAGCTCTTGTGGGAATAGAGCAACGGATGGTTGGCTGACACACGTGTCACCAAGTTCGTGAATGTGAAAAGCCTCAGATAAGAGGCGTGAGGTCAAATCTTTATATTTGGCGATGATTGTAGTTTGGTTCAAAAACGCCTCACAGTCCTTGCAAGCGATGGAATGGATGATATATGTTATTTCGGCGTGACTGCTTTTCTATGTCTGTGGCGTGTTCGCGCAGTCTATCATCAACACACCGCCCATTTTCCCCGATGTAAAATCGGCCGCATGAGAGTGGAATCTTGTAAACAACACCACAACAACAGTTCACAAATTTATCTCGGTGTTTCTTTTCACAAGCCTTCTTTCTACTTTCTTGGTTGACTTTCTTGCACAACCCTCCTAACTTATTCCTGGAGGAAAAAAAGGAGCTCCACGCCGGCTTTGCTGACAATCTTTTTCAGGTTGTGCGAAACTTAATGCACATACGGTATGCACGCCATGCTCTTATAATTTGATTCGCGTGAAACATTCTGAATCCTGCTTTCTGATAGTATTGACTCGGCTACACTTGAAAGGATTTTAGTCGGGTAGCCTGCAGTGGTGAGCCTATAGTGATCTGTGCGTCAAAGCTGGCCTGAGTTTTGTGCTTGCATGACCTATGCAAGGCTGCTTTCATGCAGGTTTTTACTATCCCGCGCTTAATAATCTTGGAGTGAGCCGATTGGAAGGGCAGAAGGCTCTTCTGGGAGCGTGGAGAGTACATCCAACACACATGATCGTCCGATAGCACAAGTTTCAGATCTAAAAACCTAAGTTTGTGGTCAGTGGAAAATTCTGTGGTTAATTCTGAGCAACAGGGAGCAACAGGGTGAGCAAAATCTGAGCAACAGGTTGTTGGGCGTCATCTTTGCGATAAAGAAACCAAAAAAATCATCAACGTCACGCATAACTTTAACAACAGTGTCATGGTCAAGCTTGGCTTGAAGTCGTCTATCGCACGAGGCTAAAAACAGGTCACTAAGAACGGGAGCGAGGCTGGATCATATGCAAACCCCTTGTTTTTGGATGAAAAGCCTGCTATCCACACTAGCGAACGTGGACTGTAAATAAAAGCTGAGCATTTCTAGAAACACGCCAAAGACATAGAAAACCAGTCACGCCGAAACAACATAGTCATCCATTCCATCGCTTGCAAGGACTGTGAGGCGTTTTTGAACCAAACCACAACCATCGCCAAATATAAAGATTTGACCTCACGTCTCATATCTGAGGCTTTTCACATTCACGAACTTGGTGACACGTGTGTCAGCCACCCGTCCGTTACTCTATTCCCACAAGAGCTCACGTATCTCAATCGCGGACGGTTTTGATAATTGCTATGTGCTATCAGGACCATGATTGTGTCGTTATTTGATTTTTATGCGCTTTGGCTGTCTGCTATATATTGCTACTTGTGTCGCAATAGACCATTTGGTTGCTAGTCAGCTCATGTGTCTGTCTCGCCTTCCTACACGTCCCGTCCGTTCGAGCTGTTCCTTCCTTCCATTCAACTGCTCATTAGAAATGATTGTTTACGCTGTCGCATGGATACTAGAGTGATCCTCAAGCAGACGTCCTAGCTCCATCATTGTCCTTTTTTTCATCTGTCACCATTCTTCAGGGCTTATTTTTTGTCACAGGAGAGAATCAAGCACGCTTACGAACGCATATTCGAGAAAGAACAAAAATGACGCAAAAAGTATAGAAGCGTGACCGATTTTGCTTCCGCTGAGAGAAAGAAGTCGAGGGAAGCGGGAGAAAACTTTTATTTGAAAAGCAGAGGAGTTTGGGAGCGCGAGGACTGCTGAGGCAAGAGCACCGCATTTACAATGAAGGGTGCTTCAGGACTTCTGTAAGCTTGAGTGCCTCGGTATTTGGGCGAACACATATATGCGTTGTTGGTTACTTACACGGATATGCTAGGAACAGTTCGGTGCTGTAACAAGCGTTTCTTGTGCATTGCATGAAATACGCTGACACCCGTGCATCATACATAAAACAAGTGGCGAGCTAGATTGGCATAAAGGGGACAGGAAAATGGATGGCCTTTCTGAATACAGTCAGCAGGATGCTTGAATTTTTCGGAAGATTTTAGGCACAATAGACGGCGAAAAAAATTCAGATGTCAGGCTCCCTGCTGCGTGCGTGCATATTTACAAGCCACACGTCAGAGAAAGAACGATCGTTCCGCATCGCGAGAGACAGGCCCAAACAGAGCGGCACCGGGCAGAAGCGTGCGGTCCATTGATACCTATACAAAGAAAGCGACTCCGCACATTGGCAGCAAGCTTGGGGCAATGGCAGTAGATTCGATTAGTCTCTGTGACACGAAATGGATTGACCTGGTGCCGAATGGGATGGGGCACAAGGGCACTCTCGCGGAAGTCTCCCGAGGCTATTGTCGATGGTACACCGGGCTCTATGCGCGGAATGCGCGCCAAGACGGATGAATGCCGCAGGATGCATTTACGCCGTGGCGGTGTACAAACGTGGCCTATAGATCTTCACGCGTGTTTCTTGCAGCTCCCACCGGCGGTGTGGCCTTACCGTTGAGCCAAACATCTATCCTGGTCCTCTGGGCGCCGAAACCGGGATGCCCTTCGATATCTGCCTACCAGCTGAGGGTCGCCAGCCCGACGCCCACCGTGAACTGGGTCTCCACAGAAATGACTCAGTACACCTTTGCGAACCTGCAGTCGAAGACGAGATACACCTTCCAGCTTCGGTGGTGCCCCTTGCCCGGAACGTGCAGCCTACCTGTGAACATAACAGGAAGCACAGTTTGAAGCCTGTTTACCACGATTATTGCTGTAGATCGCCCACGAAGTCACCCGGGCAGGGGGAAGTTCTCGAGAACTGTATGCATTTGCGCCGGCTATTCTGAAATGTGATGGCGCGCACGGTTCTCAGTGATCTACGGACTGAAAACACAGGCGTAACAGCAGCTCTCGTGCCATTTTAACAAGCTTTACTTTGCGAGTACAGTGTGCTTATGTAATGTAAATATTTTTTTTATCCCCCATTAGGTGCAACTGCCATCTCGTATAGTCCATTTTTCACTAGTCATCTCGAAAAGCGAATTGAGAGGCCGCATGCCCTTCTAGTCAAACCATGTGACTAAGCTTTTCAAGGAGTGTGCAAATATTTTTTGTTGGCTTGCTTTTAATGAGTTTCGAATTCATTTGTACATAGACGGCATGCCTCTTTCTTATATTTGAATACGCTGCAAACTAATATAAGTTGCATTACACCTCTGTAATCTATATTTGAATGCGTACGGTGTGTTGAATTTGCAAAATTTACCTTAAGGTGCAGAAAGAGTGGAGAGCTGCACCCTCTGTCCTAATGACTCTGTTCACTGGAGCAACCAAGTCGTGCCTTTTTGGGGATGGTATGACGCTCGAAATGTAGTGCCGAGTTAAAAAGTAGGAAAGAAAGCAAGCGTTCGCAACTTTCTTCAATGAATCATAGCAACGAGCTACATTTTTGTATGAAATTGTGACCCATTGTCTGACTATGGCTCAAATAAAAACTGACCTCTGTCAGCCTAAAAGCACACAATCGTTGTATTATTTGAATGCATCCACCGCGCATCGCGTTTTCTTCACTAAGATGGACTGCCTCACAGGACACCGGACTTCTTATCATTGCATGCACACGCAAAGCTTTGCCATGATACTAAAAGTACTATAAGAGTAAATTTCAGGTGGTCGTGATCGGAGTTGGTGATGGTGGCGAAGACACGAATGCTTTCTTCTTGCACAAGAGGTGCCCCGGCCTGGAGACGACTTCCAGGATGGCAGGGATAAGGGATTAAACTTGACAGTATATATACAGCATTTACATAGTTACAAATTAGGTACGAGAGAGATATTTACAGCAAAGGTTAAAGAAGCAAAAACTTGGAACTGGCTAGTAACAGGGGAGACTCCTTCCTCGGCATAGCCGACGATGCATTGCACATAACTTCTAGCCCAGAACCGTCGACTGAGCCCTCTGGCTCTGTCCTAATCCCTCAAGGCCCAGCCCACACCTTAATCTTAGCCAATTGCAGCAAGCATCAGCGTGATTGGTTACCTGCTGCCAACCACACCCCTTTCACTCTCTCCCGAGGCCTCTGTAACAGCAAAAAAGAGTATGAAAAAAGTAAAACATGCAAACGGCAGTGGCCCGAGTGATCACGATTGGCCTGTCAAACCACAGGCTCTGTCGCACAACTTCGCATTATGGGAACGTAGCGCAAAGGAGACAAGGGCACAAAAGAAGGGAAACACACACGAGCGCTGTACACGGGAACTTTACACTGTACACGGGTCCCGTACTTACAGAGAGTTGGAAGAAACAAAGGCGAGAACGCAAGCTTTCGTTTTTTCCCGTGTCGCCTGCGTTCACATCAGGTACATGGTCACTTCAACGCCAAAGTTGTCAACGATAATTTGCCGTTGTCATTTTGACGCATCCTTCCGTACTACTTCGTGTAAGCAGGTACGTACGGACATCTCTTTTGACAATACCCGAGCTTCGTCGTCCAGACCTCGACAACCATCCACGTTAGCGCGTGCCTACACCGACCGAGGTTGAAGCAATCTTTCTCAAGCAAACAAATTTTTGTAAAAGCTGGCACTGTGATATTGAACACGGCATATCAATTATAGTCCTAATTGTAAATGTCACTTGTCTTCCTGGAGGATATTTTTGCCTGCAGTAGACTATTCAGCAGGGACATGATGACGACAGAGACAATTGTAGCTAAATGATGATTCAATAAAAAAAATTGCCGACGATTATGTTACTTCCTAATGCGAAATTTGAGCGCAGCTCATCAGCTGTTTCACCTTTTCGATAGATTGAGGCAAAGATTTCGAGCAAGACACGTATGTACAATTACAGACAACGTTTTTTTTATTTTTTACACATATTCTTTCAAGAAACACTCCACTAACAGTTCTTGGCTGTCATGAAAGAAACTTTGTGGTCGGAGAAATGAAGAGAGCAATTAAGTTATCAGGAGGTTGCGGGAGGCAGCGCGCGGGCCCATAGGAACGTTGCGCGACGAACAGATAGCAGCGACTGACTGATGCCGCTGACGCCGCTTGCGAGTGAAGTGACTGGGAACGGGATGCACGCACCGTGATCAGCCGGCGTTTCGGTAACCGGAGAGCACCCTCGCCGTCCGTCACGCAGAAGGAGGGGGGGGGGACCCCTCCTCCTCTTTCTGCATGGCGGCGACAGTGTTCTACGCAGTCACGTAACCTTGCCTTGACTCAGTCGGTGCTAGCGCTGCCTCCGGCGACCCCCCGCCCCCCCTTCTTTCTTTCCTCGTGTTTTTCGGTTGCTGCGCGCGCTCCTGCCGCCATCGTTCGCCGCTGGGTGTACCCCCCCCCCCCCCCCCCCTTTTCTTCCTGCAAGGCTCCGGTTGCCGAAGCGCCGGCTCGAACTGGCAGAATGAAAGGGGGGCGCAGCCGGTTACGAGGCCGACGCGGCCGACGCCGACGCGAAACCCAGGAACGGGCGCCAGAGAGCTGCGCTCTAAAATCGACGGCTGAGCAAACATAACAAAAACCGAAACCATCAGCAAATTGCATGCAGCGCTCTGCACGACGTAGCCTGTTGTTTCTCATCCCCCATTTTATTTTCGAGTGCAAATGTGTAGCCTAGGCTTTGAGAGGCGGAAGCAGTGGTAATCTAAACCTGCACTCGATGTGAGCTTGGGCGGAGTTGTCGATGTGTTATTGTTTTTATTTTTTGCGTGCACTCCATGGGTGATATCTAAAATAATTATCGTTCTCTGTGCATCATAAAAACGCCTTCTGCATTCTATGGTGTCACTGAACATTTACCTTTAGTTTATTCATAGCCGTGCCTGGGAGACCGAAAGACTAGCTTCTGAATGTCTGGGCTCTTGAGGGCCCAGGTGCTTCTTTTTACAAATAGTAAACTAGGTTATGCCGCATCACCTAACTTGGCATAGATGCGGAAAAGACCATAAAGGTTGACGGATTTCGTAAGAAAACTTATTGGCTGTGTGTTTAGCTCTGAAAAAGAAATAGCACGAATGAAGGTAATTAGAAACACCACTTGAAAGTGCACAACTTCAGGGAACCACGTCAAGGAAGCAGAATAACTGAGGTGCGTTTTATTCTCGGAAGCACGATCATACCACGTATGTGCATCATTCAAGGCGGGCTAAACTGTCTATTTTATTTATCGACCATCTACTTTCAAAAACTAGATCTCAGTGCCTAAAATCCTTCATTGCTGTTGACGTTCTGGACAAGTTCAGGCGAACACTTTTTTTTTCCCTTTCAGCAGAAAAGACCTGGATGGAAGTGTTCGTATTTCCCTGCTCATGCCATCGACATGGTAAATATAAGAAGTCTAATCGAAAGCTTTAGATGGTTGTTACTGAGTTAAAAGAGGTTTTCTTGACTCAACATCGAACATTGGCACACCTGTCTACAGCTAACCAGTACCGACAGGCGGTTGCACAAGCACACAAGAGGCGACGTGACAAGAATGGCATGACAGGTGTTATGCCACTCGAGTAACTAGCCCAAGCACCAATATAATAGGCTGGACGCACTTTCTTTTCTTGCTCCGTAAATAAATCATAGCCCTGGGATCTCGCTGAATGACCTAATGTTCTAATATGTCAAAATATCTTACTCTAGAGCATCATTGTCCCGATCGAAAGTCACTATTAAATCCTCCATTAAATTCTCTCGAACTTTAATTGCTTTACCGCCCCATCTAAAAGCTCGCTGGCCAGGGGGCGGATTTTGGATACGGGTATTATTACCCTTCACCAGCACCCCCACTTCTCCCTGGCAAGAAGTTTTGGGTAGGAAAATTATGCTGAATTATATTTTGCAGGCAAAAAAAGTCCAAGCAATATTATTGCATTTTCGTGGTGCTCAGGCTACCTCGTACCCGGGTTTCACTTGGTACCATGCCGAATCGTCGGCTTGAGGAAAGACTGAAGCTTTGAAAATAAGGAAATGAAAACAAGTAGGTTTAATGGCACATCTACAAAAACTTATTTGCATGACTAAAAGCTTTGAAGATCAAAAAGAGAGTTATTCGCGAAGAGTTTCTAGGTAACCCTTTTTTCTGTGCTCAGAGCGTTGTTGCTCGCTCAAAATCGTCCTTAAACCTCTCAGGTGCAGCCTTTCTTTGATGAATTTGTTCAAACCCAGGGCATATCCCTCCAAGTCTGCAATCAAACACATCACTGCACAGAAGGTATGATACACGGGCTGGCACAGTAATGTTCAGGTAGCGGAGGTCACTCGTTGCTTCGTGTCAGACATCGAGAATGCCGAGGAGGCTTGGAGTATGGAGCAAACAGGAGTGGAGACCGTGGGAAATCTTGTTTCATGTAAGAATGCATGGGGACTGGTTGTGAGAGACAACCATTTACAGTGGTTTCACCACGCTAACACAAAGAACGAAAATAAAGGCAACACCACGGAGCGCGGTGAAACCACTATGTATTTTCGTTCTTTGTGTTAGCGCGGTGAAACCGCTATGAATAACCAACTAAGCCCAATTCTCGCCATTTTAACCATTTACAATCAACCGCGTAGGTACGCTTTTGTTCTTTTTTGAAAAAGATCTTATCCTGGTAGAAAGATTGACGTAATCTAACAGAAAAAAAAAAATGAAAGAAGGGAACACCCGAACAAATGCTTTTGCTAAATCAATTTGCAGCAGTGCCAGTTGCCCATGAGTGTGAGTGTAATACTTTAAAACCGTACGCGCCATAAGTAGGCCAGACTGTATTGTCCAACCTCTCAGGCCACATGCTCGATGAGTTCCAATCAACGTAGACATTGCAAACTTTACAATTTGAGATAACTTCAGCGAAAATCTTATTACAAGCATTCGAAAAAAAAAATTAAAAGAAATGACAGGGCTCTACCCATCTACAAATCGATGTCTTGACCATCAGTTTTTAGCATTACCATATTGTGACTTTTTATAAATAACTGAAGAAAAACATCAACATAAATGCTGTCTCAATTTAAAAAAAGGCAAGAGCAAGAAAGAGATTAAAACGTGTTGTGGAATTGCACCGAAAGGCCACCAGGTCTCGGGATTTTTGAAAATTTCCGGACTTCCAATTCACCTCTGGTTAATGCAGAACTTATCGCCGTGCAATTATTTGAATTCGTCAACTAGTTTAACCAAAGCAACCAAGTGATCTACATGAAAGTCATCAGCGGTGCTTAAAGAAGCAGAAATGCAGAAAAGTGTAGTAATTTTGATGCAGTAATTTTGATAATTTTGAGCCACGTGGCGACGCTCATCATTCAGTTCGCTCCCCAGAGTGCAAAGCAGAATTTTTGCGGGATCATACAACGGCCACTCGAAGGTGCTCTGCATGCAGCTTTTGAAAGTGGCTCTTTGGAATATAGCGATTGCTTCTTGCTTCTGACTACAAATCAGAAGGATTGCAACCAAGTTCGCGCAAATTATAATGGCTCTGGAATAACCGCTTCACTTCATAATATTTGATGAAGGACATGGAGGAGGCAATCTCAAAAACTATGCCATGAACCGCATGTTTTAACATCACCCAAGATGAAAATAATGAGACGCTCATGGTCTAGTAGGATTCTAAAGCTATCCTCATTAACTGCGCACTCGTTTAACAGCTAGGCGTTAAGCTTTCGTTATGCCCACCGCGGCTGAAACTTTCGACAGACACTTTACCCAGTCTGCACAATGACCACGGAATGATAAGCGATAAAATAGACTTAACAATGCGTCGTTTAAAATCTGCGGAGAAGCATAAATCTGATCGAGACGTTAATGTGAGGCTCCTCTAGTACATGCGAAAGTGGATGAGAATCCGGCATCAATTAAACCTGCATTTTCAGAGATAGCCGCGAGAATACTAGGGCTCTTGTAAGTGTTTTAGCTAGGCTCGTACGTTTGTGCGGGTCGCATGAGCAGTTAGGACAACCAACAATACCTCATACCTATAGCAGTATAGAAGGTCAGCAATATTCTGAAAAGAAGGTACTCGCTGCACCCGCTTATTTCAAGCATGCGCGCTGATTAATCTCCATAATTCCTGAAAAGAGAGATTGTTTAACGAACAAGAAGAAACCTGTCGAAGTCCCGTCGAGTGCGACATTCAAACGTTGGAATCTAAAAAGCGGCACAGGACTACCTCTGTGTCCAATTCAATTCTTAGCCTCTTGAAGTTTGAGTTTGAGTTTATTTTGATTTAGACAAAACTGTCTGGGTGAAGAGGGCTAAAGGTGACACGCGTGGTCACCTGACTGGGCCCTAGACACCCTACATTCATGCAGACAGTTTGGAACACAGCAAGAACACAGCAAGTTTGGAGCATAGCAAGAACACAGCAAACGATTTCATGTTGCAATATATACATAGGAAAAAAAAAAACACCTTTGTTACAAAACAAACAATACCCACAGATAGGTTTGCTTGACAAAAAAAAAAACACCTTTGTTCCAAAAAAATAATACAAACAGATACATTAATTTGACAGAGCGAAAAGAAAGACATTCCAGAAGAACTGGATCTTCCAAATAGTGTATAATATGCGAACATTGCATTGCTTACACACACCAGCTGGTTTAAACTTATTCACGTGGCATTCACTGAAGAAAATGACTAAAGAAGAAAATCTTTGCCTGTTTCCGGAAGGCAGGCAGAGAGGAACAGGTTTTCATGATATCAATCAGGTCAGGATAGAGGTTCAGGAGGTTAGGAATTTGCCAACTGAATAATTGTCTACCATAATTCGTCCGGCAGTTGTTCTTGATAAAAATGGTTTTCCTAAATTCGTAATGTGGCTCATGTTTTGTATATTTGAATATGAATAGTGCTGGATTGCTTTTAAAATCTGAAAAGGCAACCTCTGACAATCGCAGCTTAAATAATGATTCAATGTCCAGAATTCGATTTGGCCTAAAATGTAATGATGTCGAGTCACGTCGCGATAGATTTTCAATAAAGCGGACACCTTTCTTCTGCAATAAATAGAGGCTTTCCATATTTGTCCTCGAAGTGCTGCCCCATACAAGCAGGCAGTAATGTAGCCGCGAGTGAACAGTGCTGAAATAGAGCTGATGCCGGAGATAACGAGGCAACAGTAAACGGAACCGATTGAGCATACCAATGCATTGTGCAACACGGCGTTTAATGAAGCGAACATGACAAGACCAACTCAGGTTTTCCTGAAACTGAACGCCTAAAAATTTGGTTTCTGAAACCCGTTCTAGTGGTCGCGACTGAAATATCACTTCATTACTAATATGAACAGCCTTGTTAACTGAAGTAAATACAATGTACTTTGTTTTGTCAACATTTAATGCTAGCTCATTTGCAATAAGCCAATCAGATAAATTCTCAAGCCATAAATTTACATGTGGAATTAAGGAGTCTAAGTTTTCTGCTGAAAAAAATACACTTGTATCGTCGGCGTAAAGGATGATAGGAGGAGTTTCTGGTAGAGAACAGCAACTATGTCCAGCCGACTATCTCAAAACAACTGGCGCAAGTGTACCTGTTTCTGTCTAGACCGGACTGCACATACATGGTTGGTTGGGACGATTAGCTGACGATGAGCGGTGGCCAATTTGCAATTAAGTCAGGCATCCTTGACGTCTGGTACCCGTCCTCCTTCCTCCGGGACTGCGCCCGTTCCAACGGCGGGACTCGCACATTGCAAGACTGCGTCCTCCGAGAGGACACGGAAATTACCCACACGCCGCGTTTCCAGGGAATACATGGACTTTTCAGTTTCAAATCGCACATGCCGTCAGTGACTGAACTACCACATTTGCAGCCATAGGTGAGCGGAATCGCTCATGAGTCGCCTCACTCAGTCTCGCTCACGCTGGCATTAAGGTTATGACCCGAGTCATGAGCGAGTACGGATTCACATGCAGATCATGATTTGAGCAGGGAGTCCGGACTCATGTTCGGATGAGGATATGAGTACTGAGTTAGTTCGGACTCGCGAGCCGTGAAAGAGTCCGGGACAAAGGAGGCTTGGATGAGGCTTTGCCGCGACATAAGAGACTTGCGGGAGCGGTGTGGCTTGGCTCTGACCGAAAGAGATAATTCTGTGGAGCGCCTTCTTGCGTGCGCTCCCTGTAGCATTTTTGTTCATTTTGTACACAATGAATGTTGCTGCTGATATATAACTCAAGCTTGGTAAAGACCTGGTGAAGTCCTTTCTGAATTTTTGTTTATGCTTTCTGACAACCAATTTATTAATCTTTGTGTTCGATAACAGATTAAAATCACATGTGGCGCTTCACTCATACTCAAAACGATCAACGAAACCAAAACGATCACAAAAATTATTGGTGGCACTTTGAACCACTGAAGTACGATGAGGCGCAAGCCTCTTTTGCGCGGTGGTCCGGAGCCCTCCACTACGGCACCTCTTTCTTTTTTCACTCCCACCTTCCTTCTTTTCCTTACGGCTCGGTTAAGGTGTCCGCGGAAAATTGTGACATACTACACCTTTTCTTTCCTGTAAACTAATTTGAAACACCGTTGATGTCGGCTGTACTGCGTCTGCATCTGTATGCTGTGTGGTGCGGCGTTCGAGGAAGCGCCAAAAAAAGGCTCCGCACAAACGCCTGTATCGGACGCCCGGCCATGTCAGCCTCCAATATGCGTGAATCGTCTGGTGATGTCATCAGCGTATATGACGTCATGACTTGTCATGACATCCCCAGGTGATGAAGTCATAGCCACAGTCATCTCTGTCATTATTAACATCCCTGTCACTATCACTACCACTATCATTAACGTTCACTATCTGCCACTAACTACCACTAACTAGCGGCGGCAGTCTCCATGGCAATCGCGTTAGCATGACGTTAGACAAGGAGAACTAAGATACGTTTCGCATGTGCCCGGCGTGGCTAAGTCAGGATGATTGAACGCTATAGTGTGACCGAACGAATGACGACTGTATGAGCCATTAAAGGCTTTCTCCTTAAAAAAACGAAGCCTCGTGCTTAAAGATAATAGCCTTCGTCAAGGCCACTTGGTCTAAAGACACTGCTCTGCTCAGTGAGTGAGTGATTGAGTCTAAATAACTTGAGCAGAAATTAGTGGGTCAAAATCACTCAGTGAGTCCGGATTAGTCGTGATCCTAAATAAGTGCGAATGAGCCCAAGTGACTCATGAGCTGAGATGGGCCATGAGTCGAAGTGAGTCGTCAGTGGCATTGAGTGGCTGATTCTGGATGAGTCATAAGCGGAAGTGATTCAGAATGAGTTGTGAGCCTGTATGAGCTTGAGTTTATGAGTTCGGTCAGACCGGACATGCGTTAGGCATGAGTTTGAGTTCGCCTTCGGGTAGCACTCGTAAGTTTGTTGATGTTTGCTGGCAGCAGCAGCCTGTATGGAACACCCGAAAGTGACCCTAGGAATTCCAGCAGAGTAGGCACTCGATGCCACAGCCGCAACACAACTCTTGTGTTTTTCCGGCTCATGCCTGTACCAAGGGTGTCATAAGTGACGTTGTGCATTACTGACGTTTGGTCCGCCAGGATCTGACACTCGACTGTTGATGCCAGCTTATCCGTATTTGAAGCTGAGGATCACGCTGCATAGAAGTAAGGTCAGCACACACTGGTATTTCCTCACGTGGCCGTCTGAAGTCTGCGCCAGAAAGCCTGGTCGCTTTTGGGAAGAGATTTATACAGTCATGACCCCTTTTCTTCTCTCTATTATAAACCGTGGCGAAACCTCGCCTCACTGCCATATGCCCAACCCTGTGGCGACGTGGACACAAGGGTGGGCTTCCAGGAACTAAAAATACGCACTGAAGACCGAAAACTGTCGAAAGATGGGGCGCGTCTTTGAAAGTGACGCCACCAGCAAGACTCGGGGAAATATTTCTGCTCAACTTCCCCATCCTTTTCGAGACACTCCGGTGCTCCACTGTGATGGAGGCCACTTTTTCGCATGCACGAAATGATCCAGATATGTAAAATTAAATTATGGATGTTTGGCGGCCAAAGAAGCTGAATCTTGATTTTTTTTTTGCGAAGTTTATTGCCTCAGGGCATAAAAGGAATGTTATCATGGATGAAGGGTGTGGTCAAATAAATGAAAAAAGGTTGGCTGATGCAATGAAATCGAGGAGTGAACGATGATGCGGTCCCAGTGTCCAAACAGCATATGACTGCGGATTATGGGAGGAGAGGCCAGCTGCCCCCAGGTGCCGGATCCGCGTTGGCTTCAACGCTGGACAATCCCACAGTAGGTGATGGATGTCAGCTTCTATATTTCTAGACTTGCAGATGGGGCACCCAGGGTGTGGATATAAATACCGAAATTGTGGCCACTTTCGGATCACTGCTGGTGTTAGGGCCACCCCAACTCTAATCCTCCGAAGCGCCACCTCCTCTGCACGGGTTAGACCGCGGGGGAGGCTTACCGTACACGGAGGTATAAGAGCACGTGTACGGCGCCGGAGGTGCTCCTTTCTTGTTAAAAGCAGGATGGCATTGTCAAATTTTATGAGGTTTGGCGATGTCGAGGTTGAGTTTGAAAGGCGGGTCGCAGCATCCACTTGGCTTTGAGCACTTAAAAGGTCACACGGGGTCCATTCAATACGAATTGGATTTGGTATGCGAGATCTACACCCAAGCGAACATAACTAAAAGAAAACCTGTTCGATTCATTTATAGTTCTTATAGGTGAAAAACATCACCGAGCGTTATTTTAGGCAGAACGAACCTAGAAACACTGCATCAGAAATGTCCTGAAATATTAAACTCATCATCATCATCATCAGCCTGATTATACCCACTGCAGGGCGAAGGCCTCTCCCATATTTCTCCACTTAACCCGGTTCTGTGCTAGCTGCATCCACTTGACCCCTGCGAACTTCTTAATCTGCGAACTTCTTCTTAAGCTGCTAGTCATAATCTGCGAGTGCTTACCAAATGCGTTCCATCCCAATCGTATTCTTCTTGTTATTTCCTTTTCGTGGCCCGGATCTGCGGTTACTACCTGTCCTAAGTAGACATATTCGCCTACTACTTCCAGTATTTCGCTACCTAATGTAAACTGCTGTTCCTTCCCGAGGCTGTTAAACATTACCTTAGTCTTCTGCATATTGATTTTCAAGCCTACCTTTCTACTTTTCCTGTCTAGGTCATCAATCATTATTTGCAGTTCATCCCCCGAGTTGCTTAGTAGGGCAATGTCATCAGCAAATCGCAGATTACTGAGGTATTCTCCATCTACCAATATTAAACTACATGTACCTAATCTCACACCTTGAGCTGAAACTAAACATATATACCTCCATAAAAACGTCTGTAGACTCCCGACGCGATCGCATCATTATAAAAAAAAACTAAAATACTTTATTTGTAAGACTGATGGTTTTAATAAATTCTTTCTTCACAAACCGTTCGAGAATGGAATGGCCTGATCCGCGATGCTATGGAGTGTCTAATACTAGAATCTTTTATGAAGATGCTCCAAGACTATTTTAGTTACAAATGTGGTTCTTATTGATCTGTGCATTTTAATTTATTTTCGCTTTTAGACTCGTGCTATCTACAATTATTTACCTTGTGTTGGCAATCCAACTGATTTCTGCATTTACTTCTTGCGCACACGACCGCATTAATGGTTCTTGGAATATCGCTCCACATGGTGACACTAGCTATTCATCAATACACTCCTTTCCGTGCTGTGTTGTATGATTGCAATGTCATTATTAATGTGCACTTCGGCGTGTCTGACTCTGTAATACGCGCCACACACTTTGTATTGTTGCTCGCAGATTTTTTGCTTCACGCGGTGCTATTTGTAGGCGTCATGTTATTGATTTTCCTTCTATATTATTGCCTTGTAAGTTTTTCTATTCAACGTGCATTTTATGTAATACCCACTCCTGCCAAGGACTGGCAGTATTACTGAAATAAATAAATAAATAAATAAATAAATAAATAAATAAATAAATAAATAAATAAATAAATAAATAAATAAATAAATAAATAAATAAATAAATAAATAAATAAATAAATAAATAAATAAATAAATAAATAAATAAATAAATAAATAAATAAATAAATAAATAAATAAATAAATAAATAAATAAAATTTTATTGTTAGGAGGAGGTCTGATTCGGCTTTTCGTGCAACTTTGTAGCTAACATCATTTTACATGTTCAGTTCTTTAACGTTTTCAACTACAAACATGTCAGAGCCAAGAACGCATTTTTACTTCGGCGGACTTCGAACATATACAACTTCCTTGGGTTTACGGTTGCAGCTCAAGGCAATACGGGTCTCCAGTGCGCTTGCACTGCAGAATTAGTGTTCTGAATACTTATTTGTGCCGTTCCGCGTCCACACAGCCAAATGTTTAAGCATCATGCAATGACGTTGAAGCTATAGAACGTAACATCATTTCCTGCCGGAGGTGCCTTCTCTAAAGAAGAAATTATTTAGAAATGCCTCTCTCTCTCGATGAGGATTTATTTTTACAATTCCCGTCCTCGTCTGCTTTGGTGCTACCGTCAAAGGGCATGCTCTAACGCCAGTGTGTGAGTTCCATTACATACATAATATAACAATTGAAAGATTTTCTTATTAGTGTTTTATTGCTTTGTGTATATTTTCATATTTTGTTTACCTGTTATTATTATTCTTCTCACCATTGTTATTTCCTAAAACATTTTCCGCTGACATTAATAAAAATGTAAATATAAATTGGTTTACTGGAAACGGCAAGCGCACTTTCTGTCACTTCTCGGCGGACACCTGAACTGCGTGGTAAGGGAAGAGATAAATGTGGAAGTAAAAGAAGAGTAAGAGAAAGAGACGTCTTACTGGAGGGCTACGGAATAACTTCGGCCTCCTGAGGATTTTGATTTTGCACTCACATCGCACAGCACAAGGAAGCCTTTACGTTTCACCTCCATCGCAACGCGGCCGCCGCGGTCGGCTTGGAACCCGGACACTTCGGTTCAGAAAGCCGATCGCATCAACGACTGAGCTAAAGCTTTGACGAGAGAAACTGATTCCAAATTCACAATTTATGTAAGGTACAGCATAAACAGGGGTGAATAATTCGATGTTTGCATCTCCATAAAACCCTGGCTAATCCTCCACCGTGGCTATGTGTTACGTCATCAGTGAGCAAGGAGAAGAGGAACAGGAGGAAGAAGCAGAGGAAAAAGAGGAACAAGAAGGAGAAGCGCAAGAAGAAAAGGAAAGAAAGAGCGGCAGTTTTTTAGATGAATAGCCGAAGAAACCAGCTAGCGAAAAAAAAAAAAAAAGGGACGAAGGCAGCATTCCTCGCGGTCGTGTTTCTGATATTTCCGCTTAAATGAATATTCAACTCTAGAGACACTGTTGCGGTGTCTTTATGCCGCTAGCATTTACCGTGCTGTTCTTCTACGTCTGCCTGTCGATAAATCGGCCTAAAGCCGAGGTGCTGCTGCGGCGTCTGCATGCTGCCAGTAAGTACTCTTCACTCTTATCTGTCTGCTGGAAAACTGGTTTAAAGCTCCGTTTTTCTGCGTGCAGACCTTGCTGGCCGACCCTAACCTGCCCAGTGCTTCGATCTAAATGACACCAGCTTCATACTTCCCATGGTTGGACAGAAACACGCAAGCCAATGTTAGAAAAATGTAAGCTTGTGTGCGCCAGAGTTATGTACGAGAAACCATTACTGCCTTGTCACTGACCCTGAACCGAGACCTGTCAACCTTAATATTATGTGGCTCTCAGAATAGATGCCAGTAGAACACAGCGGCAGTGAAGACATCCTTGATGTGCTTGCCTGCGCTGTGCGTTGGTAGATTTAAGGAGAGAGTGGTGGTGCGGCGACTGCTCGGAGCTCGAGTGCCATAGAGACATCTAGTTGCCAATCTGACATATCACTCTATGACGACAACTGTGGTGTGGACATGCGACTCCAAGTATGGCCTCGGAGCATGGCGAATCGCCGAGCTCAAAAGAAGTCAAAGAGAAAGAAATCTCGGCGCTCCAGATCATGGAGAAAGCGTGCCACCTCTAGGTGGTGTCACTTTATATACTGGCACCAGACATTGTGTGTGTTTGAGATTAGGACATGGTGATGACCATGGAGAACGTCCATGAGCTGATCGCCGCAGCATTTAATGCATGAAGTATCCGGTCTAGGCAGAAACATATGCTGCGGTTGCGTCAATGGTTTAGAGCCTTCGGCTAACATTGTTGCTATTCAGGAGGCTAAGACAGAAAGTGAACAAAACACAGATGTAGCCTTGCACGTCGACTTTAACAGAGTACAATGTCTGAGTGTCGCACACAGATGGGCGTTTTGACGGGTTGAGTTTTTGACTTTATGCGCCAGGCTGACGCAGAAGGGAGCCGTTTATGTTTTGAAATTCTGCTGCATGGTGATTCTTGGACGTTCATCAGCATGTTATGCACCCAATATTTGGTTTATGAAAATGTTTTTTTTTCTATAGTGCGATCGGTATGTGGTTTCATGGGTGACTAATTGCGTATGTGCGCCACACAACCGTATGGGGCCTAGCCGAAATGCTGATAAGAGCCCTGGCATTTTATCAGATATGACTGAGAATGCAGGTTTACTTACAACTGCTGAGTGTCATCCACCTTCAAGTATATTAGAGGAGTCTCACAGTCCCCTCGTGATCGAATATACATGTCTCCAGATCTCCTTAAGCGGTACATTTTAAGCACTGTAAACCCTTTTTCTTTCTCTGGCCCTTCTATCCCCCTCAGGCGAGAAAAGAAATGTTTGCAATACAAAATGTATCTGAGGGCCATATTCAGTTCTCCACGCTTCAAATGACGTGTCCTGAAGAAACTGCAAGAAAAATTGTATTTTTTCATTGCCTTTTGCAATGTCCCCATTCGGGGACAGTGCGCCTCAATACAGAAAAAGTAATGAATGTTACTAGCACAAAGTGCGATAATGTCCTTAGCAAGATATCAGGCACATGTTGGTTAAGAGATTATTGCTTGATTTCTTAATTAAATGAATCACTTTAGAGTATACTTATTGTGGAAAAGGTAAAAGCAATTGCTCTAAGCAGGCATGCACAAAAAGGTGTGACACTTTTGGCAGCGAATCCCACACTTCACTGTGCATCCTCCACGGCGGCCGCGCTGTGAGTTCAGTGTATTGACATGCTCCGGCCACTGGTTCTAGCCGTCATACCTAATGGTAGCTGTCAGTCGTAAATGCGGTATAGCCTCGATCGCAACAGTCTCTGGGTGCTCCCGATGTGGCCGACCGCGCTATTTTGAGGTGTTCTGCTGCACGCGAATAGGCTGTTTGCAACGTCAGTTGGGAAGGCCGTCCTGTGCAAAATACTTTTCTGTGCAAGCTTCTCAGCGCTTGCGCGTCACAGGTACTCTATTTAGTTGTCACATGGCGCAAAAGGAAGAAAGTGCGAAATTACCCTCCCCGACCACTTTCTGATTTTGAGCTAAGAGGGTGCAGCGGCATAAGGAAGTCGTGTTTGTCGACTTGTCGAGTTTTGCGTGTTTTGAACCATCCAAAACAGCGCTTTTATTGCCTTCTTTGCACAGCAGGTTACACAAAGTAAGAAAGTGACGCCGAACACTCAGAAAAGGAGTGTGCCTGCCGAGGCGGCTTTTAAGCGCCCTGCCTCCGAACAGAGACGCTAACATACGGACTTGGATGCAAGCCTGCATACGCTCGTAACAATGATGATAACCATTATTTCACACTTACGGGGCCCTCCTCCGGTATATAAATGCTGATATTTTGGTCAGCGCGGATTCTTAATTGTTAAAAATTACAAAAACAAGAAGCAATTACTGTTAGCTCTGTAGAATGTAGCCGTGTCCATTTTTGCCGCGCTTTTCACGCAGGATTTCTTTTACTTCGCGTAAGATGGTTCCAGTTTTCCAATACAGTCGCTGAGGGCGCGAGTTTTGAAACAATCAAAACGGCGCTGTCATTGCATTTTTGCCCAGCAGGCCGTATAAAGTTCGCGTCCCCATACAGGGAAACGGAGGTCGAAAGGGCTACGGTCTTAGTGTAAATTGCAGAATGTTCTTGTTCCAAGTTTCCGTCGCAGCGAGTGGTATGGAAACCTAATGCTACGCTGGAAAGCGAGGAGGAATTCAAGCAGAGAGTGAAGAGAGCTCTGGCATCTTGCTTCCCCTTGAGTGTCTCATTGTTTGCAGCTTGGGGATATTTTAACGCAAGAGGTTCTTCGCATACGTCTTAGACAGGTTCCACAATGTTTTGCCTTAAACGTGGCGAGGAAAAGCAATTAATTAACTGTCTATATGATTGTTAGGAGCTTGAATGCGAGGTAACAGGTTTGTACTCCGAAAGAATCTCTGGCGTAAAGGGTCATGTTAAAAAGTTTGATGCTGAACGCTATTGAAAAGGTTGATGCAGAACACAGCAATCGTGTTATGCACTCTGGGGAGCCAACTCGCCACTCCTTGCTTGATGAGGGCCCCTACAGGGCTGACAAGAGATTCTCCGGGCTCTACTGTAGTGTCCTGATTAAGGGTGTAGATGCAAAAATTACTGAGTTTACAAAGCTCTACACTTCCATTTTTGTCGCAACTCCAAGCACTGCTCATGCTGCCAATGACGTGCGTTTGTTAACATTCTGAAGATGAGTGCACGGCATGAAGTTGCTCAGGAGAATCGGGCACATGTCATAATCACGGAATACAAGTGGCCTCGTCCGTCTTCTGAACCAAGGAGCGGGGGGAGGGGTCGTGGAAGCTAATCATTAATGGATCTTACCAGTGATGCATGTCTGGCCACCCCTGCAGAAAAACAGCCTCCTTAGGTTACAACAATTTCCACAAAGTAGACTGGCCAAAACTTTGGTTCAGTGACGTCGCGAACTGTGATGTTATAATAGAATGTAATCGGGGTATTCCGTTGTGAACCCAGGGTTCGCAAGGAATGTGCGCTCAAGTATATCGCATTAAAATAATTTTCAAATAAAGCCGCTGCAACCCCCCCCCCCCCCATTTCTCCCCTCCAGATCTGTGCCATAAATCCGCCCCTGACTTAGCAATACCTGATTTTAGATGGGGTACAGCACTAATAGGAATCAGCGACAACTGCATAGCCTTCCTATCCAAAGAGCACATGGGCATTTTAATTCTGGCATGTCCAAAAGCTGGAGAACAGTAATCGCTGCAACCATTTCAAATTGAACATACAACTCCCGGCCAGTATAGAGCCTCCGGCCAGAAAGAGTTGCCAGGTTGTAGAAAACCCAAATATCTAACTATATATGTTAAATCAGCAAAGAGTTGTAGTTTGACATTTAGAGGCCAGACTCATTATTGACTAAATAACTCTATATTGCATGGACTACGCGAGGTCAATCAGTTAGTTTCGCCATTGTATACGTTAGAGAAAATAAAGATTACAAATAGAATTACTCTAATTCAAGTGTAATTGATTACAACGGTCAATCACAGCCTCCGAAAAGTACTGATAATTGCTGAACAGTAATCATTTATACCTGCGTCACTTTTCTTCGAACTTTATTGCCATAACACGAACTCTTTCAAACTGCAATAAACTTGTTCTGCTTGCTAGAACACTTTTTACACGCACTTAATTTTCAACAAGACCAGTTTTTCAAAGTTGTCGTCACTGCTTTTCAACGTTTCCTAGTGATGAGATCATCCGAGTACACTGAACACTCTTTGCATGCAAGCCCTGGAGGGTAGGACAGTGTCATATTGTAAGAACGCATTGGTCACCCACTAGTCGTTGCACAATACTAAAATGTCAGTCTGTACATCCTCTACGACCCACTGCGGTGGATCAGTGGTTAGAGCTCTCGACTGCTGAACCCAGGGAGAAAGAATCGAATCCCGGTTGATGCGGCAGCTATTCGCAGAAGGCAGAAAGCAAAGGCCCCGTGTACTGTGCGGCGGCAGAGCCCTTAAAAGAACCTCAGACAGTGGAAATTTCTGGAGCTCTCAACTACGACGTCTCTCGTAATCTGAGTCTCTATGAGACGTTAAACTCTACGAACCAACCAAACATCCTCTACGAAGCGTAGCTCAGGTGTGAACACGGTGTAGACAAGGTCGCTAAAGAGCTGAAAAAGTGGTGTCGGCTTTTCTTTGTAACATCAGAGGTGGCTTCTCATGTGGAAACGTAGCAAAGTCGGATGAATTCTCCGGCGAAAAGCTACTTTAGCATTCCTGACATTTTCCTTCACTAGACACCGATTTGACCTTAAACCGATGAATTGCAGCAGATGCCAGCAGAAGGCACACCGAAAACGCAGATCGCGGAGACCACACGATTGCCATGCAGCCCTGCGCACCTTCATGCGACCGAACAGCCTGATCATCACAGACGCTTCGCCCCAGCAGTGTAGCCTTTTCCCCACAGAATTAATTGGTAACTCGTAATGAGTCACGGAAAAATGATTTACTCGCGACGTTACTATTTTGGTAAAAGCAGCCAATTGATTACAAAATTACTCAGAAAAATTATTTTAAGTGAAAATAACGTAAACCTATATGGTTAGTTTGCACCCTTTGAACTAACTGGCACTTATTCGAATGGCGATACGGTGCTGTTTACATCTCCTCTTTGGTGCGAACGTTTCCAAAACGAATTTATGCTATCTGTTTTGTTTTTCATTTTTCCTTTGCTGTCGTTTAACTGACTCGTCTCCAGTGTGCTTGCGGCCCCGTAGTCACCGCATATGCGGCGTAGAGTGGCCAAAATTTCGGCCAATGAAGAAACTTACTAGCTCAAGATGGAAGAGTTTTGGCAGGTTCACTGCAACAAAATTTTTCTGTTTCACGACTGGTTTGGTACCTTTTAATTGCTTAATTTCAATTTCGGCTAGTGAATAAGATCCAATCTTTCATATTCACATTATATCACATTGTGTCATAATACATGGGCCGGCCTAAGCTCTGTCACTCGTGCCACTCGTTTTCCCTCGCCAGTCAAGTTGGCCTGATTCAGAAAACTCAGGAAACCATGACATTGGGTTTCCTGATGTCGGCCTCTTATTGCGGCGCCAAAAGAGCGACGAAGCGCACATGGTGCATGGATATATCGGTAAATAGGAAAAGCTGTTCTACACACTGAAGCGTCACCGTGAACCCACATTTTTGCCTACAATACCTAGTTTTTATTTCTATTTTTTTCATGCAGTGCAAGCTTGTCTTCTTCTCTGTACGTTGCTTCCTTCACCAGTCGCAAAGGATATTGAGAAGGCCGCGGCCATGCAGCTTGAAAGAAATTATGGCCGGAAATCCAGCTCCCGCGTGTCCTACCGCTACCATCTGGGCTAAAAAAAAATAATAAAAAATGAAAGGCTCAAATATTATGGCACAGGAATAAAAATAGCCCTCTACAAGGATTCTATGTGTCTTATGCAATTCGAAATGGTCTGAAGTTTGGTTTCCTACGATTGCGCCTAAGCTAACTCATCTTCTCATTCCTATAGGGAGCTTGCATGAAGCGGTGCAAGCTGGGTAATCTGCCGGGATGTTGTCGCTGGAAGCAGACGGCGGGCAACGCAGCCAGGCTGAATTGAGCAAGTGCCTTGTCGTTCTCTACGATCCACCGAGCAAACAAATGGCTGTTCATGCGCTGCCATTATTTTCCTGCAATTGTCGGCAGATTCCTGAGGAACGTACACGTCGACGCTCTGCCTGAAAAATCGGGCCCGCATGAAGAAATGCAAAACAGTGCGACGCGGACCTGTTCAAGCTACGCGCAGACGAGCAACGTTGCAGACGACTAACTGCACTTTTCGTCTGGACCTCTGGCCATTCGTCGACATCGCCGACATTCATGATTTCTAGTTCTGGCGAGTAGTTTGATACTTGCCCGAATTGACGTCGATCTCGCGTGTGTTGGCCCGTGCGAACCATTCGCGTCGGCGTCGCTAGATGAACGCTTTGCCTTCTCGCCCTCGTGCAGACGTAAGTTTGTTTTTGGAACCGTGAAGAACCAGCAGTCGGCCTGTCCGATCGCGCCAGCATCGTCTGCGCGCACTACACGACCATGTAGACCAGGCTGTGTGGCCGTGCCGGCTGCGTCGTTGCTGTCAGCGACATCATAATGGCGGATTACCCAGCATGCATCGCTTCATGCAAGCTCCCTATAGCGGCCGCCACTAACGTCCGCTACTGTTGATTTTCGGCATGTGCAATGTAAACCTTGATGCCATCGACGCGTTCGGAGGAATGCCTCGCGAAGAAACGGGGTTTCGCAATCGTCTAAGAGTTCGAAAGACCGTCACTCGCGGTGCAGGCAACAAGAGATGATAGCATTCAAAGAAGCTCTTTAGTCTAAGTGAGTAACCTTTAATGGAAGGAAACCTTAGGTCATCTTCAGTTTTTTCACAAAGTCACCATGCTCTGTGACTGCCCGTCGCTTGCGACTGGGAAGTCCGGATGTCGCGGTGGCGTTGACGAATGGAGAAGTCACTTGACCTGGCATAGCATCGGAGAGGCCTTGCCCTTCACGGGTTACTCCAAGGTTGGCGGCCGCTCCCGTCACAAAAGGGGCAGGCACCATATTGATGCCCACTTGTGAAGCGTTTACAGATGATGTTGAGGATGCGGGTCCCTGGTCTGTGAGCGCACCGGCCGGGTACCGCCGGTCAGACGTTGTCGCCTGCCACTCATGCCGCTCATGCCGCTCATGCCACTCATGCCACCTTTGCATGATGTTGTCTATTGTTGGTTCAATTGAACGGTACAAAACTGGGTCCATACCAGTGACGAAGTCATACCATGACGACAGGAATCCGTATTCCTCGCACGTATCGCAATTGGGCCAGTCTCTCCCAGTAGCCATTGTGACTAGCAGTGGCTGGGACAGCTCTCGATTTCGATTTTGATTTGGATCTGAGGTTTTCTTCTTTTTCTTCGACGGGAGAACAAGTCCGGAATCCTTTTTTACGTTGATTATTAGGTTACGTTACCTAGCCAAACTTCAAGGGTATTTAGTTAAGGATGCAATAAATTTTATATTGAATCATTTTAGATGCAAAAAGAAGGCAATGTGATATGGATGTGCACGGCTCTCCCATTTCAGTGGGAAGCTCATCTGTGGCGTTGTTATTCAAATTATTTGGCGCTGGAAGCTTCATTCTTTAATTCAGCGTAATTCTGTGTCATTGCGGAGGCACGCGACAGACCTTGCTGTCTAGAAATCGAATGCCTCATGATTCCACTGGCCCTGGCTCGGTGCGGTTACTTTCCGCATGGCAAGAAAAAAAAAACGCTTTTTGTGGCGAAGTTAGTCGGTAGCAAACTTTTATTGCGCTAGCAATATTCCGCCAGGTTTCGAGCCGTCGGGTGGCGGGGCCACGCTTGACCTTAAACAGCCACGGATGAGGAGCAGAAGAAGAATAAGAAGAAGAAGAAGACTGGTAACTAACGCTCTCGCGTCATATTCTTAAAGGGTGGGCTTTAGTGTCCCCAATAATGTAGCACCTTACACTGATAGGGCGTGATAGGGGAATTATGTAGCAGGCAAAAAAAGCTTCAGCCGTTGCTATCGCAATTCAACAAGGTTTAACCAGAGTTAAACCACAACTAATTTTTTTTTCCCTGGGTGTCTTTGCGCATGACATGGCCTGCCTCAGCAGTGTTGTTCCGCCGCCGTGAACAGCTTCTGGACGTCCTGCGTCCTCATATCGAGCTATTTCTTGCGCTTCGGTGGGATCGTATAGCTGCAACATCTGCAACAACTTCCTCATCCGTGAGATGCTCAATTTTCAATAACGAAAGGGCTGCACGCCAAATGCTTGTTATAAACTGAATGATAGCACCGTGTACCGTGATTCACCAAGACAATAATGACATCACACGACCAGAAAACCACCAGTCCAGAGAGATGCAGCCCCGCAACTGGAAGGTCGTCCTGCATGATCGCTGCCCACACTATACCTGAAACGAAACGTAACCTACGTAACGGCGCCAGCAACAGGGAACAAGTATATGAGAAACTTTCTTCGTAATCGTTCGCCCGCATCGACATCTGCGGCGGAACGGCGGATGTATACCTACACGCAAGACAATTAGCATGAAAGTATCATGCTGAATCCCATTTTGTCGACTAGAAGGCCTAAGAAGTGGTCGGTTCAGCAGCCGATTGGCTTAACCAGAGAGCTACAGCGGCGGGCGACAGACATTGATTCCAAATTCGTATTTTATGGAATGTACGACATACACCAGAGTGAATAATTCAATGTTTGCATCTATACCAAACACTCGCCAATCCTCCACTGTGGATATGTGCTGCGTCATCAGTAAGCAAGAAGAAGTGGAGCAGAATGAAGAGGCGCAAGAAGGAGATGCGTAAGAAGACAAAAAAAAAAAAAGGCGAACGGCAGCTATAGTAGTCGAAGAAACCAGGTGAAGAAAAAAAGAAAAAAGGACGAAGACACCATTTTAAGCGGCCGTGTTTTTAAAAGTTCCGCGGAAATAGGTATTCAACTCTAGGCCCAGGCACAGTTTTGGCGTCTGTAAGCCGCCAGTATTTAGTTACCGCGCGGTCTTCCACGTCTGCTGGCATATGAAGCGGTTTAAGCCGAGCTACTGTTACGGCTTCTGCACGCTGCCAGGATACAGCACTCTTATTTGCTATCTGTCTGCTTGGCAAACTGGTTTCAAAATCCGTTTTCCTGCATGTTGACATTATTGGCCGTCCATATTGTGGCCAATGCTTCGATCTAAATGAGTTTCACACGCCTCATGTGTGAATAGTATAACACACAAGACAATGCCAGCAAAATCTAAGCTTGTGTGCGCCAGAGAGTTATATACGAGTAACCACCGCTGTCGTGTCACTGACCCGGAACCGAAGACTGTCAAGCTTTAGATTATTGAGCACTCAGAACAAATTGCAGTAGTTGCAGTGAAGACAGCTTTGATGCAGCACATGCCTGCGCCTTGCTTGTATCGATGGTAGAGTGCTGGTGCGGCAGCCACACCAGGAGCGTGTGCCATAGAGGCATTTAGACGCCAATCTGACAGATCGCTCTCTGACGACAATTTTGGGGTGTATATGCCGACTCCAAGTGTGGAAGTCAAAGAGCAGGAAATATCGGCGCTCCAGATCAAGGTAGAGTGTGCTACCTCCAGGGCAGTGTTACTGTATATACTGGCAGCAGATATCGTGTGTGTTTGACATTAGGGCATGGTTGTCACAATGGAGAATGTCCATCAGCTTATCGCTGCAGCATTCAGTGTATGCAGTCTCCGGTCGAGGCTGAAACATGTCTACAGTTCGTCAATGGTGCCGAGCCTTCGGATAAATTTGTTGCTGGTCAGGAGGCTGAGACAGAAAGTCAAAAATTAAAGAGCACTGCAGAATCTGCATTGGAGTAATGCGAAAGCACGGATGCTGCTGATGGTTGCTTCTGGTTACTTCTATTTGTTTAATTCACTTCTTGTTTACCCATTTTAGTCCTTGGTACTTTTAAATTACGCGCCAATCCCTACATATGCCCTTTTTCGCCTCTATTTCCGTTTGCGTGCGTCACATTCTTGACGTCACATAAAACACTTTTTGTTTACTCATTTTAGTCTTCGGTACTTTCAAATTGCGCGCCAATTCCTTCCTACGCCCTTTTTTGGTTCGACTTCAGGTTGCCGACGTCACATCCTTGACGTTACCTAAATTGACTGATTTAATTACCTGTTTTATGATTTAAAAAATTCAAATGCGGCGCAAGCCATTGGCTAATGAGACCATTTTCGCATTTTCTTTTACATTTTGTGCCTCTAAATAATTACCTAATAATTTATTGGCCTAAATATTTTTTGGACACAACATTACGTCACCCTCTATCGATTGACACCACCCATTAACCTTTAACGCTTCTCAATTACAACTGCTACGGACACGAATTTGCTTACGCGGTCTGCGCAGGCGGCCCGCGGCTTGGGGATGCGGCCTGCGGACGTGGCCTGCGGACAAAAATCTGTGAACATAGCGAAGTAATGCTTTCGCATTAAAAAGACACAGATCTAGCCCTGCAGACCTTCATTAACTGAGTACAATGTCTGTGTGTCTGACACAGCTAAGCCTTTTTGCGGGTTCCTTTTTGTTCGTTAAGAAGGGGCTCATTTCCGAGTTTATGTACCAGGCTGACGCAGATCATCATCATCATCATCATCATCATCATCATCATCATCATCAGCCTGATTATACCCACTGCAGGGCGAAGGCCTCTCCCATATCTCTCCACTTAACCCGGTTCTGTGCTAGCTGCATCCACTTGACCCCTGCGAACTTCTTAATCTCATCCGCCCACCTAACTTTCTGTCGCCCCCTGCTACGCTTTCCTTCCCTTGGAATCCAGTTTGTTACCCTCAGCGACCATCGGTTATCCTCTCTTCGCACTACATGTCCTGCCCATGTCCATTTCTTCTTCTTAATTTCCACTAGAATGTCGTTAACTTGAGTTATTTCTCTGACCCACTCTGCACGCTTTCTATCTCTTAATGTTACCCCTACCATTTTTCGTTCCATAGCCCTCTGGGTTGTCCTCAACTTAAGTAGAACTCTCTTGGTTAGCCTCCACGTTTCAGCCCCATAGGTGAGTGCAGGCAAGATGCAACTGTTGTATACTTTCCTCTTGAGCGATACCGGTAAGCTGCTAGTCATAATCTGCGAGTGCTTGCCAAATGCGCTCCATCCCAATCTTATTCTTCTTGTTATTTCCTTTTCATGGTCCGGATCTGCGGTTACTACCTGTCCTAAGTAGATATATTCGCCTACTACTTCCAGTATTTCGCTACCTAATGTAAACTCCTGTTCCTTCCCGAGGCTGTTGAACATTACCTTAGTCTTCTGCATATTGATTTTCAAGCCTACCTTTCTACTTTTCCTGTCTAGGTCATCAATCATTATTTGCAGTTCATCTCCCGAGTTGCTTAGCAAGGCAATGTCATCAGCAAATCGCAGATTACTGAGGTATTCTCCATCTAGCCTTATCCCTAACTGCTCCCATTCCAAGTCTCTGAACACTTCCTCTAAACAAGCTGTGAATAGTACTGGGGAGATTGTGTCTCCTTGCCTAACACCTTTCTTTATTGGAATTTTGTTACTTTATTTATGCAGAACTATGGTTGCTGGGCAGCCACTATATATATCTTCCAGCACTTTCACGTACGGCTCGTCTACCCCCTGATTTCGCAATGCGTGCATCACCGCCGAGGTTTCAACTGAGTCAAATGCTTTTTCGTAATCAATGAATGCTATGTATAAGGGCTGGTTATATTCCGCGCATTTTTCTATGACCTGATTGATGGTATGGATATGATCGATAGTAGAGTACCGTTTCCGAAACCCTGCTTGATCCTTTGCTTGATTGCAGTCTAAGGTTGTCCTGATTCTATTAGTGATTACCTTAGTAAATACCTTATACGTAACAGACAGTAAGCTGATTGGTCTGTAATTTTTAAGGTCCTTAGAGTCCCCTTTCTTGTGAATGAGGATAATGTTTGCATTCTTCCATGCTTCCGGTACCGTCGATGACACCAGGCACTGCGTATACAGGGTGGCCAGTTTTTCTAGCACGATATCCCCCCCGTCCTTCAGCAAATCTGTAGTTATCTGATCCTCTCCAGCTGATTTCCCCCTTTTCATAGTTTCTAGTGCTTTCTTGACCTCGTCCTTCGTCACTGGTGGAACGTCTGACTGTTTTTCCCTACCGCCAATCTCATTACGGTCCTGACTACTTTGGCTACTGTAGAGATCTGTATAGAACTCCTCGGCTACTTTGACTATCTTGTCCATATTAGTGATGACGTTGCCCGCCTTGTCCCTTATCGCATACATCTGGTTTTTGCCTATGCCCAATTTCTTCTTTACCGCTTTACCGCTGACGCAGATAGGAGCCTTAAATGTTTTGAAACTCTACTGCATGGTGATTCGTGGACATTCATAAGCGTGTAATGCATGCAATAGTTGGTTAATGAAATGATTTTTTCTATAATGTGATCGAGAAGGGGTATTCACGAGTGAGAAAGAACCACACATGTCTAGCTAAAACGCTGATAAGAGGTTTGCTATTTTATCAGAGCTGAAAAGGGCAGGTTTATTTATAACACCGAACTGTCACCCGCCTTAAGTATATTAGCAGAATCTTGCATTAATGTCTTGATCGGATTTATATGTCTGCAGAATGCTCCTTAAGCAACGCATATTAAGCTCTGTTAAACCTTTTTCTTCCCCCAGCCATCCTGTTCATAGTGAGGATTGGAGAATGCTCCGATTCCAAGTTTCTGTCGCAGTAAGTGCTATGGAGCCCTAATGCTTCGCTGGCAAGCAAGGAGGACTTGAAGGAGAGAGGGAATATAGTTCTGGCACCTTGCTTCACCATGAGCGTCCCATTATTTGCTGCTTGCCCCAAAGGCACATGGCGACCACCAGCTCCCGTGATATTGACATTGACAGTGGTGACGGGCTACTCGGTGTCCCAAAGTCACATGGCGACCATCAGGCTTAACACAGAAGTTTCTCCTCTAAATCTCCCTCAAGTTTTTCATGAAAAGCGTGCATAACCGACGGTTCGAACTGCCTGGCGTAGTGAATCTTTCGCTTCAAATGCCACATATTTTATTACAGAGCGTACCAACTGGGCTGTTCCGTTGTGAACCCAGAGTCCGCAGCAAATGTGCGCTCTACCGTATAGCGTTAATATATTTTATAAATGAAGTCGCTGCACCTCTCCGGCCCCTCCAGACACGCGCCATAAATCCGCCTTTGACGTAGCAATACTTGATTTTAGACGGGGACAGCATTAAGGGGAAGAAGCGACAACTGCATAGCCTTCCTATCAAATCGGTACATGCGTCTTTTAGCACTTGCATGTTCAAAAGCTGCAGAACTAGAATCGATGCAAGCATTTCAATGTGAACAAATTTTGCTACCTCCTAGTAGAGGCTCCCGGCCAGAAAGAACTCCTGGGCAGTAGAAAACCTTAATATTGCCGCGAAACCTTCAAAACAGTATTTGTTGTTTTTTAACAGCCGCCGGCATACAGGCTTATCACTCTGATTCTGGACCGCGTATCAGTTCCGTAATCTTTGTTAATGCTCGATGTCGCGAGTCACACCTTTATCAGTTTTATTGTAGCGCAAGATGCACCGAGATCTGTTTCGAAGGTTCCGGCCACTCGGGTGTCTTTCCACAATGTTCCAGCCCGTGCTGGTAGCTGTTTGCGACGTTATCTAGATTGTTCTGTGCAGCCTTTAAATTGAGCGTTGACGAGTGTGACGAGCATTCTTCGTTCGACGATCGACGAGCACGTTTGTTTCTATCGCCGCCGCCGAGTTGCTTAGTTATTTTGCGGGCGCAAGTCAGCCCAAATAAAGAGTTTCTTTAGTGCAATCATCGACCCCTTCATTTGTGTCGTCGACCTTGTCACCACTACGTGACATCTGGTGGAGGTGCTGCCTTTGATCCTTCAAGCGAAGACCCAAGCTGTGTTCCTGTCGCCCTGGAAGACCAGCCTACAGGTCACAGAGCCAGCCGCCGACTTCAAGGCCTACAAACCGAACACGGTCCGCTGCCTGACCCCATTCGATCTCGGAAGGCATCGACGCTGACAATGGCCCAGCCTACTACAGCACCGGTTGTCTTCGTCCAACCCCGTGAGCCCCCCTGCTTCCACGGACGACCGGATGAAGATGCCGGAGACTGGATGGACCTTTTCGACCGTGTGGCAGAATTCAACGGCTGAAACGACGCTGCGAAACTCAGGCAGGTCTACTTTGCTCTTCAAGCAATTACAGCCCCAGGAAGGTAACTGGTAATTACTAAACAGTAATCATTTACAATTACCTTGCTTTTCTTCGAACTTCATTATCATAACACTAACTCGCTCGAACAGCATTAAATAGTGAGGCTTGCTTCAATTTTCGTTTAGATGCAGTTAATTTTCAACGCGACCAGTTTTTCAAAGTTGTCACTGCGTTTCTACGTAAATCGAGGAGACATCAGCCGAGTACACTGAACCCACTTTGCATGCAAGCCCTAGACTGTAGGACGGTGTTATACGGTACGAACTCATTTCTCACCCGCTAGCAGTTGTACAATACTAAAATGGCAGTTTCGACATACTCTATGATCAAATGCAGGGGCTCAGTGGTTAGAGGACTGGACCACTGAACCCAAGGACACGGTATCGAATCCCGTCCGCTGCGGCAGCTATTCGACGGAGGCAAACAGCAAGAGTCCCGCGTACTGTGCGATGGCAGTGCTAATTAAAGAACTGAAGAGGTTCGAAATTTACAGAGCCTACTACTGCGGCGTCTCTCGTCATCTGGTTCGCCGTATCGCTCCATTAGGAAGCGCCGCGCAGGTACGTAGACGTAGCAGCCAAGGTCGCTAAATAGCTGAGAAATTTGTGTCGTTTTCTTTGGAACTTCATAGGTGGCTTCTCACCTGAAAGCATAGCAAAAAAGAGGTGTATTCTGTCAAAAGCAAGTGGTGGTCCTGACGTCGTCTTTTTCTATGCACACATTCGGCCTTAAACCGAGGAATTGCAACATATGCAGGCGGCAGGTACACCAAGCACGCAGATCGCGGAGCACACAATAGCCATGCGCACCGTCACGCGATCAAACAATCTGACGCAATTCCATCGTCACAGGCGATTCGCCCATGTACCCTATAAGCACAGAAGTAATACATTACTGGTTCAATTACCGAAAAAAATGATTGAATTATTGGCGACGTTACTGTTTGGAAAAATCAATCGATTACAAAATTATTAAAAAATGTAATGAAATACAAGTGGTCTATTACGTTGAACTATAGTTAGTTTCCACCATTTCAACTAGCTGGCACTTAACTGTAGAGCGGTACGGTGTGGTTTATATTGCAGATTTGGTGCCAACTTTTCTAAAGAGTTTTAGTAATAGTCTATTTTGTAGTTATTTTTCTTTTGCTGTCGCTTAACAGAGACGTCTTGAAAGTGCTTGCGGCCTCGTAGCTGCCGCATCTGCTGGGCAGACTAGCCATAATTTCGGCATCTGAGGTAACTTTTGTGCTCAACGAGGAACAGCTTTGACAGATTCACTGCAACCAAATTCTATCGTTTCACATTTTATTTCACCGCTTTAAGCTGTATAATTGCAAAATTTTTGTGGCGCGCAGTGAGTCAGAATCTTCCAACTGAAGATCGTATCGCGTTGTGTAAGAAATGTGGCGGCCTAAGCTGCGGTACTCGTGGCACTCGCCACAAGGTGAGGCCTCTTATCGTTTTCCCTCTCCAGTCGGGCTAGCCTCGTCTATATAACTGAGTACGAAATAAAGGTTGATGTATTGGCCTTCCAGATGTATAGGGCCGTCGTTACGACGCCAAAAAGCGCCACATTGCGCACATAACGCGTGGATATACCGGTAACTAGGAAAAGTTGTTCTATACACTGAAGCGTCCCCATAAACCCACGTTTTTACCTGAAATGCCGAGTTTTTATTCTTATTCTTTCGTGCAGCATAAACTTGTTCTCTTAACCACGTTGCTTCCTTCACGAGTCTCAAAGCATATTGAGAAGGCTGCGGCTTTGCAGCTTTAAATAGAGCATGGAGGTAACTGCACCTCCCGCGCGCCCTACCGCCCTCATCACAGCTAAAAAATATAGGCTCAAAGTATACGGCGTAGGAATAGAAAGGAGACCACTAAAAGGATGCTATGGGTCTTATGCAGTTGGAAGGAGTCTCAAGTTTGATTTCCTACCTGTACGCATAAAGTAACTCCTCTCCACGTACTTACCGAGAATCGCACCGCGGCTTCCACTAACGCCTACTACTGTTAGGTTTCGGCATGTGCAATGCAATCTTTGCACTCGCCGCGTTCAGAGGAAGACGACGCGAAGAAATATGCCTTCTATTTTCTAAGAGTCCGCGAGACCTTCACTCACGGTGCAGACTTGAGAAATAAAAAACGATATTTCAAGCAAGTGGAAACCTTTAATGGAGTTCGGTCGGCGGCAGAAACCTAAGGTCTTTATGAACGTTTTCACATAGTCACCGCGATCAGTGGTCGGTGGGCTCTTGCGACTGGAGAGTCCGGTTGTCGCTGCAGCGATCAGAAACCAGAAATTTCTAGCCATGGCATGACCTTCGGGACGCCCTGTCTCTCTGGGAAGGAGCCTATGGCTTCCGCCAGTGATGCCGGCAGCTTCCGTCACGAAGCTCGTCGCCCCCATAATCTCGCCCTTCAGCGGAGCGCCGACAGGGGTGCTGGAGGAAGTATTTTTGTTCGAACGCCGGCGCAACAGAGGGGTACCAGAGGGGGTATGTTGCAGTCAGGTAAGCATGCAACTCGTACAAAAGCTTGTCGACTGTCGGCGCAGTCGGCTGATACAACAGGAAATATGTAGAAGTGAGGTAGTCGCACCATTCCTGCAGAAGTCACGAGCGAATCAGCTCAGTGCGTACTCTCACACGTACTCGATGGGTCGCCTGTCCATCGCGACGCGCAGTTTCTGGAACTACTCTCGTTGTAAACTTGGATTTCAATCAAAGCCTTTCAGCCTTTTTTGTTTTTTCTTGTTCTTCTTGTTCTTGTTCTTCCTCTTCTTCTTCTAGAAAACGTCACATACCTGCAGCAGGGTATTGATCAGGGTTTGTTGCTAGTGCAGATACAAGCACTGATTTATTCTTCCTGACTTAGGTTGTACGAATATTAATTATGAATTTCGAATTAATGTCGATGGAGAATGCTTCGACAAAAAAAATTGAGGCTATAGGGATATTATGGGTGGATAATTTTAGGTAAAACAAAAGAAAATCTTCCAGTTGACATATTATACCTATGAAGCAACTCCCACACTGGCGTTAAAGCATGCTCTTTAACGGTTGCACCAAAGATGAAGAGGAGAGAAATTGTAAAATGGAACCGTAATCGAGCAAGTGAATTTCGAAATAGTTTCTAGATCTCTGAAGTGCATAAGTGCAACAGGAAAGTGTAATGCTGTATATTTTCCCTACGCACACAGAAATGTAGCTCTGCTGCACTTCTTTAATAGAGTTCAATATGTCAGTGTGTCAGACACAGGTGGAATTTTTGACGCGTTCCTTTCTGTTCCTTCAGAGTCTCGTAGTTTCTGATTTGTGTACCGCTCTGATGCAAAGGGAAGCCTTATATGTTTTTAAATTCTGCTGCATGATGGTTCTTTGCCGTTCACAAGCGTGTTGTGGATCCAATATTTGGTTATTGAAAATGTTTTTTATTGTATCATGGGTATGTGGTATTCGTGAGCGACTTTAACTATGTGTATGGCCAATACAGTCGTACAGGGCCTAGCCAGAACGCTAAGAGCCCTGGTGTTTTATCAGATATGACTGAGAATTCAGGTTTAATTATAACATCAGACTGTCATTCACCCTCACGTATATCAGAAGAGTCTAACATTGAAGTCTTGATTAAATTTGCATGTCTGCAGAGATCCTTAAGCGACACATTTTAAGGCGAAATTCTTTTTAGGCTCATGGAACGAAATTCACTGCGCGAGAGTTGCGCGCGAAATCTTTCAACGCCTCCTATTAGGAGGTGATGGATCGGTGCGCGAGATTCTTCGAGATGTGTTCTCCTGTCTAGCGTTTATGCTATCTGCAATCACACACCTGAAGACGCGCTAAGGAACGTAACGCGACAGGAGAGATGGTGTACTGTCCAAACTCACACTTGCCGAAGAAAGTGCGACAGATACTTCGCCTTTATGTTATTGTAAACCTATTATAATAGGTGCGGCTGTAGTAGGCCAGCAGGAGGAGAAGTCGACCGTTTGCGGCGCTGGAATGGCAGACAAGAGCGACGTATTTTGCCATGCTTGAGGCGAGGCCAGGCCAGAAGAAACGGGTTTTCACGCGGTGGTAAGTTTTATGAAAGCCTGAGTGACCGGCTGTAGCATCATCGTGGAAAGTCGCCAGGATACGGGTACGAAGCTCTCTCGGAATAACGGGGACCCAACGGTATGTGCCTTCAGAGCAATAAATATAACGAGAGAGCACGCCGTTGTCAACTCTGAACTTTTGGAGTTGCCTGCGCATTCTAGCGGTAGGAGGGTGAGAAGCACCGGTGAGAAGGTCGATTAGGAAAAGACAGTAGGGATATGCTCGCTGGTGTGAAATAATGGCGTAGCGATCTGGAGCAGCGGCAGGAGTAGCACAGGTGATGTTTGGAGCTCTGGACGACATTGGGATGTCAAGGGTGCACGCAGGAAGGCGCGAAGAAGCACTAGGTGGTGATTCTGGGAGCGCGCAACGGGAAAGAGCATCGACATCTCGATATTTGCGACCCGATTTGTATGTGACATCGAAGCGGTATTCCGGCAAGCGCAGAATCCAACGGCCCAGGTGTCCAGTCAAATTTTTGAGGGTTGATATCCAACACAGAGCGTGGTGATCGGTAGCGATCGTGAAGTGGCGGCCGTAGAGGTAGGGGCGGAATTTCTGAACTACCCAAACGACGGCGAGGCATGCTCTGTATTATTTGCAAGTGCAATAAATAGCATTGGAGTATTAACGATGTGTCTTCCCCATCCTTTGTCCCTTTGTTCATCCCGCGGGCCGCTAGCGAGAATGCTGCATCCGCGGAGTGGCGGCGGGACTGCCCACAATGGCGCCTCAACGTGGTTCTCTCGTGCAAAAGCACTTGAGCTACTTGCCCCTCCATAGAGACAAAGGACGATAGTCAGTTCGCGGCGTGGAGTGCCTGCCTGGACTTTACCATTAGGCCTGACCCGACATCGCTATGCTAGCAAGGCTAATATGCTTTCCTGACGGCGAGATGAGAGGAGTTGCAGCGAGAACAAATGGTCTTGCTTATGCGTGTGTTTATATGGAGAATTTTTACTTTTGTGTGTGTGGGCGTGTGTGTGTGCCGAGACCTTTGAGAGGTGCAGCCTAGAGGTCCGCACATGAAGCGCGAGACCAAGCGGTCCACGGAGAACAGCAAGCCGGAAGCGAGTGAGTGCCTCAGCCGGTGGCCCTAGTTTTCTTGTATATAGTTGTAAATATTTTCCTCCTCTGTCTCTTTGGCTCTGGGTGCCAGGTGCCGCAATCGGCTGACTGGTATTGCAGCCATGATTGCCGGACGCGGTGGGCGCCGTTCGCTCAGAAGTTTCTTTTGGATGGCAGCGAGCGATTAGGGCCACCCTGGGTTCCTTGGCGGAGATGCACATCCTCGCGGCGTTGTGTTCTAGCTATTGTCCTTAACGCTAGAGCGAGTAGGCTAAGGTCTTTTTGAAAGCTGCCTGTCACACTCGGAGGACAGGCTAACCTTGGCATACAGGATGAGCAAATGTGTTTTGCTTGTTTCTTTTATTGACCTCGCTGTAGCCGAACATCTCGTCCAACTAGAGAAAGCTAACGTCGTTCAAATGAACTTGGTATGCTTGCGCTGAGAAGGCGAATTGGAATTTTCGCGGAACCAGATTTTATGCAGGCAAACGAACCGCGGCCGCCCGTGCTTCGTTCGGATAAAGAGAACGCAGTGCGGTGCCGGATAAAATTGTTTGGCACTCGCATTGGCCCGCATTTTACCACATGGTCATTTTGCGGAATTTATTCAACCTTTTTGGAGATTCGGAGGGTTGTGCAGAGATCAGGTGAAGCCGCCTGGGCCTGCTGCCATTGTCTATGTTCCTGCCCTCTGCCCAGTCCGGCTTAACGGGAGAGGAGGCCAACCCTCGCCTCCCAACAAAGGCGCGCCAGCGGGAACACCGTCCCTCCCGTCACACTGGCTACTTGGGCCTGCCGATGGACATTGGGGGCCCGTTCACCCTACTGCTCGTCGGATGGCACCAACGTTGGAATCACAATGGCGCCTAGCCTGTGCGAGCTGCCCTGCGGGCGTCATTGCAAGCCTGGTGTGTACCTCGCGGATGGTGTCCAAGGAGGAGCTCTCGACAACCATAGGTGAATATTTAAGGAGGGAGGGATGTGGAAAACCAGTTGCCTCCCCCTTCGCCTCGACCGATCAACTCCACCCCAACGAGCTTCGTGGCAGCGCCGGCTGGGAGATGAGGTAAATACCTCCCCTTGAGGGAAGTAGACGAGTGATGGGTGCGCCACCAAGACGTCTAAGCGGGTTCCCGCGAGAAGACGAGAGGGAGCTTCTGGATCCAGCCGGCAACGAGAGCGGTCGTCTCTCGCCGCCTCTCCCGGCAAATGCCGGGGGATAGCGGGCTCGCAGTACGCTACGTCGTGCCGTAATGCTTATTTTCAACAGCACAAGAGGCGCCTGTACACATGGACTTCACCGGACGGTCTGTACAGGAATCAGATTGATTATATTTTTTGCCGGCAGAGGTGGAGAAGTGCTATACAAGCAGTAAAAGCAAGGCTTGGGGCTGATTGGGGCACCGATCGTTAGCTTCTTGTTGCCAAATTTAAGCTTCGATTGAGGAAAACGCAGAAAACTAGAAGGCCTTTCAGGTATGATCTGTATCAAATTACATCAGAATATGCTGTGGAAGTGGAAGTGAGGAACGATTTCAAGAATTAGATCTAGAAGACAGAGAGCCTGAAGAGATGTGGACTGATATTCGTGATATAACACAAGAAGTTGCTACTAAGATAGTTCCAAAGCAAACGAAATACAAGAAAGCAAACTGGTTATCTGAAGGGGCTTTGCAAATGGCTGAGGAAAGGAGGATGGCAAAAGTTATGGGGGAAAGAGAAAGATACAAGGTTCTCAATGCGGATTTTCAGAAAATAGCAAGGAGAAATAAGAATGCCTTCCTGAACATACAGTGTCAAGCAGTTGTGGAAAACAGCCAATTAAGGAACACAAGAGCTCTGTATAAGACAATAAAAGGAAGCTTCTGTGCTAAGCTGGGCGTGATAAAGGACAAACGAGGCAAGGACTTCACTGAAGCCTCAGAGATGAAGAAGAGGTGGCAGGAATACACAGAACTGTACAAGAAGAACCCGGATGTGCAAACCCAACATAAGACGGTTGTGATTACTGATCTCTAGCCGGACATCCTGAAGATTGAAGTTGAATGGGCCTGAGCCAGCCTTGCTAAGAACAAAGCTAGCGGAATTGATGGCATTCCAGCTGAGTTGCTTCAAAACCTCAACCATGACGCTGTTAACATTCTGTATAGATTATCTCAGAAGATTTGGACAACCCTGCAGTGGCCACAGGATTGGAGGAGGTCAGTTTACATCCCCGTTCTAAAGAAAGGCAGTGCCAAAGATTGTTCCAACTACCGTACGATCGCGCTTATTTCGCATGCTAGCAAGGTGATGTTGAAAATCCTCCAAGGTAGGCTGCAGCAGTATTTGGATCGGAAGCTTCCGGACGTGCAAGCTGGGTTTCGCAAGGACAAAGGAACTAGAGAGCAGATTGCCAACATTCGCTGGATCATGGAAAAAGCAAGATAGTTCCAGAAACCCATCTACTTCTGCTTTATTGATTATGCGAAAGCTTTTGACTGCGTAGATCACAGAAGATTGTGGCAAGCTCTCCAAGCGATGAGAGTTCCAATTCACCTCATCTGTTTCCTCAGGTACCTGTATGAAGGGCAAAAGGCCACAGTCAGATCTGGGCATGGTCTTACTGATTGGTCTCCGATTGAGAAAGGAGTGAGATAAGGCTGCATACTGTCGCCCTGCCTATTTAACCTATATGCTGAGTGCATCATGAGGAAGGCCGGTCTGGACGAGTCTTCAGCTGGAGTGAAGATTGCTGGAAAACATATCAACAACCTTAGATATGCGGATGATATCACTTTAATGGCAGAAAGTGAAGTGGAACTCAAGAAACTTCTGATGCGCGTACAAGAAGAGAGTGAGAAGTTTAGGCTTAAACTGCCGCTAGTTATTGTAAGAGAAACGGAGGGTGCGAGAATGGCCACGATGTTAGGTCAAGACTGGCTTTCAAAAATTAAGCGAACTGGCACGAGATCACTGTGCAGGCAGCGGAGGGTGACAAGTCCCTCACAAAAAAATATCGCAATGTGTTTGAATCGGGGTATTGTTGTTATCATTGGTTTCAAATCTTGCATTGTCTTGAAAGAAAATGCGTGCCCTGTGTTTGCTAAAGCAAGACCAGTTCCGTACGCTTTACGCGAGCAAGTGGAGTATGAATTGGCGAATTTAGAGAAAGCTGGTGCCGTCTATTGGGTCAGGCATAGTAGTTAGGCACGTCCTTGCATAGTTCCTTAAAAAGAACAGCAAAGAGCTGCGTGTTTGCGGTGATTACCGGGTCACAGTAAACCTGGTAATTGAGGTTGAGCATTATTCCTTACCGCTACCCGAAAACATTTTTGCAACCTTGCAAGGCGCAACAGTGTTTTCCGTTCTTGACCTGTGGAAGGCGTGTCTGCAGCTCGATTTAGAGGCGCAAGCTCAAGAACTGCTGACTATTAACACGCACGTGGGCCTTTTTAGGTTTCTTCGCTTGCCGTATGACATATCTTGTGCACCGGCAGAGTTCCAAGCTGTCATGGACCAAATACTTCATGGCATACCGCGTATGGCTTGCTACTTGGATGACGTAGTCATCACAGGCGAGAACTACAGGCAGGCTTACGAAAGAGTGGAACGGATCCTACAGCGTCTGAGCGAACACGGTGTAGTACGTGTGAATGAGAAAGAGTGTGCTTTGTTTCAGCAGCGCATACCGTCCTTGGGACATGAAATTGATAAGGGTGGCCTGTATCCGACGCCGGAAAAGGTGGTGGCCATAAAAAAAGCACCCCTGCCGACCAACGTGATCCAGTTGAAGGCTTCTTTGGGCATGATAAACATTTATGCCAAAATTGGCAGTTGTCCTCGAACCCACTTCACGACTTGCTCCGCAAAGAAAGCAAATGGCACTGGTCGCGTCAGTGTGACGAGGATTTCACATTAGCCAAATACATCATCATCATCACCAGCCTGACTATACCTACTGCAGGGCGAAGGCCTCTCCCATATTTCTCCACTTAACCCGGTTCTGTGCTAGCTGCATCCACTTGACTCCTGCGAACGTCTTTACCTCATCCGCCCACCTACCTTTCTGCCGCCCCCTGCTACGCTTTCCTTCCCTTGGAATCCAGTTTGTTACCCTAAGCGACCATCGGTTATCCTTTCTTCGCACTACATGTCCTGCCCATGCCCATTTCGTCTTCTTAATTTCCACTAGAATGTCGGTAACCTGAGTTATTTCTCTGACCCACTCTGCACGATTCCTATCTCTTAATGTTACCCCTACCATTTTTCGTTCCATAGCCCTCTGGGTTGTCCTCAACTTAAGTAGAACTCTCTTGGTTAGCCTCCACGTTTCAGCCCCATAGGTGAGTACAGGTAAGATGCAACTGTTATATACTTTCCTCTTGAGTGATACCGGCAAGCTGCTAATCCTAATGCGCGAGTGCCTTCGAAATGTTCTTTATCCTGATCTTATTCCCCTAGGTATTTCTCGTTCGTGGTCGGATCTGCGGATACTACCTGTCCTAAGAAAATATATTTGCCTACCACTTCCAGTACTTCGCTACCTAATGTAAACTGCTGTTCCTTTCCGAGGCTGTTGAACATTACCTTAGTCTTCTGCATATTGATTTTCAAGCCTACCTTTCTACTTTTCCTGTCTAGGTCACCAATCATTATTTTTAGTTCATCCCCCGAGTTACTTAGCAAGGCAATGTCATCAGCAAATCGCAGATTACTGAGGTATTCTCCATCTACCCTTATCCCTAACTGCTCCCATTCCAAGTCTCTGAATACTTCCTCAAGCAAGCTGTGAATAGTACTGGGGAGATTGTGTCTCCTTGCCTAACACCTTTCTTTATGGGAATTTTGTTACTTTCTTTATGCAGAACTATGGTTGCTTTGCAGCCACTATATATATCTTCCAGCACTTTCACGTACGGCTCGTCTACCCCCTGATTTTGCAATGACTGCATCACCGCCGAGGTTTCAACTGAGTCGAATGCTTTTTCGTAATCAATGAATGCTATGTATAAGGGCTGGTGATATTCCGAGCATTTTTCTATCACCTGATTGATGGTAAGGATATGATCGATAGTAGAGTACCGTTTCCGAAAACCTGCTTGATCTTTTGCTTGATTGCAGTCTAAGGTTGTCCTGATTCTATTAGCGGCTACCTTAGTAAATACCTTATGCGTAACAGACAGTAAGCTGATTGGTCTGTAATTTTTAAGGTTCTTAGAGTCCCCTTTCTTAAGAATGAGGATAGTGTTTGCATTCTCCCATGGTTCCGGTACCGTCGATGACACCGGGCACTGCGTATACAGGGTGGCCAGCTTTTCAAACACGATATTCCCCCCGTCCTTCAGCAAATCTGTAGTTATCTGATCCTCTCCAGCTGATTTCCCCCTTTTCATAGTTTCTAATGCTTTCTTGACCTCGTTCTTCGTAACTGGTGGAACGTCTGACTTTTTCCCTACCGCCAATCTTCTTACGGTCCCGACTACTTTGGATATTGTAGAGATTTGTATAGAACTCCTGGGCTACTTTGACTATCTTGTCCATATTCGTGATTACGTTGCCCTCCTTGTCTCTTATCGCATACATCTGGTTTTTGCCTATGCCCAACTTCTTCTTTACCGCTTTAAGGCTTCCCTCGTTCTTTACAGCATGCTCAATTTTCTCCATGTTATACTTCCTTATATCGGCCACGTTGCGCTTATTGATTAGCTTTGATATCTCGGCCAATTCAATCTGGTCTGTTGGATTGGAAGCTTTCATGCTCTGGCACTTCTTAATCAAATTTTTCGTCTTCTTAGACAGCTTACCGGTATCCTCTCTATCTTACCGCCTACTTCTAACGCACATTTAGTAATGATATCTAATGTCGCCATCCTCGTTTAGAGCTGAATATCTATTCTGTAGCGAGATCCTGAACTCTTCTGCCCTCCCACTCACCGCTAATTCGTTGATGGGTTTCTTTCTTACTAATTTGTTGCGTTCCTTCTTCAGATGTAGGCAAATTCGGGACCTCACCATCTTGTGGTCACTGCATCGCACTTTCCCGATTACCGCTACATCTTGCATAATGGCGGGGGTTGAACACATTATGAAGTCAATTTCATTTTTAGTCTCCTCGTTAGGCCTTTTCTATGTCCATTTCCGGTTCTTCCGTTTGCTGAAGAAGGTATTCATGATTCTTAAGTTATTGCGCTCTGCAAACTCAACTAGTAACTCTCCCCTGCTGTTCCTAGAACCAATGCCATAGTCACCTACTGCCTGGTCTCCTGCCTGCTTTTTCCCTACCTTGGCACTGAAGTCGCCAATTAGTACAGTATACTGCGTCTTTACTTTTCGCATTGCCGATTCTACATCTTCGTGGAAGCTTTCAACTGCCTGGTCATCATAACTATATGTAGGTGCATAGGCCTGTACAACCTTCAGTTTATATCGCTTATTAAGCCTAATAACGATGCCTGCCACCCTCTCATTAATAATATAGAATTCATCTATATTGCCCGCTATATACTTATTGACAAGGAAACCTACTCCTAGTCGTCGCCTCTCTGGTAAACCTCGATAACACAGTACATGCCCATTCTTCAGTACAGTATATGCCTCATTCGGCCTCCTAACCTCACTAAGCGCTATCATATGCCATTTCATACCCTCTAGTTCCTCTAACAGCACTGCTAAACTAGCTTCACTAGCTAGGGTTCTAGCGTTAAACGTTGCCAGGGTCAGTTTCCAATGGCGGCCTGTCCAGCGGAGCCAGGTATTCTTAGCACCCCCTGCTGCGTTACAGGTCTGACCGCCGCCGTGGTCAGTTCCGCAGCCGCTGGTGACTGAGGGCCGGGGTTTTATGGAGGTTATCATAGGAGGTTGTGGCCAATTACTGCACCAGGGTGGCCAACTCCTGTTCTGGTGAGGGAGTGCGTTGCCGGAGGTGTTCACCGGCATCAGGTCACGCCCCAAACCTGTTTATGCAATTCCATCGACACGCGGATTTTTTTTTTCTTTTTTCTGTTTTTTAAATCCAGTGGAGAACTGTGTGGCACCGGAATTTGAGCCCCGGTCCTGTTGCATGCGAGGCGGATGTTCTACCGCTACGCCATCGCTGCACCAAATACATACAAATACATGTTGTCTAATAAAAGTGTCTTGGCGCTTTATAATGTAAAAACAAAATTCAGATCACATGTGATGCCTCCGAGTACGGACTCGGCGCAGTATTGTCGCACGTCGAAAACGGCAATGAAAAACCCATAGCCTTTGTATCTCGGACATTATCATCCGAAAGGAGCTACGGACAAATAGAAAAAGAAGCCCTGAGCATTGTGATTGCTGTGAAAAAATGTCACAAGTAGTTGTACGGACGAGTGTTTAACATTGTGACTGACCATCAGCCACTCATTATTCTGTATGACCCGAAAAGGCAGGGCAGCGCGGTAGCACTGCAAAAGTGCATCGGTGGCTCGCATCTTTGGCTAACTATCGTTACCAGATAAAGCATAAGCCGGGATCTGCTATCAGTCATGTGGATGCATTGTCTCGCTTGCCACTACCCTACTCGAGGGACCAGTGTGAGGAAATCTTTTATTTTTCGTCTCTGAATGAGTTGCGTGTGACAGCAAAGGATGTGGAACGCGAAACTGGGCAAGATAAACTGCTGACCGCGGTTCGGGACAGGATATGGCATTGCTGGCCGAGAACTGTGTCCGATCAGTTAAAAGCATTTTTCATTCGGCGTTTTGAGCTCAGTATAGACAATTGATGCCTGGTATGGACAAACAGAGTGGTCATTACTGATGCGGCTGGGGTTTGGGGGCCTAGGCTTCACTGCAGTCGAACCATGAGGAGCCGGGATGTAGGAGCAGGAGCAGTCAGGGACGAGAGGCAAAGAAGAGCGTTTTATACAACTTTTTACATGGCGGGATATTTACAGGTCATGGGAGGAAAACGGAGCTCTCTGTGGAGACAATTTCCATCGCTTAAATACAGTCTGTTGTCCCCACTTCCCTAGCTGGGGAAACAAGGTTCAGTCGAAGTCCAATTACTGGGGAACAAGAGATCACTGGAGGTGTCGCCCACTGTCGAGGGTGGTGCTCGAACCTCCTCTCACATAATTTGGTGGCGAGGGCAAACTTCTCCGACGTCGATGAAGATCTTGTGCTGGTGGTGGATATTCTGCACCAAGCCAAAAACATCCCGCGAAGTCGCCCACTCGCGGCGGTCATTTCCCCCGCGTAATTCCAAGGAGGTCACCCGCTTACCTCGAGAATTCGGCGAGTGGGGCGACGCACCTCTGCTGGGCGACGCGCCTCTTGCCCATTCAGCACAAGGATAGGTTTCCTGTTGTCGCCGCCGTGGCGCCAAGGGGATTAAGGCCCGAAAGGCAACTTGTATCTGTCCCGAGGGAGGAGAGGCGGGAAGGGTTGGCCGCCGCAGCCGGAAACAGAGCGTCACTCCGCTGGCGTCGCCACGGCTTCGCACCTTTGGTGGCGGTCGCTCGCCGGCGTCCGCTAGGTACGCCTCTGTTTCCAGCTGCTGGAGTCTGCGCATACCTCGGCCGGAACCCCGGTCACAACATTACTGAGTAGCTCCGGAATCAGGTGCTGGATGTATTGCAGGAACAACATCTAGGCATAACCAGGATGAAAGCTGTAGCAAGATCCATGGTGTGGTGGCCTGGCATTGATCATGCCCTCGAGCAATGTGGGCGGAATTGTGAGATATGCCAGTCTGTTCTTCCCTTCGCACAGCCTGTACCTTTGGCCCCCTGTGCAACTGTGCCAAAACTCATGGCAGCGTTTATTGTGGAAGAAAAAGGAAAATTGTTCCATGTCGCGATTGATGCATACTGCAAATGGTTTGTAATCAAATCTATGACAGTGACAACCGCTGCCAAAATGGTTGAATGTGTTCATTCTTGGTTTGCTTCATATGGGTTGCTGGTAGAAGTAGTAATCGATAACGGTCCGCAGTTTCGAGCAGCTGAATTTCAAGAATTTTTTAAAGCAGACGGAGTTGAGCATATGGTCACTCCACCCTACCACCCACAATCTATTGGAGTGTAAGAGAGTGCATTGCACAATCAAGAAGGCATTACTTAAGCAGCTGCTCGAAGATGAAGGAAGAGGCACTTCTAGGTCGCTGCAGCACAGAATTGACAACTTCGTCTTCTCTTATAGAACTACACCGCATACTTTCACGGCAAGCACAGCCGCCGAATTATTTCTGCGAAGGAAACTGCGGACTCGCTTGTCGTTACTAAAACCGAGCACTATAGATAAAATGAGTACGAAGGCTGACAAAGTAGAAACGTCTGCTGATAAACGCAGAGGTGTGCAGAGGTTGTTTACTATTGGTGATCGTGTGTGGGTTCGCTCGGTGCGTTATGACGTGTGTGCAATGGTGGCCTAGACAAATTACGCGTGTGAAATCGTCGACAACCTATTTGGTGTGTGTGAGAAACAAGTGCGGTTTGTGCACGCTGACCACCTGCGACGATCCTGCATCACGTCGAGTGCAGGATCAGTTACTGAGGTGGAACTGCTTCATACATCAGACGTATGGCTTCCTTCACCGGCCATAGGAAAATCCGCTGAATCAACCTCGTCACAGTTGCCAGCTCAGCAAACAAGCAGCGACCAACCGGTGCCACTGCGAATGAGCACCAGACAGCGACGGCCGCCGGATCGTTTAGAAATGCAAAAGGAAGGAGTGTTATAGGGTCGTGTTGTATCTCGAGAAGGACGCTCGCTATGTCATGGTTTATCGCGTTCGTCACGTCTGTCTGCTCATGCGCCGGCAGCTGACAGCGCGCATTCTCCATGTACGGTGGTTGTTGGTTTGAGGCTGCGAGCATGCACCTCGTAATAAAGCTTCCTGTTCCTTTACCTGGCATCCGGATATAACAGTCATCATCACAAGTCATCCTGGCCCGGAGCATCGGTGCCCTGTGTCCTGCGCCGTCGGTCGCGGGTTTCTGGGGCAACGTGGGGCCTGACGGTTCCCCAGACTGCTGGGGCCAGACGTGACATCGCCGTTCTCCGTCCCCTGCCAAGTCCACCGCCTTGACCAAAGAAAGACACAAAGAAAGACAAGTGGCCCGACGTTAAGACCCCACCGACACGAATCGGCACGAGAACGAGAGGACACAGAACAAGACAGCGCATGAAAGACCTGACCAAAGGATCTGACCGACCCGTAACGCCGACCAGACGAACCCACGACCCCATACAACACTACACGTGAAGACATCGCCCCCACCTGTGTCGTTTGATGCGTGCCTGGGACCCAGCCGTCAAATCCTGGCGACCGGTGCAGCGAATGTGTCCTGGGCCAGGCTTCATCGGTCATCATCGTGACAAGCCGTTGCCTTCTTTCTCTTCTGTCTTCACCGATCCGCACAAGATCATCGTCATGTCATAAACAAATCGCGGCGATCGCTCGGTGATCCTGTGTAGTGTTACGGGCGAGAAAGAAGCGGACACTGCCGTGGGCAGGTGCGCTCGCGCTAGGTCCGCCATCTTTCATTAAACATCATCTACAATCACCATAGGCCATGTTCTGTCTACTTTCTTCATCGGCTTGCTGGCTCGTAATGTTTTCCGGCTTGTACCAATATTACAAAGTTATTCAAAATGTTAATCGCTACAAGAAATCAGCTTTGAAAACTGTGATTAGTTTCCACTCTTTGAACTAGCTGGCACTTATTATAGCTGGCTTACATGTCAGCTTTGGTGCCGACGTTTCTTAAACGGTTTTGTGCTATCTGCTTTTTTTATTTACTTTAATTTTCCTGTCGCATAACAGTCGTTTTGAATGAGCTTGCGGCCCCGTATCCGCCGCATCTGCTGCGTTGACTAGACAAAATTTCGGCATCCTGACAAACTTGATTGCTCAACTTAGAACAGATTTGGCAGATTCACTGGAACAAAATTCCAGCGTTTGACGGCTGGATTGACAGCTTAAAGCTTTGAATTGCATAGTTTAAATTCTGGCTGGAAAATATCCACATTGTATCGCATTGTGCCATACGACATGGGCCGGCCTAAGCAGCGTAGCTCGTGGCACTCTCCACAAGGCGATCCCTCTTATCGTTTTCCCTCTCCAGACGGGCTACCCTGGTTGATATAACTGAGCACGAAATAAAGACTGATGCACTCGCCTCCGTGATATTGGCTTGTTATTACGGCGCGCGCCAAATGAGTGACGATACAAGCATAGTGAGTGGATATATCAGTAACAAGGCAAAACTGTTCTATACACCGAAGCGCCACCATGGACCCATATTTTTTTTTGCCTGAAATGCCTAGTTATTTTATTTTTTCGTGCAGCGTAAACTTGTTTTCTTCCCCAACCACGGTGGTGCAGTGCTAAGACGCCCGACTACTGTACCGGAGTACCCGGGTTCGATCCCGACTACCGGCGGCTGCGTTTCGATGGAGGCGTAACGAAGTGGTGTCCGTGTGCTGTGCGATGTTAGTGCGCGTTAAATGTCCCCAGGTGATCGAAATTACTCCGGAGTCCTCCACTACGGCACCCCTTTCTCTCTTTGTGCTTTCATTCCCACCTTCCTTCCCTTACGGCGTGGTCCATGTGTTCACACAAGTGACAGATATTGTGCCTTTTCTTCCCTCTGAACCAATTACAATGATTATCCCCGTGTTCCTTCCTACACCGCTACGGCTATGCGGCTTCAAATAAATTTTGGTAGTAACTGCGCCTCCCGCGCGCCCTTCAGCCCTCTTCATAACCCAAAAGAGAAAACATAAGGCTAAAGGTTCACGGCATATGAATACAAAGGAGAGCTCTACAAGGACGTTATGCGTCTTATGCGCTTGGAAGCAGTCGCAAGCTTGATTTTCCACCAGTGCGCATAAAGTAACTCGTCTTCACGTTCCTACCCGGTACCGCCATCACGGCTGCCATAACGCCCGCTACTGTTAATTCTAGGCATGTGAAATGTAATCCTTGCTTTCGGCGCGGTTCAGAGAAGACCGCGCGAAGAAATGTGCCTTCTATTTTCTAATAGTCAGAGAGGTTTTCACTCACGGGGAAGCGAACCAGACATATTGCAATCAAGGAAGCTATTTAGTGCAAGGGAAGGAGTTTTATTGGTTCGAACGGTGACGAAAGTTCAGGTTTTTTTTAACTTCTTTGCAGACGTACAGCCCTCAGTGACCGCCGGCGGCCTCTTGCGCCTCGAGACTACAGTTGCAACTGCGGCGTTGAAGCCCCCGGGAAATCCTTGTCCTGACATGCCATCGGGTAGGCATTGTTCTGCTGGCATGGATCCAAGGATGCCCTCAGCTTGCGGGACGGCGGAAGTAGTAGCCGCCATGCTGTCGCGCACCTGTGCAGCACCGACAGGCGTGCTCGTCCAGTCGGCATGCTCCAATGTCTGCGCACCCGTTGGGTACCAGACGGGCTCGGTCGCAGTCAGGTAGGCGTGCCACAGGTACACCAGCTCGTCATTTGTAGGCGCTCGCGATTGGTACAAAACGGGGTAGTTTAAATAAAGGTAGTTGCACCATTCGTGAAGTAGCTCCGGATGCATCATCTGTGTACAGTAGTCACATAAATTCTCTCTGTCCATCGTACCGCAGATTCTCGAACTTTTCTCGGCTTGGATTTGGATTTTTATCACAGGCTTTCTTCTTCTTCTTTTTCCGGAAAACATGCCACATACCTGCAATAGGGTATTCACAAGGGTTCAGTGCTGGCGCCGTCAAAGCAACGTTCTTTGATAAGAGACAGTTGAAAAACTGCGCGTCAGGAAGTGAGCCCAAACAATCGCCGGTCTGGCACCCCCGAATCCCAAAACGACCGCAGCGCCCCTCCCGTCCATTGCGGTGGATGGAAGGCAAAAATTTTAAATACTACTAATGCTCTTCTTTCAGCAATGCAACGAAAAATAAAATAGCCTTTGCGTTTTTTTTAATACACATTTGTACGCGCAAACATTCACCACGTTTGCAGACTTATCTCAATCAGGCGACATGCTTGAGCTGCTTTAGCCGCGTCTGCAGCCTCATTGCCTGAGACGCGTAACTAGATGCGGTGGTTTTTATATGCGCACAAATGTCTGTTTAAAAAAACGTTAACGCAGTTAATTTCAATGTTGCGTTGCTGAAAGAAGAGGGTTAGTAGCATTTAAAATTTCCGCATTACCCATCCACCGCAGCGAGATGTGTTGGGAGGAGGTGCGCTGCGGCCGTTTAATGATGCACGGTCGCCCGGCCAGGAATTGTTTGGGGCCACTCCGTAGTTAGTAGCTTTTAAAATTTCCGTCTTACAGAGAGGATAGAGCGCGACGAAGAGGTCGTGCTCAATCTCCTTGGTTGGCTGCACACATGTTAGCCCACATGTTAGCGCCATTATGGCACTCGTTATGTTTGCTTTACTCGTGCAGAAAACTCTGAAAAGTATATCTATAAAGTATCGAAGTTCATAAAAAACGGTTTGTACATTTTATTTTTGTGTAACCGTAAAATTTAAGTGCTATAAAGGCAAATTAAAACGTCCTTGAGATTGTTTCGTATCGTTTCGTCTTCTGTACCTAGAACTAGAGGGCGCTGGCTTCACCCTCGCAAGGTTGCGGACAACCAGACAGGCTGCTCCAGTGGTGGCTACTGACAAAACACCGACGGTGATTTGTGTAATGATCAGCAGAGATGGGCAGATGCGAATGTCGCTAACAATACCCTTTCAAGGGTGCGGACAACCTAAAGACAGACGGCTCCAGGGGTGGCGACTGACAAAGCGCTGACGGTGATGGTTCTGTGGTCAGGAGTGATGGACTGATGAGAACGTACCGCAACTCTGGACAGCGCCTATTTTCTTTTCTTTATGATTGTCCATTTTCTATTTCGTTTTTGTCGTATTTTTATCTAACCGGCTAGGATATGTAGGCCGTATCCGCCCGTTATAGAGGGAATAGCCCCAACTCGTCATCAACTCATCATCATGTAGTATGCGAGATGCACCATCATGGCTGCGAACACGATTAGCAAATGAATGCAGAGGGTGTACATGGGAGGGCAGCAGTGGCTTTCGTTTTAGTCTTAGTCTCTATTAGCCTTACCCATCGACTGCAGGGGGGTGGGGCGCTGCGGTAGTTTAGGAATGCGCGGGCGCCAGACCAGCGACTTTTGGGCCCACTGCGCAACGCTGCGCGGCAGCGCTGTTTCTCAACTGTCTCCAAGAACGCTGAGACACAAGCATTGATTTATTCTTCCTGACTTAGGTTGCACCACACATAAATTATGAATTTGGAATCGCTGCGGTGAAAATGCTTCGACAAAAATTTTGAGGTTGTAGGGATATTAAGGAGGGAGAACATCTACTTAATAAATATGGAAGCATATGCAAAAAAGTGAAGCGCTAACAAAAGAAAATCTTCCGGTTGCAATAAGCAACTCACACATTGGCGTTAGAGCATCCTCTTTGACGGTTGCCACAAAGTTGAAGAGGACAGTTATTTTAAAAGGGAACCGTAATCTAGAGAGATTAATTTCGGAATGATTTATTCTCTGGGGTCCATAACTCCAACAGGTGAGTGTAATGCTGTATAGTTTCCCCACACAGACAGAGACGTAGTCCTGCAGCAGGTATTTAACAGTCTGTGTGTCGTACAGAGCTCGGCCTTTAGAAGTGTTCCTTTCTGTTCCTTAAGAAGAGTCTTGTAGTTTCTTATTTTTTGTACCAGGCTGACACAGAAGGGAGCCTTATGCGTTTTGAAATTCTACTGCATGGTGAATCGTCGACGTTCATCAGCGTGTCATGCCTCCAATATTTGGAAAATGAAAATGTTTTTATAGGCTCCCAAAGCATCGCTGGGCGGCGCTGCGGCTCCTGATGGGCAACGCCATCTGTGGCAGGAAAACATACGCTGGGACGCCGCCGGCTTGGCTCGCTGCCTTCGCGACGTGCGCCGCGCGCTTTCTCTCGAACGAGCACGCGCCCTGACGCACCCCCGCAGGCGCGTCGCGACATGCCGCCTGCATTCCGTCTTGATCATTGAACGACCTGCCGCGTATTTTCATGGAGGAAGCTTAATTATAGGCGAGAAAATTTTTATTCACGTCTGCACTGTAGAGCAGACGACAGACGGCGATGAGTAAATATTGATTGTGAATGCGTTTCCCACGTTAGCGAAAACGTAGGAAGTTTATCTTGAGGCGAGTCAGCTATGTAACTATATTGTCGTATATTGTGACGTAGCCGTTTAGGCCCGTAACCAGAAGGTTGGTTTTTAATAGGGGGGTGATCTAGCAGGCACAGAAGAGCAGGTCCAGAGTACCGAGTGACAGCAGCCGACTTCAGCTTTTTCTCATCGAACGCCACGGGGCCACTTCTTCGAGTCCGCGCACGAGACTCTCGATGAGCAGCCGCCTATTGGCTGCTGTTGCACACGCTACATTATATTATGTTTAAAAACTACGGAAGTATTATCAGTACTCTGAAATAAAGCTGCTCGCTTGTTTATCATCGTTTTGGCCTGTAGCATGAGATCTATATACGGTTTTGTTTTTATTATTACGACGTTACTAAAGGAAATCTTGCAGTAGAAGAATATGCTATAGTCCGAAGGAGATTTTTCTTCAAATCACCAAATCACCGATCACCAAACGTACCCATGCCGAACAAAGGTACACCGCAGGGTTCTATAATCTCTCCAGTGCTATTTAACATAGCAATGATAAATTTAGCAAAAAAAACTGTTGAGCCGCACTGATATTGGCTTCACTTTATACGCGGACGACATCACCATCTGGGCTACTCAGGGATCCTTGGCGCAAAAAGAAGAAGCTCTGCAAGCCGCTATAGACCTAGTCGAGGAATTTGCCGGGGAGAGCGGTCTTCAATGCTCCCCAGAAAAATCCGAACTTATCAGGCTACACAGAAGAAATTACAAGTCCCCAGTAAAAATTCAGCTCTCTCTGGGAGACCAGATAATTCAAGAGAAGGACAAGATCAGAGTTTTGGGGCTGTGGTTGCAAAGCAATTTGAGAGTGGATTATACAATCAAAACACTCAAAACCACAGTCAACCAAATTTCCAGAATGATTAGAAGGGTGACCTGGCACCGGAAAGGGATGAGGGAGGAGGACACCCTCCGCCTTGTACAAGCCCTAGTCGTTAGCAGGATTACCTACGGGCTCCCATATCACGAAATTAGATTCACTGATAAAAGAGCCATTGACACTATCATAAGAGGAGCCTATAAAACGGCCCTAAACCTCCCGCCAATAACATCAACGGAACGTCTTTGGGCATTCGGAGTGCACAACAACTTCGAGGAGCTCAAGGAGGCGGTTCTAGAGAGTCAGAAACAACGCCTAACAACAACGCAGGCGGGTAGGGAAATCCTGTCAAAACTAGGGCTATGGCAGGCACTAAGAACTTTTGAGATCAAATCACAAATTCCGACATCCACAAGAAACAACATCTATGTGAACCCGATACCCAAGCACATGCACCATGAGTTACAGAAGGGTCGAAGGAAAGCCAGAGTCAAATCATTGGAAAAACAATTGTCTAAAGACGCGGAAGTTGTCTACGTGGACATAGGGGCTTACGGCGAACCTGGCAAGTTCACAATAGCTGCAGTTGACCACAAGAAGAGGCCAATTATTCAGGCTTCGATCTATGCCAAGGAACCTGCGGAAGCGGAATCACTGGCAATAGCCGTCACCATAAAAACACAAGACAACCAAAAGAAGTCATCACACGTAGTAACGGACTCCCAACCAGCCTGCAGGGACTACCTGGCCGGAAAACCTCACAAAAGAGCGTGTGCAATATTACGTTCCATCTCCCAGACGCACACAATTACATGGACACCTGGACACGAAGGCCTAGAAGGAAATGAGGTAGCGAATGATCTAGCCCGAGCTTTCACAAACCGGGCGGATCCCCATCCCTACCTCACCCCTCTCCTAGGACCCTACGGCGACAGGCTGGAACACCTACGGTTAGAAAGAAGAATTTTCTCACCACCACACAAACAACTTCCTTCCTCGGACGCTATAGACTGGAGAAAAATACAAACAAACACATTCCCTAATCTTCAAATTTTAAATAAGATAAGCCCAACAAAATACACTAGTTACTGTCCTTGGTGCGGTGCAAGCCCCACACTCTATCACATCTCTTGGGAATGCCAGGACAAACCTGACTCAACGTTAATAGTGCCATGCCCGACACACGAGCAGTGGGAGGCGGCCCTGACCAGCGACAACCTGGACCAGCAAGCCTGGATTATCCAGCTAGTCCACAAGTCAGCTGCTGCCAGCGGAGCCCTGGACTAGGGGCACCGACACCCCAGCTCCTGAGAATTTTTACTGATTATTATGCTCATTAAAAGTTTTCTCTCTCTCTCTCTCTCTTCAAAGGCACGAACGCTAGCAGTCTCAAAAGCACATGCTCAAAAGCGCTGCACGCGACATAACCGGCTCGCTGGCTCGGAAGGAAGGTGAAATCCAAGCTTGTACTACAATCGTGCTTTATTTCGGTTCTTACTAAATGGTTGTGCTTCATTTATGTTTGGTTTGCATTTACGAAACCTGTGACGCGAATAGGGTGCTCCGTGCGAGTAGTGTCAATCGAGCCATAACTAGGATCGCTTTTGTATTGCACTTCCAACATATTTTTGTTATGAATAATAATAATGTTGGTTCATTTATTGGTCAATTTGCGGAAATCTGTAAAAGCGGCTCAACCAAACATGTCCCCCCCCCCCCCCCCCACACACACACACAAAAAGGCCTCGTTCCTAGATATTTTCTTGGTCGTAGGGCACATTCCCACATCATTGTCGATCGCGGACGTCGCACGCTGGATATCTGTTGATTTGGTTGCTTTCAGAGCTTTCAGAGCACTCGAAAAGCAGGGAGAGAGCACAGAAAATCGGCAAAGCAAGACACGCGCGGAGCGAAGAGCAGGATAATCCTCCACCCCCTTCACTTCGTATACATGGTGTTATACCACTGTACTCTTTTAATGCTTCTGTAAGACGTCTTTGTCGACTGTCGAACATTCCTGAGTTTATGGAGAAGGGGAAAATTGGCCCTTTTTGTTTCCACAGAACGCGAGACTTCTCAGAATGCTGTCATGCGGTTGGAAAACAGGTCTTGTGGAAACGCTTCCAATAAAATCTGCAAAGTTCCACGCGTGAGCCTCGTCTTTCGGCGCTTCGCCTACTATTGTGGCTACCTATGACACAATGCTACTTAGTACCTCCGTTTCGCACCAGCGGAAGCGTTTTTGTATCGCCAAATAACCGCCAGGCGCAACTCGACCGCCGCACGTGCACAGGAAGCTAGCGGAGCGTCTGCTCCGGCGACGTCCCATCGTTTCACATTTCGCCACCATACCAGGAATGCGCGCTGCCATCGCGCGGCGAAACTTGAGCTTGGGTTCCATAAAGCGTGATCGGTATGTGATATCCACAGGTGACTAACTGCGTGTGTGACCCAAACAACCGTACAGGGCCTAGCCAATATGGGCGTAAGAGCCCTGGTATTTTATCACATATGACTGAGAATTCAGGTTTAATTTTAACCCCGGACTGTCGTTCACATTCACGTATATTAGAAGAGCCTGAAATTCATGTCTTCATCGAATTTACATGTCTGCAGATAACCTTGAGCGATACATTTTAAGCGCTGTCAACAATTTTTATTTTTCTGGCCATTATATATGGTCGCAGGGCGGATTGGAGAATGATCCTGTTCCAAGTTTCCGTCGTAGAGCTTGCTATGGAACCCTAATGCTTCGCTGGCAAGCGAAGAGGTCTTCAAGCAGCGAGCGAAGACAGCTCTGGCATCTTGCTTCCCCGTAAGTGTCCTATTTTTGCGGCTTGGGGAAATGTTAATGCAAGAGGACCGTGGCATAGGTTTAAAATGAGTTCCACGATGCCTTGCCTTAAACGTGGCCAGGAAAAGCAAGTAATTTAGAGTGTTTAGAGTTAATAGGGGCTTGAATGCGAAGTAACAGGTTTGTACTCCAAAGAAATCGGTGGCGTAAAGTGTCATGTTCGAAAGTATGATGCACAACGCTATTCAAAAGTGCGATGCAGGATGCTGTCTCCGGTTGAGTCCCGCGTTCGATTCCACATCAGTCGTGTTACGCACTCTGAGGAGACAACTCGACACCCCTTGCTTGACGAGCGCCGCTACGTGGCTCGCAAGTGAGCCTCTGAGCTCTACTGTGGTGGTGTCCTGGTTACCGGTGCAGATGCAATAATTACCGAGTGTACAAACCAGTACACACTTCTGTTTATGCCGTAACTTCAAGCACTGCTGATGCTGCTAATAACGTGCGTTTGTGTAACATTCTGAAGAGTAGTGCACGGGAGGAAGTTGCTCAGGGGAATCTTTCAACACTAGTAAATATATGTTATTCTCGATCTCCGTCCTTTGTCCTGCTCCAGATTTATTTAGGTGAGTATTGATGTGACATTTTTTTCGCAGTCATGTACGAAAAGTCACTTTATCTTATAATATCGGAAAATGGTGACAAGGAAAACCTCATATTTATACAAGGCCACTTTCCTATTAGGCCTTTTAATATACCGCAGTTAAAGTCCAATGAAACCGTCTCCAGATTGCAATGTCTACTTTGGACCGCATCAAACTTGTGGCGAGAGTGGTGGGTCTTTGCGGTGTGACATAAATTAGGCGCAGACGGGTCTGCAGTACTACACTAATGCGCAGGAGCCATTAGCAATGATGCAAATTGATCTAGCAACTAAATATTTCATCAAGTGATTCCTTTTTTTTATGCTCATTAAAGCCTTGTATATTTTGGCTCAGTTGTCTCTTCTGGGCCACGCCTTTGGTATACAAAGGCTCTTTCACACACTTGTATGTAAATCACTGCCTCTCATAAGCAGTTCCCATTTAGTCCTCTGTGAAACAAGGTTTTCCATTTTACCAGCTCTGACTTGCTCTATACTCGGAGCCGCTTTTTTATAAAAGCTATGAATAGCACAGTCTTCAACCGCTTTCTTATTATGGACAAAGAAACAGGGTATTAGCTTATGCAGGTGAACAGTGAACGTTCGTATTTCTGTGCTGACAAGCGAAGTACTGATGAGATTATCCGTTTAACTGCGGGATTCGGTCAAGTTCAGGAACTTGCATCAGTCATTATAAGAAATATCTTCTCTGGTTTGGTATGTGGTTACCGCCACTTGATGTGACATGGACATGTAGGCCATCCAAGCACCTTGGAGTCCCGTTAAGTTCGTCTAAGCGTAGTTCACATCAATAGAAAGCACGCGTGCAAACCCCTAAGAGCTCGGCTAAGACTTTTCTGTGCCATAATCTCTTTATATTTCGTAGGGGAACCGTCTGCAATCTGTTTTTTAACACTAAAATCTATTATTTATGATGAAGTATAATTATTGTATCAGAAAATCTGACGGTTATGTAATGAATGATGATGAAATGATTAAATCGACGGAAAGAGTTTTGCTGATTTTGTGAAGTCCAGGAATGAGGGATGATGTGATCCCTGCGTCCAGAAAATATAGGCACCAGGATTCCGTGGAGAATAACCTGCTACCGTCAGGCGTCTGATTGTTGTAGGTCTCAGTGCTGGCCAGTCCCACAACAATGGAGGGATGTCGGATTTAGTGTTTTCACATGCGCATATTGGACACCCTCGGCGGGGATATAAATGACGGAAATTAGGCCATGCCTGAGTGACTGCAGGAGTGATGGCAACCCCGACCTGTACCCTCTGAAGTACAATCTCCTCTGCACGGGTGAGACAGCGGTATAGGGTTAAGACACCCGGAAAGTGAAGAGCGCGTGTACGGCGCCGGAGGCGCTCCTTTCTTGATGCAAAAGAGTAATGTCGCAATTAAGGAGCCGAGGCAATGATGACCTTGGGGTCAAAAGGCGGGTCGCTAAATCTGCATGCGTTTTAGAAGGCAGTAGGTCCTGTGCAACCCACTCAATACCTATAGACTGCGGGATACGAGTCGCGAGCGAGTGGATCTCCTAACATATTGCAAATTATTCATTGCACAAGGTTTCATATCTGACGCTTCCTGAGCATGTTTGCTACTTTTGTGTGGGATTCGTCTTTTAAGGCGAAAGTCTTTAATATCTCATACTCGCGGCGTCCGTCCGTCCGTGCCTTGGAACGGTGCCAGCTGTGGCTTCTCCCCCGCACATCGGCGCACTCGACCTCTCTCTCTTGCAACCACCACCTGGGCTGATGGGGGGCGCAGCTGTGCATGGCAACCATGACGTCACGTGTACGTGTGAGTGTGTGAGTGTGTGTGTGTGTTGGGGGGGGGGGGGGGGGGGCGTGCGTCGGCGTCGGCAACAGGGCGACGCTCCTTCGACAGATGTCTGGGTGCAATTGAGTGAGACGCATAGCGCCGAAGCGGCTTAGTGACTGTGCGGCAAGCGGTGCGGAGAAGCTTCGATGGACACCTGATTCCCCCAACACGAATCGTGAGAAGAATGAACGAATGCGTGTACGCCGGTTGAACATGTCACCGGATGCAAAAGCACGCGAGGCCTAACGCAAGCGGCAACAGCGGCTGCTTAGATCACCGGACGCGAAAGTACGAGTGGCACAGAGAAAACGGGAACAGCGCCTGACAACATACCCGGCCACCAAAGCCAGAGAAGCCGAGCGCAAGGGTCTTCGGCGATCATTGTGGCCATTGCACTGGGGTGTCCATGCATAAGAAACGCCATGGACATATGCAGTGATGTGGCCACAAGGCTTTCGCCAAGCACACTTTAGAGTTTCCAAAGTGTTCAAATAAATTTTTGAATGCTAGTGGTATCTTAACTTTGTTCGGCCAGTTCGCGCCGGCGGCTTTGGTTTAATACACTTTATGTCTGACAGGTTGTTTCACCGTTTCACCATACATGTTTTTTCCGTGGCATTTCACACACGCTAGTACATTTTTCCAAGTCAATTTAATTAATGCATTGCCAGCCATAATTGTGTCTTTTCATGTTCTCGATAATCTGTGTTTATGAGTCTCATCAATGATGTGTATTTTGCTTTTATTTTCCCACATTTTTTTTCTCCCATAAGATCCTGTTTTCAGTTTCGAGGGAACGATTGATCAAGGATTTAATTTCTGGGGTTTTCTCTTCGCCGACGTTTTGCTCTGTGTATTTTGGTTTTCCTAGACACGACGCACAGGAGTACTCAAATGTCTCTGCCGACTTAAACAAACCTTTTTTCTCTAAGCTTCACACTTGTACATTGCCCGTGAAAACACTAAATCAAAGAGCATTTTTGTTTCTAAGGCAAATAGCCGCTCTTGTAATGTTCCAGAAATTATTGAACATTACATCATTAATTGCAACGATGCAAAATTGTGGCCGGATATCTGGCAACGACCATTAAAAATGCTGAATTTGGCACCGCATTTTATACGATATGTTACTTAATGGTCAGTGTTTGATTTTCCGTTAGACATGTTCTTGCTTAGCGAATTACACAGCCTCTGGAAAACGCGCATCATAGACCGGCTTTGCGGAGCTGTTGTTTCTGGTAAAGACCAAATTGGTAGAATCACCGTTCATTTAAAAGAAATGTACACCCACTCTTCAAACACGACTTACACTCCCTCTTACCGATATGATCAGCACATGCCTATGTTCTAATGGGCTGTTGTTCAACTGTACCGCATTCTCTATAGAGTTGATCTGGCGTGATTATGCTAATAATTTGTTCAATGTTCATGTATAGACCAACACCGCATTTACACACAAAGGCGGCGCTCGCGGCGTCGCAGCCGACTGAGGGTGAAAAATAGGGTCAGCCTCCATAGGAATACATGGAATTGAAATATTCCAAAGCAGTTTTCTCATTTCACGGGGCACCTGTGAGGTCGTTATTCGATACAAAGCAACTATGAACATCCTAGAACAGATCGTCAAAATATGAAATCTCATTACCGAGACGAAGTATTTTTAAAACATCGCGAAACATGTTGGGGTGTGAGTTGGGAGGGCGGCCCGTAGAAATACATGTAAACACAACTTACCGGAACATTTTTCTCATTTCGCAGAGCATCAGAAGTGGTGGCCGGTCGTCAAACGTTGACTAGCACTTTGAAGAAATGTGTGATAAAGTATGGTGCGTCATTACGGAGGCAGTCTACTTTTAAAACTCCCCGAATAACCTGTGTTATGAATCCAGACACCGCCAAAAGGCAAGCTGGGTGTAGCGAATCGTGCAGTTTTGCTTAGTCTGATATGCTGCCGCATAGGGTAAGTAAGCTTGATAATACTGTCGCTCCAGTGATACGTGCTAGACAGAATTACATTTAAAAAAGCAGTTGTCAAACGCCATACGACAATATGAACAGAACGAGATTCGCGCATTGCAGCAGACGACAGCGTAGCTGGCGATACCCACCGCGGCCGCCTCCAGCTCCGGAGGAGCGTCTGCTAGCGACAACGGGTGGTGCATGGTCGTCTGCAACTATGCGCGGTCAGTTTATCTTGCTGTGAGCAGTCCCACAAGTCGTCAGACTTGCATTACTTGCAACAGAATGTAGTATGTCATGCAAAATGACGCCGGAGCATCGTACAAGACGTTCACCAAAAAATGAGAAGGGTTCAACGCTGCTAAATGTTGCGGTAAGTTGTGTTTACATGTATTTCTATGGGTCGCGCTCTCAACTCGCACCCCGATACGTTTCACAGTGTTTTAAAAATACTTCGCCTTGGTAATGAGATTTCACACTTACACGATCTATTCCAGGGCGTTCATGGTTGCTCTGTACCGAATAACGATATCACAGATAACCCGTGAAATTAGAAAACTGCTTTGGAATATTTCGCTTCCATCTATTCCTATGGGCGCTAAGCCTATTTTTCACCCCCAGTCGGACCACGCTGGCGATAGAAGCGCCACCGCATCGTGCTTACGTCACAGATCGGTGTTGGTCTCCGATCTGTGACGTAAGCACGAAGCGGTGGCGAAAAGAAAATCATGAGTGTGGAAGTTGATGACACTTTGATGAGGCCAGACGCGTTAATGACTGAATAACGCACGTATTTCATGGACTACTTGAGGATTCAGGTAGAACGAAAGGAAGCAGATGGTTTGCACGGTATGAAAAAGAAGTGAACAAGGGTAAATGGGGTACGCCTCAGTTCGCAGATGAACCAACGTTTCGACAAGTGGGGTTATCAGTTATCATCGCTCTTGTGCACGTACAAAATTAATTATTATGATCAGATTACTCTATTTCAAGTGTAACTGATCACAACGATCAATTAGAGCCCTATAGAAAAGCGACTGATATTTGCAGAACAGTAATCATTTACAGTTGCCTTGCTTTTCTTCGAACTTAACTGCTATGACACAAACTCGCTAAAACTACAATAAACTATTGGGGCTTGCTTGTCACTGCTTGTCAACGTTTCCTCGGGAAGACATCCCACGGGTAGACTGAACACTCATTGAATGCAAGGCCTGAGTGTAGCACGATGTTTTTCTGTGCGACCATCTTGCTCACGCGCTAGTAGTTGCTGAATGCTTCAATGGCAGTTTCCACATCCTATATGAATCACCGCGTGAGGTCAGTGGTTAGAGCTCTCGACTGCTGAACCCAGAGATGCGGGATCGAATCCCGTCTGCCGCGCTAACTATCAGAAGAAGGCAGAAAGCAAGGGCCTCGTGTACTGTGCGACGGCAGTGCTAATTAAAAAAACCCAGATGGTCGAAATTTACTGAGCGCTCTTTTACGGTACAGTGAACAAGAAGTATTGGGTAGTGGAAGGAGCGGCGGCTTGGTTGCGAACACATTGTGCAGAAGCTCACTAGATGGCGGGCGCGCTCATTTCCCGAGCACCGTCTGCGGCAGGAAGCAGCAAGCGAGGGCGGCGGCACAGCATTTAAGAATGTTGTGTACGTTTTTCTTCATGCCTCATACGTTATTATGGTCTCATGCAAACAACTCTAATTTGTTTTAGCACCGCAGCTAAGCGATTCGCCCTACCATCCTCGTGCTACTGCACAGCGATGGGAAGGCGAAGCACTTGCTGCAATGGTTCTTTTCGCGATGCACGCAGCTCGTACTGCGGCGGCAGATTACACTTTTAACGTGAATATTTCACGTTTTTTTTTACCCAGTTGTACCAGTCACCAGTCATGTTCGAGACTTAGAAAAGGTCTTCATGCATGCATACTGCTGCGTTCTTCTTTCAATATGATTATAGTACGCGATGAACGTGCGGATTTTAGAAGCACGAGTCTCCTGCAGACAGTTTATTTCAGTCCCATTGCCAGTAGGTAGGAGATGCAGTTTCAAGAAAAATACTACAAGGGAAGAGTTTGATGGCAAAGAGCACACGACCCAATTTGCGCATACTTATGTACAGCGGCTCAACTTATCGTGACGTTTCCTGGCTCTTATTTTTGGAACGGTTCAGGGACTTACCGAAAAAGTGCAGCCGTGTGGTAACACAAAAAGCTACAACCTTTACTGTCAATGATTCGGCGTGGCTATCGCCGCCTATCCTGTCTTGGCGGTTTCTCTTAAGTAGAGCAATGACATCCATCACACTCTCATGATGCAGCTCATGTGTAGTGAAGGTGGCTGTGAAAAGGTTTCCTAACCTTCGAATAAACCTGAAAAGCCATCCGGCTGGGAATATTAGACTACCATTATCTCGCAGCCTGTTGAACTGAGCTGCATCTAAGACAATCAACATCCTCCTTCTTCGTGAGAAACAATTTGTGGCATTTGACCATCACAATCCAATTTTAACAGAAACTTCCTGGCAACATAACCACAAATGTAAAAAATGAGTCTATCATCACTTCTTGTCGAAACACATGACGCATGGTCTGGTACAGGGCCCTTCTCTTGATGTGTTGCAGTGGGGACGTCATAATCACTAAGAAGACATTGGATCACGTCAGTTTTGACAGACGTTGGACCTTTCATCAAGTCTGGCTCTAGGAGGGCTGTAAGAACACCAGGCTCCGTATTCCCATTAGCAACAGATCTGGCAAGTCTATTAAAACTTAGGAAAAACACAGTTATGAGAAACTGTTGGGGTGTCGGACGTGTATTGCAGCCGCCTAACTGCAGTACTATACTGAAGATATTTTCGACCAGGTTTTGACTCAACTTTGAGGCCAATAAGTACTTGTAGTTGACGTTTTCGTCAGGTAGGTAAGCAATAACAAAACACTTGCAATCGTGACTCTCAGGCCAACAGCAGTAGACGCAGACAGAAAGCCACCTCTACTGCTTGCATGCAGCTCCCATTCGGTCAGGTACGTCAAAAAAGAAAGCAGCTTATCCACAGAAGCGGAGTCTGGCGGCAAGGCTTCGCTTGGAAATCTGGATGTCATTATTTCAATAACGTCTCGGATCATCCTGCGACGAAAAATGCGACAATTATTTTTTTCTAATATTCGTTTTAGGGGCAAAATAGGCCATTTATTACAGTGTAAGGTGTATCTACAGTGTATCTTAGAAAAAGGTATCGTGCGTAGACTTACCCAAAGAAGATAAGCATTGGTTGAATCCTTCCACGGTTGCTTTTCAGCTCTGTCTCATACAACCGAAGACCATTGAGCACAATGTCACTGAACAGTTGGAATGCATAAGAAACTGTCATTTTCTCGAAATTGTTCGGGTTGTTGTGACTTGTTATTCCTGGCATTTCTTGAAGGGTGACATTCGAGCCGTCAAGCTCCAGTGCCTTGCGATATGGACGAAGGGAGACCTGCGGCATATACAAACGAAAAGATAAGCCCGTTCTACCTTACACTAAATTATTCAACCTGACATATATAAACAAGACCGGCTTGCAACAGGTGAAAGGCAATGAAAACAATTTAAGCTATGTTATTACCTCGCCTGCTTGCGTGTTGAAGCTGCTCTTAGGAGCCCATTCCGGAGGCACTAATTAGGGTGCGGAAAGTCAGACACAAAGTGAAGTGAGCGGCTTGCATCAACTAAATGCTGCACCTTGCACTTCGTAAGTGAAGGGGTCGCTGCAATTCCCATCAATGACCACATTTTCCTGTTCCATGTTGCTCCATCATCAGTGATGAAGTCAACAAATAGCCCCACATTTTCCGCCCAGATAACTGCCTCCATCATAATCTTTCGTTAGCAGGTTTCCTTTTGCGTTTCCATGAGGGGCGAATACGGCAAGTCCACTTTCCGACGAACGGCACGAAACAAGTGACCATCCCGTGGTCACACACAGCGTGTTTGTCCGCTTTAGGTGCGAATGAGCCCAAATCAACGAATCCTTCGATGAATGTACCAGATGTAACCGCAAGGTTTTTATAAAGTTTCATTTCATCGACGACCAGTCCGCCATGCCCTTTGAAACGATCTATCGTGCTTGTTTTTTCCTTAAGCACTCTCAAACGTTTGGTATTAACGCCAAATTAGGTCCTATAAGAGTTCAGGTAATTGCTCAGTGTTGATTTTCCTGGCAGCGCAAGAATATTGTGCTTACGTATGTGCTCATACAATTTAGGTCCTTTAATTTTCATAATTATACACCACAGGCTCCAGCTCTTTGTGTAGGTCATTCCTTGCATGCCTTTACGTTTGGATACTGCAAACATATCAATAGCAGCCTCTTTTTGTTTTGGTGATAACATTTCAAATTTACTCTTGAAGGCTTCTTCAGTGATCTTTAAATTATTACTTTTCATCTTGCAAATCATCTGGTGCAGTGTGCTGACACGTGAGGCCAGGCGCTTTGTCCTTTGCCGAGCCAGCTTGAGGTGCTTAGAAATGTTCCTCTTCAGAGGTTTTGTCTTGAGCCGGCACTTTAGACTCTTCCTCAGATAGCGGCAAGCTACACAGACAGCACATAAAACAAACAAAAAAAAAACGAATAGGGCTGGTCAATCTTGCCTTTTACGGCAACGTTTATGCAAAGCCTGTTACAATATGTACAAAAATAAAAGGACACAACAAGCAAGAGCACAGGCCAAATTTCTTACTTTGCTTATGGGATTCCAACAATATATCTTCACAACCGAAACACCTATTTCAGACTTTCCTGAGTTCTAGTAACACGTTACATAGGGTGAATCCAAATGGATAGTTTTTTGTAGGTGCTGTAAACAGCGAATGATAGCATTCTCTAATGACGCGTAAAGCTTGTACCTGAATAGACAGGATGGTTTTATGATATGGTATTCATGGCGATTGCTGGCAATTGTTAATTGTCTGGCAGATGTCTCAAATTTGAAGCTACATTATGTCACGTGCAAGCCAGTCTACAAGCGAAGATGATATTGACACATGCCATTCATAGACGACGAAGATTTGAACGGGCGATTCGGAAAAGACGACGAAGCAATACGGTGCTGCGCTTTTGTGCTGCCTTGACTATTGCCTTCTTTTGCCTTTGCCTTTTTTTTTTGCCTTTTTTGCCTTTTTTTTCTATGTCTCAAAGGATACTTTATCCAATATGCAAAAATAAAAAAAAAGGTCCAATCTCCCACTGTCGCAGGACAAGTGCTTACTCCTCAACTAATGCTTACCTTCCTTGCTTACTATTCCTGAGCAGGATCTGCTGAGAACAGTGCCATGTGCAAGGTCAATGGAGTGCTTGAGGTTCGATATCATATCCTTGCTGTAGTTTTTGTCAAACTCTGCTTGGTTCATGGCACCCTTGCCGAGAATAGCTGTGTCTGCCTATTTAATAACTTCTTCCTCTTTCATCAACTGCAAGAGAAATTGCTTGCTCTCTTTTCCGCGAAAGTATAGGCGGGCAGTAACAGTGCTCGCGGAGTCAGTCGTTAACCTCAACACTCTTTCGTGAAAAAGAGCAAATTGATTTTTGCCCACACTTGTCGGGGCAAACACGACTCCATCGAAGTCTTCGGTGTCCAGTCTTGGCCACCTGTTCGGGACGCTCACACTCTTTGCGATCGTTTGAACGTCAGGTTTGGGTGCTGTCACATCCAGGCTGTCGTTGCCATCCTCACTCACATCTGGTGATGAATCACGAAGGCCGCAACGTGACAACCGCGCCTTTTTCGCGCGTGCAGCCGGACACACTGCAACGCGTTTTCTCTCTGGTCTTTTCTGACGCATTCTTTTTTTTTTATAGGTAGGACGTCAAATCGAGCAGGAGCGTGGGCACCGCGTCGTCGATCAGCGTCGGCTTACCTTTAGGAATCCTTACTTCCTGACCGATGTTGACATGAACATAGTCGCGCAAAATAAAATGCGCTTCAAAGTGCCTCTCACACACGGCTGACGTTTCAGAGAGAGGCTTATCTTTGCGATGAAGATTCCTTTCCAATTGTTTCCGCCGGTCATTGTCTTTAGGGGCTCCAAAAAGCGACAACGTGCGCCCATTCACTTCCCGAAAACCGGGATACCCGCTTTTGCATCCGGGCGCATAATAATGCGTATCGCTATTCTTATTCTTCTTCTTTTCCATGATCCAAAACGTGAAAACAGGGCAGAATCGACCAGAGAAATGGTCACAATCGGCATTTTAGCACGGTGTCTCGTGGCAGCAAGAACAACGTGGTAAAGCGCGCGCAACCACGGTGGAGGCTCGCAACTACACGGGCGCGTCACGCCGGCACGGTCTCCCCGAGGAGAGCACACCAACACCCCTAGTGGGAGTCTTCGCACTTGGCTTCACGCTGCCTGTGCGCATAGCCCGCCGCTCTTTCCACTACCCAATACTTCTAGTTCACTGTAATTACGGCGTCTTTCGTAATCTGAGTCGCTATGGGATGCTAAACCCTACAAACCGAACCAAACATCCATTATGAAGCACCGCGCAGGTATGACGACGGTGCAGCCAAGGTCGCTAAAATTTTAGCTGAAAAGGTTTAATCATTGATTTCTTTTGAACGTCAGAGGCGACTTCTCGTGCGGAAGCGTAGCAAAAACAGCTGAACTCTGTGAAAAGCCAGTGCCGGTCCTGACGTCGTCCTTTACTAGACACACATTCGGTCTGAAACGCAAGCGGAAGGTGCACCAAGCACGCAGATCACGGAGAACGTACAGCTGCAATGGAAAAAGAATGACACAAGTTAATCATGACCGGAGCGAAAAAATCGCGACACGCGGCGCTACTGTTGCCGAGTGTGCCGATAGCGAGAGTACCAGGAACATTCCATTTCTCAAAGCGGGGGTGGCCGGCAGAAGACGGCTCATCCTGACATTCGCACATCAGAAATGCAAAATCTTAAACGAACGCATGTTGATTTCTTATCGGCCAAACCATACGCCAAGGTGGCTAGATACCGTTGCTTTGCGAGCAACGGTATCCTTATCACTTTTCCCTTTAAAATTTGCTGGGAATGCACTATCAAAAGTAATGTGTGGCAGTGCCTACGTCACACGACAGAGAAAGTTTAAAAGCAGGTGTAGTTCCCATAAACTTTACCACAACATAAGGATGCCGCGAATCGACGAGGCGACAAGAGTGCAAATATTAACCCTTGTTCAAGCAGGTCGGACAAGGAGTGTTGCTGCGGAGGTTGGGTGCTCGCTTGGCAGCGTTACGCGCATTGTTTGGGCTTTTCGGCAAGAGGCAAGGCTTGGAGACGCTGCTCGAGATGGGCGGCCAAGACGGACCACTGAAGAAGACAGGCTGATCGTGGCCACCGCCTGCTGTGACACTTTTATAACAGCCGAACGAACTTAGCCTTCAGATATCCCTTACTACCATAACAGAACGTCTTCGTTCAGTAGGGCTCCGCAGTAGGATGTCTTGCCAGAGGCCACTTTTGACTCACAAAAACAAGGCGCTCAGGTAGGAGATTGCCACTAGACAACTTTCGTGGACGACCGAAGAGTGGATGAATGTAGTATTCACCGAGGAATCTAGCTTTAGCAGCAAGTGGGATCCAAAGCGCCGTGTTTGAAGGCCAGATTGCACCTGGTAGGTCTTGTGCTTCTGTTTTTAAGAGGGCTGGAAAGCAGCACTTTTCTAAGTGTTTCTTTTCGAATATGTGCGGAAAATAATCGTCGCGTGTTTATGACAGCTGCTGCGGTGGTCTTTTCATTTTATTTCATTTCTATACGCCCGGTAAATTCTAAAACCTCTAGCTAAGAAGTTTACTTTTCCTTTGAATCCTACTACGCGAATGTCCGAAAAGAAGTGTTGAGCTGCGCCGTAACAAGGAAAACGTTCACATTTTGTTACAGGTTTGAACCCGAGTATACGTAACAAGTTGCCGCTAGCGGCCGGCGGTCTGTCAATGTGTGGGGTGTTATAACACACGAAGGGCCGCTCGTTCGGATAGACGGAGTCCTGACATCATCAACCTATGCGGATATACTTGAAAGAAACTTAATTTCTTTCATCTCGGATGGCCCGTTTCCTGATGGATGTTTCATTTTTCAGCATGACAGGACCACACAAGCAGGTATAATTACTTTCAACGTATATGCGCGCAAAAGAGCTAAAGGTTTTTTCTGACAGTTTGTAAATGGATAACTTATTTCAGTGCACTGAAATGGAAGACTAAACGTCTTTTTTTTTTAAATAGTATCCTGCGGTGAGGTTTGAATCTGTTGGCGGGCTACCGATACTTTACGGGGCTTAACTTGTGATTGTTGTCACTTAACTTTCGTTTTCTACTTTCACCCACTTACAACGTTTGTATCTTGCTGATCATTAAAAAATATGCTACTATCATTTTTTGTTCAGTTATTAAATTTCATTATCCAAGGCTGTTATTTTTGCCGAACGATTGCTTTCGTTCGATATGCTTACAAATAATAGCATTAGCTTTCATTTATTGCATCCCCATAATTCACTCCTGTTCTTTTGTTCGCGCTACCCGAAAAGGATTCCGAGCTTCATGATTTGAAAACTTTTTTTTTAAGGATAGTGCCGCAGAAACTTGAAGAGCTCTGCATTCAAGAGCTTCCATGACCTCCAAAAGGAGCGGACTTTAATATTATTGAAAATGTGTGAGGCCTCATGAAGCAGCAGCTGGCAAGACAGCAACTACACGGAGCGTCACCAGATCTGCTTTGGGAGGCTGTGCAAGAGGAATGGACGCGACTAAAACGCATGCCTGGTTTCGCAGCAGCCTCTATGCCTCACTACCCACACGAACACGCTATGTCGTGGAGGCTAGTGGAGCGTTCGCCAGTCACTAATCTAGCTTTAGAAAAACTTCTAATTTGTTGCCAGTTATCAACTAATTTTAGACTTCTCTTTCTTTCACGTGCTGTGGTAATATTTAAAGAAATTTGTCAATAAAGAGAAAATTGTGGGTTCAAACTGCTGCATTCATTTGTTGCCAAAAAGTAAACTCATTTCTGGAATGCGGAGGTTCATGAATGATGCCATTGATCTTCGCTAGCGCTGACAGCCATTGACAGTATATCGTCCAACAAACGGCGGGCTTTGAGGAAAAACGTCATTAAAGAAAATGTCGCTGCTCAAAACTTCAGCTAAAAAAATTAAAGAAATGGAGTCATGCTCACAAATGTTGGCGCGTGATTATACCGATAAGCAGCGCACAAGCTATTATTTAAAATGCAAGCTTTGAGATGTGCTGCTTTCTGTCGGCCACCCCCACTTTGGAAAGTGGAATATTCCTGGCACTCTCGCTATCTACGCATACGGCTACAATAGCGCCGCGTCTTGCAATTTTTCCGCTCCGGTCATGAGTCACTTGTGTCATTCTTTTTTTGTTGCAGCTGTACAATCTATGCAGCCATGCGTATCTTCATGCGACCGAACCGTCTGACGCAACCACATCGTCATAGACGCTTCGCCCCTGCAGTGTAGACTTTTCTGCGGAGAATTAAGTGATAATTCGTTATGAGTTACGGAGAAATAATTGAATTACTCCCGACGTTACTGTTTGGGAAAAGTAGTCAATTTATTATAAAATTACTCGAAAATGTAATTATTTTTAAATGAGCAATTACGTAGAACTAAAGTTAGTTTGCATCCTTTGAACTAGCTGGCACTAATCGGAGGGCGGTACGGTGCGGTTTACATTTATTTATTTATTTATTTATTACAGAGTCCTGCAGCGCCCGAAGGCATTATTGCATGGAGGGAGATGACAAATAACATTGCTAGAAAGGATAAAAATACAAAAAAAAATAGAGAAAATAACACGACGCAAGTGATAATGCAGAATGAAAAACATGCTTCGAAAGGGGGCAACTGCGCGATGAATAATGCGATGGAAACACTCAACGAAAAAGTGATGCAGAAAACACGCGCAAGAGATCTGCGCGCCATGTGTTGATAAAAAGCCCGAAATAAATTTTTCGTGGTGCACTCGCCAATGCTAGTTGGCAGTCTGTTCCACTCATTGATCGTCAGTGGAAAGAACTTGGTTTTATATACATCTGTCCGGCATTTTATTTTTCGGATCTTCCATTGATGATCAAGTAGTCTAGATAAAAAGTGGGGTTGAAGCAGGTACCGGTCTTTGTCAATGCTGAGCTTTCCAAAATAAATGCGATACAAGATCTGCAATCTGAGGAGGAGGAATCAACATTTATTGTGCCCGAAATAATTCGGTGGTGCATGCTTGCACCAGACGGAGTGGTTCCCTGGTTGCGGTACCCATATGTTCCCAGCAGCTCCTGGCCCCTGTCCGTCAGTGCGAGCTGGATGGATATGGCGGGGCTGGATAACAAGGTCTCCCGTCGCTCAAGGGGTTGGGGATTGGGGGTATTGGCGAGAAGGGGAGGAGGGGGGGGGTCTTAAGTTTTTTGCATTCTGCCATAACGTGCGGCAGGGTGCCTTTTTCTTTTTTGCAAAAAGGACAGAGTATATTGTGTTCCGCAGGGTACATGCGGTTCATCAGTACGGGATGCGCAAGCGATCCCTCCTGTGCTCGACGCAGGATCGTCTGTTGTTGCCTGGTGAGTTTGAGGTGCGGTTCTGGCAGTCTGCACCTTTCCTCTCGGTACATACGGGTTATCTCCCGAAAGCTGGTAACCGGATACGGTAGCTCTTCCGGCTCGTGCTCGCCCCGGATTGACATTTCTCGGGCATGGTAGTCTGCGATGGTGTTGCCTGCTACCTGCGAGTGAGCCGGGACCCATACGAGCTCTATGGCTCTTCTCGGAAGCTTGCACTTGGATAGAATGGCTCGGGTCGCGGAGTGGATTACCCCCCTGCGGAAGCTTCTGTAGGCTGTCTTTGAGTCGGTGACCACGGTGTCCACGCTCGGCTGTGCGAGTGCGAGGGCCACGGCCGCTTCTTCGGCAACTGCGGGGTCTGTTGTCTTTACGGAAGCGCTGACGATTAGCCTGTCTTTTGACGCAACCACCACCGCTCCACGGTCACTGCGTTTTCGGAGCGAGGCGTCCGCGTAGAGGACCCTGGGGTTCTCTTCCAGAAATGTTTTTCTGCGATGAGCTAAAGATTCCCAACCAAGATGGTGTTTAATAGACGTGACACTAGATGAGAAGTTGTAATTGCTAGACACAAATCTGGCAGCATTATTTTGGACGCGTTCGAGCCTGTCAGATAAGGAAATAAATTGGGGATCCCATACAGGGCATGCATATTCAAGAATTGGCCTTATGTAAGTGAAATACAGGAGCTGCTTGACATTTGACTGTGCTTTGTTGAAATTACGCTTTAAAAAAATTCAGCATTCTGCAGGTTTTCGATGTAATATGCTCAACTTGTCTCGTCCAAGTAAGGTTAGATGTGAAATATACGCCGAGATACTTATATTCAGAAACTTTTTGAAGGGGAATATTATTTAATGAGTAACAGGTCTGTAGAGGGGAACGCTTTCGAGTGAACGAGACAAGTTTGCATTTTGAAATGTTCAAAGACATTTGCCATTTTGACCACCAGTACTGGATAGACTCTAAGTCTCGCTGAAGTTTTAATGCGCCAGAGGAACTTTCCACAACATGGCAAAGAACACAATCGTCAGCATATAGCCGAACTTGGCTGGTGAGGTCAAGAACTATATTATTACTAATAATGAGGAAAAGAAGGAGTCCAAGGACCAACCCCTGGGGCACACCTGAGGAGAAGTTTACGGAATCGAAGTGACCCATTAATTACAACACGCTGCATGCGGTCCTGGAGATATGAATGAAGCTAGTCGATGATATTGAGATGCAGATCAAGACAACGTAACTTATGTAATCATAGCACAAGAGGTACAGAACCAAGTAGCCTTTTTTTTTTAGTCCAGAAATACACAATCAATCACCTTGGTAAGTAAAAACCAATTCAGACATGGTTTCGGTAACAGATTCACGAGTGTTCGGAAGTTCTCCGATGTACGCTGGCGCAAAGGCAGGCTGAAAATATGCATTAAAGCGGCAAGCTTTATCACCATCAGTAGTACCAAGGTCGCCATCGACGTCTGAGTTTGGGATTCCGACTGGTTCGCGTCCATTGTGTTTCAGAAACGTCCACAATTTCTTTGGGTTGCTACGTCTTTTGAACCCAGATTATTAAAGAAGTTATCCTTAAGAGCTTTAATTTCAGTTTTTAGTGTACCGCCAAGGGCCCGAATTGACTGCAGTACAGCAGGGCATCGATTCTTTTTATACGATTGTAGAAGGCGATGTTTTTTCCCGACAAGCCATTTGATTTGTCGCGTCATCCACGGTTTGTCGCGGCGCCGCTTACCCGAAAGAAGTTTTGTTGAAATGTATAGATCAATTAGGCTGTCCAATTTATTTTTGAATACTGCCCAGAGTGAACTGCAGTCTAAACTCTGGCTTAGATTAATAAAATTGGGAAAGAAGGAAGCAAGTTCGTTATTCATTGATGTATAATCGCCCCTGATAAAAGATAAAACTTTTTAGGACGACCTCTTGGAACTAAATAAGAAAAATGCCGAACATTAGCAACAACACAACTCTGATCGCTTATTCCTGGTATGATAATAGTGCCGCGCACTACCGATGGCCGGTTACAGAAGAGTAAATCTAATACTGAAGATGAGTGCTGAGTTTCCCGAGTAGGCTCAGTGACGTACTGATATAGATCATTAGCAGCAATTAATTCACAAAAAGCCATAGCCAATGAAGATTATTTCGTACGAAGAGGTTGGTGGTCAACCCATTTAAAATCAGGCAAGTTGAAATCCCCGCCATACAGAAAGTCATTTTTTAAGCTAAGCAAGAATTCAGACAGTGACCTGAAAACGTCAGGGTTGGTAGCGGAAAGGGGATGGTAGACGGAACCAATAGTGAGGTCTCTTCCAATGCTTAGGCGAAGGTTGCACCGCACTGATTCGCAGCCAACTAGGGGCGCTGTTATTACTGAAGAACGAAAGCATTCCTCATCAACTAGAAATACCCCTCCACCATGCAAGTGTCGGTCGCTACGATACACGTCATAACCAGTTGGGAAAACTTCTGGACTCAGAACAGAATCATCCAGCCACGATTCAGTGCCACTTATAACATGAGGCTTTACGGAGGTAACATGGGCAGCAAATTCATCAGTTTAATTTTTTATACTTCTCCATTTCACGATGAGAATTATCAATTCAAAATTTGATGATGCCGAAGGCGTAGAATGAAAATCAGCCCATGCTGCTGAGCGGACAGTTGCCTCCCTTTTTGCTATTCCTTAAGCCCAACAACTCGGTCATGTTCACAATCGCAGACAAAGCACTTTTTATTTACGAGAAGCTTATCGAATCGTAACTTCGAAAGAAAGGCCTGATCACGAGCCTTTCTAACCGCAGGCGTGAAGTCTTCGCGCATGGCAAACATAGTATCTTTGAGCCTAGTACCACATAAGATATTGTCCTTGACCTTAAAACTGCAAAATTTAACGACAATAGGTCGGGTTTTGCCTTCAACAAAGCGACCTATTGGGTGAGCCCTTTCGATACTTTCAGATGAAACATCTTGGTGAAGAAAAGAAAGCGCGAACATTTTTTTTTTTTCAGATTCAGAATAACTCTCTTTTGCGGAATCTTTTAGACCTAGAATAAGCACGTTATTTCTGCGGGAGCTATTGGATACATCTTCAAAACAGGCCTTTGGCGCCAACAATTCTAGAACAATTTTGTGCTATCTGATTTTTTTTCTATTTTAACTTTCCTGTCGCATAGTAAAGTCGTCTTGAATGTTATTGCGGTGCCGTAGCCGCCGTATCTGCTGCGCAGACTGGTCATAATTTCGGCATCTGAGGTAACTTTCGCGCTCAGCGTGAAACAGCTTTGACAGATCCACTGCAACAAAATTCTTCCGTTTCACGGCTGGTTTGATAGCTTGAAGCTTTTAATTGCATGATTTCAATTTCGGCCAGTGAATAAGATTCAGCCTTACATGTTCACATTGTATCGCGTTGTGTCATAAGACATGGGCCGGCCTAAGCTCCATCACTCGTGCCACTCGCTAATAAAAGCGCGACCTCTTATTGTTTTCCCTCGTCAGTCAGGCTGGCCTGGCTCATTAAACCCAACATTGAATAAAGATCGCGGCATTCGGCTTCCTGATGTTGGCCTGTTATTACGGCGCCAAAAGAGCAACGAAGCCCACATGGTGCATGGATATATCGGCAAATAGGAAAAGCTGTTCTACACACTTAAGCGTCACCATGAACCCACTTTTTTTACCTGAAATGCCTAGTTTATATATTTTTTTCTTTCGTGCACTGTGCACTTGTTTTCTTCTCCACGTTACTTCCTTCACCAGTCGCAAAGCATATTGAGATGGCAGCGGTTATGCAGCTTCAAAAAACGTTTGGCGGAAACTGCACTTTCCGCCCGCCCTAACACCCAATCTGAGCTAAAAAAAAATTTAAAACTATGGCTCGAAGTTCACGGCATATGAATACAAAGGAGACCTCTGCAATGTCGTTATGCATCTGATGCGGTTGGAAGGAGTCGCAAGTTTGATTTCCCACCAGTGCGCATAAAGTAACTCGTTTTCACGTTCCTACCCCCGGAATCGCCACCACGGTTGCCATCACGGCTGCCATAACGCCCGCTACTGTTAATTTTGGGCATGTGCAATCTAATCCTTGCTGTCGGCGCGTTCACAGGAAGACCACGCGAAAACAATGTGCCTTCTATTTTCTAACAGTCCGAGAGACTTTCACTCGCGGTGCAGCGAACCAGACATCGTGCAATCAAAAAAGCACTTTAGTGCCAGTGAACAACTTTTAATGGGCTTCGGTCGGCGACAGAAAATTCAGGCCCTCTTGAACTTCTTCACAAAGTTGCAATGCTCAGTGGCCGCCGGTCTCTTGTGAGTCGGGACTCCGGCTGTAGCCGCGACGTTGAAGAACCCGGACAATTCTTGCCCTGACATGGCTGCGAGGAGACCTTGCTCTGCTTGGATGGAGCCCAGGGTGGCCGGCAGCCCCCGTGACGAAGCTGGTAGCTGCAATACTGTTGCTCATCAGTGAAACGCCGTCAGGCGTGCTCAATGAAGCAGCTTGTTGGACTGTCGGCGCATCGGTCAAGTGCCAGAGGGGGTACGTTGTAGTCAGGTAGGCATGTCACTGACGCTGAAGCTGGTCAATTGTCGGAGCGCTTGACTGGTACAGCCGGAGGTGCGTTTTTCATGCAGAATCCCCTAGCTAATTAGCTCCTTGCAGTAATCGCACGCCTACTCTACGGGCCCCTTATCCTTCGCGACACACAGTTCCTGGAACTGCTCTCGATTTGGATTTCTTATTGCTGTTTACCAAATAACAAAAGACACATACCCACTCAGGTGATCGGCCAAGAATTGGGCAACAGAGAAATTTTTGCTGTATATACTTTTCTGTCTAAAAAGAAAATGATGCAGGAGTAGATTAAAGGAATCTAAAAGAAGAAGCATAAAAGCACTTGCTGCTGAGCTAGTTGGTTTCAGTTCATAATTCAATAGTTTTAAGGTGCAAAAAACAGACAAGACACAAAGGTAGGTGACGGGACGAAGCGCCCGCCGTATGGCGCTTCATCCCGTCACCTACCTTTGTGTCTTGTCTGTTTTAGTAAATGAAATAAAAAATATTAAAACGTCATAAAGCACATGGGAGACTGACACTGGGATTTCTAGAACAAGTGATATTAGAAACATTTATCAAGGCAAACAATTTGATTCCCGTAAAAAAATTTGCATGGCGGTAAAGGCGGATCTGTGACTGTGACCAATGATAGCAAGCCAAATGATAATAATATAGGGCTACTTAATCTGAGGCCAAGCTTTTGCAATGGCTTTCCAGCAACCGTCTTCTTATCTTGGTGAAGTGGTGGCAAAAAACAAAAAAAAAAATCCAAAAAACAAAAACAGCGACAATCTATTTATTTCTGTTCACTGCGCAGGCTTGAGAAGGTGCCAGAAAGACCTGTGAAGACCGAAATTTGTGGGTGGGATACTGCAGCGCAGTCTTGTTAGAGTGATCTCAAGTCGCCTGATTGGCATGGTGTCCTACTCCAAGAGTATTTGAGATGCAGGTAATCATCAGGTCTCAAAAGATGTCCAGTCTGCATGTTTAATGAAACGCTTCTCCGAAGCACCGGTGCTTTGATGTGCTGACTCGCCGGGATAGAGGTAAGAGAGGGCCATTAAGGGGCACTTTTGACAAGTGTTGTGGACGGAGACGCCACACTTATTCGGCCCACGGACGAAAGCCGCTCAGACCCTCTCCGGGGTTCCGCCTTCAACACTACGGGGGCTCTGCTCGGCTTCGGCGCCGCTCTTGAGTATCGGCCGCTCCGGTCTTGGACATCAGGGGAGCGGGCGGGTTGAAAGGGACCGAGTGGACTGTGCCGCCGCCGAAACCACCCTTTTGGGCAGTGTGTGCTTGTACGCCGTTGAAGCGAAGGGAATATAAATGTATTCCATTTTTTTTCTTTCTTTTTTTGACGACTGTGTAGACTACACAAGTTATAAGAAAATTCATTTATGTCCCATTGTTGTGACCTGGTACCCAAACTATGTGTACAATAATGTCGAGGGATCAGTGACAGGAAGGATTTTACGATTTCAGAATTCATTGACGAAGAGAGGCACGAACACGGGGATAGAGGGTCGGTAATGACAGCCAGGGCAGAAAAAGAGGAATCTAGTTTTCGTAGAGCAAGTATTACCGCCAGAAACTCCATTTGAAAAATCGGGGCGAAGTCCGGAAAACGCGTAGAAATAGACCAGTCTAGATGAAGACAGATTATTCGTTTCCGGGTTTAATGTTTTTTCAAAATCGGGGGATTAAAATCGGGCCTTATTTTTCGACTTGATAACAGAGGAGAAATTGGTTTTTTCGTTAAAACACTCCGAAATTTGGGTTTTATCGGGTTAGATTTATAAACTAATAATTTATTCGATTTCTCCTAATTGGTGGGTAAAGATTAGGGTTATGTTTTGGGTTGCTTTCGATAAAGTGCTTCATAACTCGGGGTGTCTCTCGTAATTATTACTCTCAGTGATGTGCAACGGTCAGTTTTCGGACAAAAAGCATTTTATTCACGTGAGCTGGTCATTGTTAACACACATAATCATGTGCGTACGCAACATTTCGGCTTCCATCCGAGATGGTCTCTGGAGGTATCTTAGCTGAGAGGACGTTCGCTTAATGTCACAGCTGCCATTATCTAGACACAACAATGCCAACGCTGCATTTGCTAGCCTGGGGTAGAGCACAGTTGCGTCGTTGCAATAGTCCATCAGTTTATGGCTTTCATTTACGGGGCTTGCTTCCAGCAAGTACTGGTTAAACTCCTCGCGAAGCCAGCTACATACATCGCCCGTCACGGAAATTAAGTCGGTAGTCATTAAACGACTTACTCAACAGCCGCTTCTGGAATGGATTGAGTAATGCACCCAGTTTCTACATGTTTCCTTCTTTGTCTGAGACATTCGGTTTCACAGTGCAGCCCCATTTTGTGGAGATGCTTCACAACAAGTTTTTACTAATGTGTCACTGCTCTGAGGTAACATAGAAAAAACAATTTTTGCTCGATCGCTTTTACCGATCATCGTGGAAAACTCTTTTACAGTCTGCTGTAGCTTGACGTTCCCAAGGTGATCGAAGATTGGCATTGGAAGTTTTTCGCTTTCAAGCGTTTTCTGGACATCTAAAAGTGGCTCGAGTGCATCTCTCTTTAAGACTGCCTTTGCATAAAGAACCTCTTTTTCAGAAAGTATCGCTTGAATACCTTCTGCTTTGGCTCTTTCATACAAGCTTTCAACAAGTATCGTGGGCACAGTTTCCTCCAGAAACCGAGGAAATTCGGGTTCTACCCGATTTTATTAGGAACATGTTCGGGGCATAAAAACCTGGTGAAATCGGATTTTACCCGAAAACGAACAACTGTAAATATATACCCACACCTACCTTTTCATTAAACTGACATGCGCCGGTTGTTACTGCTAAACTAGCAGGAAGGCTTCTTAAACGATCTTCTAATAATCCGTCTAGAATGCAGGATGACAAATATTTAGCAATACTGTTGAAGACCCGCTGGTTAGATAGGGAAGAATACTAGGAAGGCTATCACATAAAGTATTTCACAAATTTTGTAACAGAATTACCCGGAGAGATCGGAAATGTAGGCCAATGGACACCGAAAAAAAGAGGTCGGTTGGCAATAAAAAAAAAAGGCATAGATCGATGACAATCTGGTTCATATATTTAGGTACACCAGAAGAGTTGGACTTATAGTCTACAAAAAAAGCTGGAATTAGGGCTTCAATGTAAAGCACCTTGTTGGTCATGAATTTGCGAAGCAGAAGGCAAACGAAGCGCTTCGTTCTCCAAGAGATCAAGCAGACGGATTTTATTCGCTGGCGAACCAGAAAACAACACTGACCCGAACTGTAAAATCGGTCGGAGATACATAACATAAACCATTAAAAGCGCATCTCTCCGCATTCCAGACCGGGTACGACTTATGCGGCACAACATGCCCACAGCACGAGACCCTTTTGTGGCGACATGGTTAATGTGAGACTGCTATGTAAGATTATCGTCATTAATGACCCCTACATATTTTAAGAACCTGAGAAACTATTCGTTGCTAATACATTAAAGACAGACTCCCGGTGTCTTCCACATTGAAAACAAGGACGACGCTTTTGTTCACATTTAACGGGATTCGCAAGTCGCAATTTTCAATAGAATTCCGGAACGCTTGCAAGTGGACATAGAGGGATTGAATATCTGAGGAAGCTGCAAGAACCGCGTTATCACCTGCATATACGTAAGTGCGGACTTCATGGATAATTGCAATTGAGCTGAGTAGTATATTGTAAAACGCATCTGGGCGGGAGGACTGCCTCTCGAGGAAATCCCCTGGCTTGCTTGTATCAGACAGAATGCAGACCATTTAATGCAAAGAAAAACTTTTTGAAAGAATGCAGATATCCACGCGACTAAATAATGTGGAAACTGAAGAGTAAGTAAGTTTTGCAATAATATGCTGTGTTCTACATTGTCATAAGCTCTGGCTATAACTAATGTTAACAAGGCAACGTGCATGAGTGGATATAAAAGTTGTGAGAGAGGGATAGTTGAAGGTAATATAGTCACATAACAGACACGCCACATCACATCACGTTACAGTCATGTCATAGCACACTCCCCCAGTGCAGGGTAGCAAACAGGTTGCTTTTACTGGTTAACCTCCCTGCCTTTCGTCCTCATCTTCCTCCTCCTCCTCCAACTTGCATGGTTTGGCACCGCGGTACAAGGAGAACACGACTTTCGAGGACGGCGCATGCGCATTTCAGATGAAACGCTTTGGACGGAAAGCAATGTGGCAAGGTCTGAGGATATGTACTTGGTTCATGAAGTCCGAAATACGTATAAGTAATGACCCTTTGAATTAATTTTACATTGTTTGATGTTAATGAAAGTAGTCTAATATTATCCATAGAGTAGGCGCCATCTTTGCTTTTAAGTAGAGGAATCTCTTTGGCACGTTTCTATTCTATAGGCATCCAATCATGTTAGAGGGGATACTTTACCAGCTCAATGAGTCAGGGGACTCCTGAAAAAGGATCTTTATAATTTCCGAAGTTACGCTATCAGGTCCAGGAGGCAGTAGATGGAAATCTCATCACTTAAGAAAAAGCTCAGAAAGGATATTTTTAGGATCATTCTTAACTGACTACATCGGAACTGCGGACATTCAGCGTCCGCAGTAACGCTTATCCTGTCCTTTTGCAATTGTTTCAATTGTGTCTGTTGCTTCATGAGGAGTAAAACAAGAAAAGGTAGATTTTATGATGCCGGAATATTTTTCCGCGACCGTAAACACTCGAAAAGAGCGCTTCGATTGCCAGATTTAGAAAGAAAATTGAAATGTTTAGCGTCATGCTCATCTTTCGCTTTTGCATTTGTACGTATAAAAGTAGCTGCGAAAGTACGGGCATAACTATGCCCGTTTTTCGGGCGCTGATTGTGGAGGAACAATCAGAATTCCATCAAACACCCGTAGTATTAACTTTTGAACTGCGCACTAAAACTAAAACTTCTTACGGCAATGTTCAATCACCGAGCATTAGCGTTTTGATTTTTTTTCTTCATCCGTGTTAGTCACTGACTCAAGAATAAACCGCAAGGCCAACTGAAAATTGTTATAGTCGATAAATGACTACGACTGGGAAGTCGCAAGAGTTAACGAAAAATTAACATAAACACCGATGAGTATGTGGTCACTAGAGGTGCTACAGTAAATTGTCGACTAATTATGGACAGAAAATCTGGGAGTGGTAAAAGTTAACTCTAACACAAATTGAGTGTGTGTTCGTATGAAAGTGGCCCAACCGGAGTATATACAGGAAAAGTTATTATATGTCATCCAATTCGCTTGTTCAAATATAATTTCTTTGCCTACCCGTGTTACCGATACCAGTGCCACACTTCTAGACATCTGCATCACCAATGTACCTTGTGACCAGTGCTTATCAGGTGTGCTTTCCCTTGATATCAGTGACCACCTCTCGATTTTTACATGTTTGCCGACAGTGATCGTCAAGCAGAAAGTCACTTTTAGCTCTACTTATCGGGACATTAGCTCTGCTTCGCTCGAGAAATTTTACACTGAAATAGAAAATATTCAGTGGGAAGGTGTCTACGCCAAATGCGATCCTAGTCAAGCATACAGTCTTTTCCTGGGTATATTCAAGGCCTGCTATGAGAAACATTTTCCCTGGGTGCACAAATCTAACTGAAGAAAAAAAAATACGCAAGCTTTGGATTACGACCACCCTGCAAAAGAGAATAAAAGTAATTAAAAACAAAATGTACCATTCTTTTCTCCGATCACGTGACACTATCCTACTAAAACAATACAAGACATTCCGTAATAAATTAAACGCTGATTTAAGGACTGCAAAAACGTACTACTATCAGTGTCTGTTTGCTGAGATATACAACAACCCAAGAAAGCTATGGCAGGAAGTCAGTAATTTGACCAATAACCTTAAAGCAAAGTGTCCTCTTAATATTGCAGCTTTTGCTGGTGGGAAGACTGATATAGAGGCGTTGGACACAATGAATGAGTTTTTTGCTAATGTTGGCGAATACGTTTCCCCAAACAGAGACTGTACTAATTAGTTTTCGAGACTTCGCCCAAGGCTTGAGAATTCAGTTATGCTCTCCCCAGTTACTTTCCAAGAAGTCATCAGCTTCATGGCCAGAATTCGAAAGAATGTCGCGGCTGGACTAGATGGCCTGAGCAGTGTCCCTATTAAACATGTAGCACCTATTATAGCCAAACCACTCGCATTTATAATCAATCAAATGATTGAAACTGGTATATTTCCTTCTGACCTTAAACAAGCGCGTATAACCCCGGTCCACAAAGGTGAAAGTGTTAGTGATATATCAAACTATCGCCCAATATCCGTTTTGCCCATATTTTCTAAGGTTTTTGAGAATGTTATTAATGCTCAACTTACAAATTTTCTTACTAAATACCATGCTATCAGTGAATCGCAGTACGGCTTCCAGAAAGGAAAATCAGTTGAAATGGCCTTATTACAAATCAAAGATGAAATACTTAAAAATATGGATAGCAAAAAATTCACTGTAGGTTTATTCATTGACCTCAGAAAAGCATTTGACTGTGTAAACCATAATATATTACTCTCAAAGTTGCAAGATTATGGCATACGTGGTGTTGCTCTTGATCTTATCACAAGTTACCTCTCAGACAGAAAACAGTGTGTAAAAGTTAATGACCTGACTTCTTCGATTACAACAGTAAGACATGGTGTACCTCAGGGATCGATCCTGGGACCTTTGTTGTTCATTTTGTATATTAATGATATGTGCAATTTGCCTCTTTCACCGAAACTGGTCATGTACGCTGATGACACAAATATTTTTTTCTCCGCACAAACCGTAACCTAATTGAACACTGTCATAAATAGTTATTTGATCAAACTTGAAGAGTGGTTGCATAAAAACAGATTAACCTTGAATGTTAAAAAGACTAAATATATTATTTTCAAGCCTTATAACAAAGCCTGTGACACTGAGCTAGTCCTAAACTTTCAAGGTACAGCGTTGCAGCGTGCAAATTCAGAAAAAGTTTAGGCGTCTGGTTTGAAGAAACCATGTCGTGGAACACACATGTTAGCAAGCTGGCGATAGAATTAAGCAAAACAGTTGTCTGTCTCTATAAGCTGAGAGAATTACTTCCAGTGAGGCTCAAAAAAGCAATATATTTTGCTAATTTCTACTCTCGTCTTTCATATTTCATTTTAGTTTGGGGAGTTACAACCATCCATAATTATAATAAACTCGAGCGGCTACAAAAAAAGGTGCTACGAATTCTTGAAAACTTTTCTGGAAACCCTAGCCAGCTATCTACTGATCCCTTGTTTACTAAACATAGTATGCTTAAAGCAACTAAATTATATGATTACAAACTGTCTCTCTATATGCATAAACGTAACCTTCCCAATGATACCCACCGCCCCTTGCATGCTTACAGCTTACGCAGGGAACTAACACCAGTGCCACATACACGAACAAATTATGGCCGGGCCACTCTTGACTACCGCATACCATCACTTTATAATAAACTTAAAGCCCACATTGACTTTACTGCCCCGCTTAACACATTTAGACACGAATTAACAAATTTTATGATGAGGCAATGTATAAATACTGCGATGTTCATATTCATTTCTGATATCTGATGTGTGTATAATTCTTTTGATTTTGATCTCATGTACATATCCATTTTTTGACTTGTGAAATCCTCTGCGAGATGCTGCCTGTAGGCCCCCAGGGCCCAGTCAAGCTGTCTGTGACAGCTTTTTCCCTGGGGGCCCCCAACTTGTAGGTTGGAAATAAAGTGGATTTGGATTTGGATTTGGAAAGACGCTTGCCGGCGATATCTGTCTTGTAGCCCCACGGCACATGGTGCCAATTAAAGTCACCAGCCAGCAAAACCGAGTTCCGACAATTAACTAATAGAAGATGTAGAGGTATAGTATCTCGTACACCACAAGGGAAGTAAATATTTACTAATAAAAACGGACAGCAACCTGCCATTTTACTCTGGAGCCGACAACCCATAATCTGGGCAAGATTACTGGAAAGAAATCATAGCCCTGTGACAAAATTTCGAAGAGAAGATTATAATTAAACCCTCTACTTTTCAATTACGATCTCGTCGGAATGAGCGATAATTTTATAAATGGAAATGCTTATCAGCTGTTAGTCACTCTTCCTGCAAAATAATTATGTCTGGATTACGCTGTGAAGAAATGTAAACTAAATCTTTCAAGCTGATAGAATGAATCCACAGTTCCACTGGATAACGTTTAGCACCGCTATGGTTGCGAAATCCGGGCTGCTGCAACTGCCTGTCTCAAAACATTATCCTTTGGCCTAGAGGCCAAGCTGATGCTTCTTTGATTTTGGTAGGAACCGCGGAGGAGAAGGGTTTGACATAGGAGACCCTCTCCATTTTAGAATACGTGCATCTGACTCCACCATCTCTACATCATTAATGATTTCACTATCAATTGAAGGAGTAGTCCTGTGAGAAGAAGGAGCAGTGGCTTTTTCCTGAGGCTGAGACATTTCAGAAGGCATGTTTAATACGACAGGGGCAGTTCCTGTTTGCAAGGACTGCGCAAGCTGAACTGCCAGAACATTAGTAAAGCACTCTGAGAGAGTCGTAACTATTCCGTCCACCATTTTAAACATAGAGTCTTCCACAGCGGTCATTATTGCTTTTGAGAATGAGGCATGTTATGCCACACCTTATCGGGCTGACACACCTGCATAGCCGTGCAATCTCTCTCTAACTTCTGGCATAGCTTCACTTCGTGAACAGTACGTGTTTTCGGTCTAATACTTCTAGTATTTGTAATTCCTGAGTTCGAGATGAACATTCAAAGGAATTTGCAGCATGGGCTCCATCGTAATGGCAGCATTTGTCATTTTGTACCGCACATGAAGACGAAGGATGACCATCACAGCATTTGCAACCCCGCAATGCGAACTTCAAATCACCGGCACTATGACAATATCGCCAGCAATTTGGTGTGCTGCAGTCGCATAGATGGAAGAGGATAAACACGATAGATCAAAGATCTTGCTTTCACTTCTGACGGGCATGAAGATCCCGCGAAAGTGGCAATGACTGACTCTGTTGGCACCCGTATATTGTTAACCTCTCGGGTGCAGCGATACACCGCAACAACACCAACCGCAGAGAGAAAGTCGAGTATCTTAGATAGAGTTAAACACGAGTTCACTCCTCGGATCATTCTTTTTGAGCAACCAAGGTTAAAGGAGAGAGTGTTGTTCGCCTGAAAGTGATACAAATAAATAGCATTTAAGAAGTTCCTTAGCGCAATCAAGGCCTGGTGATTGGCACAGGATTCCACCACGTCCAAAATGCCTCAGGCTGCCCAGAGAGCAGCCCGAGCGGTCACAGACAGGGTTAATCATTTTGATGGCGCCACCATCATTAGGCACAACCGCTACAGGAATGCTTCGAACGCCGGAGCGATGGAAAGCTTTCAATGGCAGGTCCTGAGGCAGAACGGAAGCCGACCAGGGGAAGCTCCTCTGGCCGAGAGACTGCATAAACATCACTTCAGACTTACAATCTCATCGCGAGTGTTAGTTTCAGGATAAATGGCGCAAAGGCGCAGGGGAAAAAGAAAAACAGGACCAGCCGCCCAACGCTTAGCCGACCCGATCCTGCTTTCTTCTTCTTCGTTCTCTTTTTCTTCTTTTTCATTTTCTTCTTTCTTTTTTCCTTCTTTCTCTTTTTCTTATTTCGCTTCTTCTTCTTCCTCTTCTTTTTTTTTTTCTCTCCTTCTTTTTTTTCCTTCTTTTTCTTCTTCTTTCTGAAGACATGGCTCATACCCGCAACAGGGTATTGACCAGGGATTTGTGCAGACATAATCACAGATTTATTCCCCCTTACTTAGGTTGTACCGCACATGAATTATGAATTTGGAATCGATGCCAGTGGGTTAATACTTCGACAGAAGCTTTCAGGTGGCACGAATAGTAATGGGGGAAATATTTAGTTGAACAAAATCTGAAAGTATGACAAGAAAGTGAAACAGTAACAAAAATATCTTCCGGTTGCAATATCATACTTATGCAGCAACTCACACCCTGGCGTTAAGCGTGCTCTTTCACAGTTGCACCATAGATAAAGAGGACGGGAATTGTTAAAGGGGACCGCAATCGAGCGTGAGGAATTTCGAAATAACTTCTCTGGAGAGCATAATTCCGGCAGAACACGATGCAATTCTGGATAGTTTCTACGCTGTGATGTTCCGGTTATACGGCTTTTTTCGGGGTGGAGAGAAGGATTCACACATGAAATAGGGCCAGTAACAAATTTAATCAGAGCGGTATGCCCCCGCTCACCCGAAGGTCTTAAGGTTGTGTCTGGACGCCACTGCGATGATCCGGTGCTTGAGGTGGGAGATGAAGGCCATAGCTGCAGGCAGCGCTGATGGTGGCGGTGTACATGGCGAGCTCAATAGGCACGCTGCCAGGACTAGCGAGCCGTCTTCGTATCTTTAGGCAGTTGTCCCTCGGGAGACGAGGTTGGGTTGACCAGCTCTAGAGCGTCTCTCGTTCCTCTCTGGCCCACTTTCCTTCTGTTGCTTTCCTTGTCACCTCGGGTCCTTTGTTCCCGTTCCCGGAAGCCTCGCCATCCCCGCAACAGCGCACGTGTAGCCGTCATTAGCGCGTCTTCCACGCATTCCAGTGTGTCATTCAGCGACCCTTCTCGTATCCGGTTTTCGGACAAAAGGCGACACGAGCAGGCAAAATTGTGGAGAGATCGGTGATTCCCGGAACACACGCAGAACCCGATCCCAAGTTCCGGCACAGGCAATTTAGCCATCACATTCGCTCACCATAGTTCTTTTCGAAAAAAAAAATGCTTTCGAAGTCTGTGCACCATCATATCAATTCTTGTGTCCATACGTTGTTTACTCTGAGTTGTATGCGCACTGCCACGAAGGCACATCAAAAATGAGTTCAACTGCATCACCATTTATACAGTATACAAGAAGTCCTCATTTCACACACAATAGCAAGGTTATCCAGAAAGCACATCACTGATGAGTTCAACCGCATCACCGTCCATACAAGTCTGCCTTTCACACACAAAAGCGAGGTCATTCAGCTCCCTAACATCTGTTGAGAATCAATTGGCTCGACTGGAGACTATTTACAATGAACAAGAATGAGTGTACGCTTTCTTCCCTTTAGCAAAGCATTGCAGCGGATACACATTCTAAAGGGGGTCTGAAAATGGTATCATACAGATTGGTATAGACATCATTAGATTTGGTTTGGTTTGTGGAGTTTAACCTCCCAAAGCAACTCTGGCTATGAGAGACGCCGTAGTGGAGGACTCCAAAAATTCCGACCACCTGGGGTTCTTTAACGTGCACTGAAATCGCACAGTACACGGGTGCCTTGCTTTTCGCCTCCATCGAAAAGCGGCCGCCGAGGCCGGGATTCGATCCCGCGTCCTTGGGAACAGTAGTAGAGCGCCGTAACCACTGCGCCAACCCAGCGGGGCTATAGACATCATTAAACTGAGTTCATAATATTCATACAAGTAAAACAAAACACAGAATACAAGAATAAAGCTTAGACAACTGAACAGTGTTCAGAAAAGGGTATCATACTACGTTTTGTACATGGATGAGACTTACTAGCAGGCTCACGGCGTTATCAATCAAGACCCAGGATAGTATATATCCCACACATTGGGATGCAAAACCAGCTCATGGTCTGGCTCTGTCGGCAGTTTAGAATATTCATCCCTGTTCTCTTCCAGTGCCTGCGACCCTGCGGCCTGTGAATAATCCACATCACCCTCGGCAGTGCTGCTGGGTGGAATATCACCGTCTTCAGCATATTTCTGCGGTAAATGTTGAGCATGTGTCAGAATGCCATGAACGAGCTTCTTGCGCTCTGCGTGCAAGCTTCGATTCTTTCCTGTTCTGAATCCCTTTGAGGGGCCCTTTCTTGGTAGCGCTTCAGTCTGTTCGCGTGCACGGTGAAAGTTGGGTGCCTCTCTTCACAGCTCTGAACACGAAGCTTCCTTTCACTGTGCTCAACTTTGAGTAAGACCCGATCTCCTGCGATGAACTCTGCTTTCGCGGCTTTAATGTCATGTCTCGCTTTCCGGACAGTGGAGGCGGAAGTCAAAGCTTTCTTCGCTATATCGTGAGATAGCTGCAGGCAGTCGCAACGCCAGCTCTGCCCGATAATCGTCCATGACGGAGTACTTGGGAGCCCCCCGCTCCTCAAATGCCTCTTGCGGCATGTCTGGGTCTCGGCCATACATTAGGAAAAAAACGGCGTCTCATGAATACTCTCATGAACGGTGGTGTTGTATGCGAAAATTACATACGGGATTCCCAAATCCCAGTCTCTCTGGTCGCGTGCCACAACATGCGAGAGCAGCTGCTTAAGAGTCTGATTCAGCCGCTCTACACTGCCCCATTGAATTCTTAGTGGTATGCTGGTGTCTTCAGCTTTTTGACCTTTAGAAGCTGACACACTTCTGTCATAACCTTGGAAGTGAAATTGCTCCCTTGGTCAGTAAGCAGCTGTTTGGGCACACCGTGGCGCAAAATAACTCTCTCAACAAAGCTCCTCGCCACTGTTGGCGCCTTCTGGTCAATCATTGGAATGGCTTCGGCGAATTCGGACAGATGATCGGAGAACATTAGCACGTAGGTGTTCCCATTACTGATTGTCGGTAAGGGTCCGGAAACATCCATGGCCGTTCTTTCAAAAGGTGCGCTCAACTCTCCAAACTCCTGAAGCGGAGCGCGTTTCCTGTTTTTCAGTGTTTTTTGTAACTGGCAGGATTCGCACTGAGCGCAGTACTCGGTAATCGACTTTCTCATTTCTGGCCAGAAATACTTCAATTCAATTTTCTGTCTCATTTTCTTGGCCCCGAAATGACCGGAGTTTGATGCTTCATGGTATGCACGTAACACATCTCTAACCTGTTGCGCGGTACAATGTATCTTTCTCTGGTAGCCACGCCTGGCCTTTGCGTCGGGTACGGGCACACCTTTAAGAGCAAGCCAGATACGCTCAATGCGTATCCCCTTGAATACTCCGGGTCGTCAGCTAGTTTATCCCTATATTCTTGAAGTTTCGCATCCTTCTGCTGCTCCTGTTTCAGCTTTTCCTCATCAATAACTAGAATAAACGCTGTGGTCCTTATTTCAGAGATTGGTTCCGAGCTCACCCGACTCAAGGCATCCGCGTTTGCGTGCACTTTTCCCGCTCTATGCTCTATTTCAAAGTCATAGCCTTGAAGCTGAAGGTTCCAGCGTGCCAGTCGCGAGCTAGGATCCCTGATGTTCATAAGCCACTTAAGCGGTTGGCAGTCTGTCACTATTTTAAACTTGCAACCATACAAGTAACAGCGAAAGTGGCGGACCGCCCATGCAACTGCCGAGCATTCTTTTTCTGTTGCGCTATAATTTTGTTCCACCTTATTTAGCTGACGACTTGCGAAAGCCACCGGATGTTCATTTTGTTGTAACCTTTGCGACAGGAGTGCTCCAACCGTGCTCTGTGACGCATCGGTTTGAAAGATAAACTTCTTCCTAAAGTCAGGGTACTTGAATATTGGCGCTTCAACGAGCTTTCTTTTCAGATTCTCGAAAGCAGCTTGTGCCTCGGCCATCCATTCGAAATGTGTATGCTTTGCTGTTAGCAATGTCAGTGGCTTAGCCATTTGCGCAAAGTTTGCGATGTGACGTCGATAATATCCTACAAAGCCCAAAAACTCTCGCACCTGTCTGACACCGCTTCGGTTGGGACAGCGAAGAATAGCCTCAACTTTCTCCTCATCTGGTTGCACGCCGTTGGCAGACACTACATGCCCGAGGTACTTTACTTTCGCCTTCAAAAATTGGCACTTTCTTGGCTTCAACTTCAGCCTGGCGCCTTTCAGTCTCCTCAGCACTGCCTCAATATCTATCATGTGCTGCTCGATCGTAGAGCTATTGATGATTAAGTCCTCCATGTACACGTGACATGTGTGGCCAGTCAACCCCTCGAGCACAACGTCGGCGGTTCGCTGCCAGACAGCAGGATTGTTTACTAATCCCATGGGCATTCTTGTCCATTGATAATGACCATTGGTCGTGTTAAACGCCGTTTTTTCCTTATCAGAGGGATCCATCTCGATTTGCCAGAAGCCAGAGGCCAAGTCCACAATCGAGAAGTACTTGGCCGATCCCAACTGTAACAAGGTATCTTGAATATCTGGCAGCGGATACGGGTCCACTCAGGTGACACTGTTTAGCTTCCTGTAGTCCACTACAAAACGGAATGATCCATCTGGCTTTTCAACCAATAGTGCAGGCGAACCCCACGGTGACTTGGAACGTTCTATGATTCCGGCTTTCAGCATATGTTGCACTTGCTTGGCCATCTCCTCGCGCTGCGCATACGGAATGCGGTAGGCCCTCTGACACACAGGAGATGCATCCCGTGTGTCTATGTGGTGTTTGATTGCCCCACATTGCCCGAGGTCAGAGTTGTCTCGAGAAAACACTTCAGTGTATGCCTTAATTGCCTTTCTCAGTAGGGCCAACTCCTCCTCAGGTATGTGAGACACATCAAAGAGAGACGTGATCTTATCATTTGTCAATGCTTGGCAATGATCTGTGACCGCAAGCACGTTTTCCTCTTTTGATTCCTTATTATTCCTCTTTTGATTCCTTATTATTTCCTCCTTAGTGAAGTTTGCAAGGCGGACGGGAACGCGGCATCTTTCATCTGGCTTCACTAGAGTTGCGGACCCTACCAATCCATGTGCCAAAACATCATCAACCTCGACGATGCCAACCTGGCCTACGCGCACGGGTTTTGCCAGCTTTGCCCAACAAACAATTTGCGACAAGGCCGGTACAGTGCAAGAGCACGTAAGCCTCACGGATATGCGTTCAGGCGCATCATATAGGACAGCTAGCGCTTGAGGGACCTCTCTCATGAATTCAGCTCGCCAGTTTTTAATAGGAATTCGGCACTCTTGTAAATCCAAGACACCTTCAGTTGTTAAAACCTTAATGTTCTGGGCCGATATGATGTCCTGTCCCATTGTTCCGTCTACTGGGATTGCAGGCCATCCGCAATCACAAAACAGTCATGAAAGAAAGTTCTGTTTCCTAAGAAAATTTGCAAAGAAAAACAGCCGTGGATGTCGAACTTACTCCCAGTGATGCCCACAAAGCGCCCATGCGAGCTTACCGCGCTAGTAATTTTGTCAGGACATCGCTCTTGCAACCTCTTGAAAGCCCGTTCAGAAATTAGCGAAATGCGAGAGCCCGTGTCAGCTAACATTTCAGCTTCCCTCCCGTTTATGCGACACTGTACTACCGGACTAGTTTCCTTCGAATTAGAGGATCTCCAGAGATCGTTGTACCCTTGTTTTGTACACTCTCTATCTTCTCGTCTACAGCGGATCTACTCACCGAAACCCTCCGTTGCTTTTCTTTAGCTCCTTCCAACCAGCAGTCAGAGAGGCGACCTACTAGTTTTTTGGAATGGACTGTTTCTCGGAGCGTACACGCTCAGCGCAGTTACGAGCAAAGTGACCAGTTCGGCCGCACACGAAGCATGCCTTACGTGACTAACGCCGCCCATATGGAGCACTCGACGATTGTGGTGCAGTAAGCAACCTCTCAATGTTCTCCAATCGCTGTTTCATTTCCTTTATCTCTTTGCGAGACGAGCTTTCTTCCCTGTCATTGACTCGTATCTCAGACATGCCGCCGCTGAGGAGTTCGTTCGCTTCCTCGTTGACAGCGCAGGCGACCGCATCGTCAAACGTCGACGGATCACGTGACACGACAAACCGCCGCGCACTGTCCCTCAGCCCATTCACAAACTGTGATTTCATTTGATCCTGCAGCAATTCTTTCTTGATTTTGCTTTTCTCTTCATTTACTTCAAGTTCATCGTCCATCGTTGCCTGCGCTAGCTTCTGTACTCGCTTTGCGAAGGATCGGACGTCATCGCTAGGAACCTGTCGGGTACCCATAAACCGCTGCACGCACAATCTCAACGGCTCCGTTTCAAACCTCACGATCATAACCTCTTTGAACGTGAAAAATGTTGTCGCCTCCCTGGCCGCTGCACCTTGCCACACAAACTCTTTGGCAGCGCCTGCCATCTTACACTTACAGAGACACAGCACATGACTATCGGCGCCAGAAGTGATTCTGACAACTTGCTCTACGGTATTCAGAAATTCGCGATCAGGTCCGGTACAATGGCTAAATGCTAGTACACTCGACCCATGCGCCATGACCGGATCTTCAGCTTTCGCGTTCATTTCAATGCCAGTCTAGCCAGTCGACCGGATTCCGTGTATCCCTCCTACTCTCTGTGGCAAAGGGATCCGTCCAGACCAAAAAAAACCGCTGCCACCATTGTGATGTGCCGGTTATAGGGCTCTTTCCGAGGTGGAGAGCAGGAATCACACACGAAATCGGGCTAGTAACAGATTTAATTAGAGCTGGATGCCCCCGCTCAACCGATGGTTCCTCTCTGCCCCACCGTGCCTTCTGTTGCTTTCCTTGTCACCTCGGGTCCTTTGTTCCCGTTCCCGAAACCCTCGCCATCCCAGCAACAGCGCACGTGTAGCCGTCATTAGCGACCCTTCACGTATCCGGTTTTCGGACAAAAGGCGACACGAGCAGGTAAAATTGTGGAGAGGTCGGTGGTTCTCGGAAAACACGCGGAACCCGATCCCAAGTTTCCGCACTCGCAATTTAGCCATCGTGCAACGTCATCACTAATATGGACAAGATAGTCAAAGTAGCTGAGGAGTTCTATACAGATCTCTACAGTAGCCAAAGTAGTCAGAACCGTAATGAGATTGGCGGTAGGGAAAAACAGTCAGACGTTCCACCAGTGACGAAGGACGAGGTCAAGAAAGCACTAGAAACTATGAAAAGGGGGAAATCAGCTGGAGAGGATCAGATAACTACAGATTTGCTGAAGGACGGGGGGGATATCGTGCTAGAAAAACTGGCCACCCTGTATACGCAGTGCCTGGTGTCATCGACGGTACCGAAACCATGGAAGAATGCAAACATTATCCTCATTCACAAGAAAGGGGACTCTAAGGACCTTAAAAATTACAGACCAATCAGCTTACTATCTGTTACGTATAAGGTATTTACTAAGGTAATCGCTAATAGAATCAGGACAACCTTAGACTGCAATCAAGCAAAGGATCAAGCAGGGTTTCAGAAACGGTACTCTACTATCGAGCATATCCATGCCATCAATCAGGTGATAGAAAAATGCTCGGAATATAACCAGCCCTTATACATAGCATTCATTGATTACGAAAAAGCATTTGACTCAGTTGAAACCTCGGCGGTGATGCAGGCATTGCGAAATCAGGGGGTAGACGAGCCGTACGTAAAAGTGCTGGAAGATATATATAGTGGCTGCACAGCAACCATAGTTCTGCATAAAGAAAGTAACCAAATTCCCATAAAGAAAGGTGTTAGGCAAGGAGACACAATCTCCCCAGTACTATTCACAGCTTGTTTAGAGGAAGTATTCAGAGACTTGGAATGGGAGCAGTTAGGGATAAGGGTAGATGGAGAATACCTCAGTAATCTGCGATTTGCTGATGACATTGCCTTGCTAAGCAACTCGAGGGATGAACTGCAAATAATGATTGATGACCTAGACAGGAAAAGTAGAAAGGTAGGCTTGAAAATCAATATGCAGAAAACTAAGGTAATGTTCAATAGCCTCGGGAAGGAACAGCAGTTTACATTAGGTAGCGAAATACTGGAAGTAGTAGGCGAATATGTCTACTTAGGACAGGTAGTAACCGCAGATCCGGACCATGAAAAGGAAATAAGAAGAATAAGATTGGGATGGAGCGCATTTGGCAAACACTCGCAAATTATGACTAGCAGCTTACCGGTATCGCTCAAGAGGAAAGTATACAACAGTTGCATCTTGCCTGTACTCACCTATGGGGCTGAAACGTGGAGGCTAACCAAGAGAGTTCTACTTAAGTTGAGGACAACCCAGAGGGATATGGAACGAAAAATGGTAGGGGTAACATTAAGAGACAGAAAGCGTGCAGAGTGGGTCAGAGAAATAACTCAAGTTACCGACATTCTAGTGGAAATTAAGAAGAAGAAATGGACATGGGCAGGACATGTAGTGCGAAGAGAGGATAACCGATGGTCGCTGAGGGAAACAAACTGGATTCCAAAGGGAGGAAAGCGTAGCAGGGGGCGGCAGAAAGTTAGGTGGGCGGATGAGATTAAGATGTTCGCAGGGGTCAAGTGGATGCCGCTAGCACAGAACCGGGTTAAGTGGAGAAATATGGGAGAGGCCTTCGCCCTGCAGTGGGTATAATCAGGCTGCTGATGATGATGATGATGACGTCATCGCATGACACATAAAGATTCGACAGCTTGAGCACATAACGATGCAAATAAAAATTGAGGCAAGGAATTTTGCAACGTAAAAGTGAAATGAAGGCCTCGTATTGCCTTGAGCAGCAAGGCTGTACACTCCATGTAAAACTGTAAAAGTTCGAAGTCGGCAGTAGCAATAATGGGCTCATGTCTCTTGGAGTGCTGTAGTTGAAAACGCTAAAAACGGTACACAGCAAAATAATGTTAGGCACATATGTGGCAATAACTATTTTGAAAGTGGAATTCTCTAAGGAATCTCCTACCGTAATAGAACTAGGGGCAAAATACCAGACATCTACTGAAAACGCACTTCATGTACGTGTTGAAATGTTTGGGGCACTGACCGTTGCGGTAGACCCTGACGTGGCCGAAGGAACCCCACAATGTCTTTGTTGAGGCGGATTTAGAATTCAAAATATGCGAGAAAGGCATGAATAATGTCACAGGTGGGGGCAGACAAGTATGTCTTATCATACCATAAGAAACCACGAGGACCAAATAAAGTTGAATAATTGTCTAAATAAGGTACTGCAGTGGTGTGCAGATTGGCACATGATGATAAACTCTAATAAATCTGTTTGCATGACGGTATCAAAGAAACATTCAAGTCTGCTGTTTCCGTAAGGTTTAAATGGCACCGTTCTTGAAAATGTTACTCAGTATGAATACTTGAATGTGATCATTCCATCCGATCTTAGCTGGAATAATTAATAGACATTATGCAAAAGTGCTGCCATCTGCCGGAGAAAAATCGAAATGAGTAAACGGCGCCTTGTTGGAGGATTGCGGTCGTGGGACTGCCTGGTGCAGAACATATATGAGCGGGTTCTTAGGTTTGGCGAATCTCTTATTTTAGGGTTTAAGAGAGAACTAATGACCAACAAGAGATCCGTGGACCTTTCTGTGTTTTCCCCGTTTACGAGCGGCTTTCGGAGAGGTACCGCGACAGCAAAGTGTCAGTGGTGTCGTGTGTGCAAGACGAGCACTTAGCTTGCCGGAGACGTACTGACGTTGACGTATACCGGTTTGCCGGACCCCTCCTGCGCACGCGTATTGAAACGGTGCATGCTCGATCCTAACCACAGCAGACGTTTTTTTTATGCAAGTGGAAAACAAAAACGCCCGTGTTTCGAGGTTTCGGTACATGTTAGAGATCACCAGGTGCTCAAAATTAATCCACAGCCCTCTACTACTGCGTGCTTCATAGTCCTGGTGTAGTTTGGACGCGGTAAAAAAGATTGCCTGATAATTTGCGTTGCCGTGTGCATTTCGGTGCCACGATAGCAGGCAATCGGCAGAGTGACGGCCTAACCATACCGCCGATGCCGCACTGTGGGTGCACGCAGTAGCTTGGTCAATTCTGCTTGGAAGGTACGATCTGCGCAAAATACCCGGGAAGATCGGACAGCCGACCGCGAGCGGTGAAAGAGGAATTTAAGCGGCCTACTGCGTGTGCCGGGCTAGCTGAAGGCCTGCTCCGGATCCGTTTGCCCGTGACACTTCGCCAAGAGAAGAATGTGCACGTAAGACTTGCATAAAATAAGGATAAAAAACAGGCACATGGAGACGAAGCGCCAGGCGCAAATATAGTACCGCGTGTGAAACTAAACTAGCCGACCAACGCAGGGCGCCGTAACTGCTGGCATACCACGGAGTGCTCCCTGGCAAATTACAAGATAAGAACACAGCTCACTTTTGGCCTTTTTTACCATCTAACTTCTGCGATTCAATTATTAGAACTCGAAATTTGTTAGCTTATTCCCGGTTACCTCTTATCGTGATCCCAGCGAGAAAAAAACTGCTGGGGCACTTCTCTCCTTACGAGCTGCTAATGCTTATCATTAAGTTCTACTGTTTCATTTCCGCTGCGTGTTTTTTTAACCTAGTTAGATAAACGTTAGCTCAGTTAATGCGTGGTTTTATAAGTTTGAAATTGTTTGTACGCGGTTTAGTGTTCAATTTCGGATTCTAATCGTCTTTGCCTTTTGAACAATATATAGCTCCATGTTTTAACCTAAATTTAATCACATTCAACTAATTACCTGTTACTAAGAACAACAATCATTATAGTGCAGTCGCACCCGATATAAACTATCCAGTGATATATGCCTTGATGTTGTAAGTTGAAGCTCAATTTATGTATAAATAACTAATTAACATTCATTAGTTAAGATATACAATTTATTCAGTGCGATTGTACTCGACATAAGCTATCAAATGTTATTAGACTTAATGATGTAGCACAAATTCCAACTTAATCCCAAATAATTAACGGCAGTTAATTGAGACCTAAAATCAGTAAAGTGCATTTCTACTCGACCTGAGCTAGCCGAATATATAAAACGTGTTTCTATTATAGCGAACATAAGCTGCACAGCCACTGCAGACACGTTCTGTACACACATTCCGTACATGGCGCTCATGAGCCAAGTAATGGTGCGCATTAGTAAAAAAACTGTACAAAGCTTACACCCTCACTTTGTTTCACTAGTTCTCAGCTCCTTTTTGTGTACGTCAAAGTACAAAGCAATATTTGGGTATCTTACACGACGACAAATGCCAGCTTTCGGGTCGCTAATCCTGCTAATCCTCCAACATGGCGGAAACGCGCGCGGTCAGCGCAAATGGGTGCCAGTTTTTGCATAAGGTCGATGCGTAGCTAACTAAGCCCTGAACAAATTGTTCTACATAAAACGCACCCTAACGCATTCCACCAGCTAAACAAGACAACTCGCTTATGTCAGCCCTATCAGACCTGCGCTCGAGTACGCTAACATAGTATGGTTTCCGCATAGCAAAAGCCACATTCACTCGCCTGAAAGAGTACAAAGAAAAGCGGTCCGCTTTATATATAACCGTTATAAACGCACCGAACTCCTTTTTGTCGACGGCCTTGCAACCTTCGAGGTTCGAGCAAAATTTCAAAGCCTGAAATTCTTATGCGCAGTTTTACACAATGCGCTACAGCTTAATCCCGCTTTTTGGTGAGATACAAAAGCACCAGGCCGACACGACACAAGCACGCCTTCACACTAGAATTCTTTTGTAATACGATACTTTTCGCTTCTCTTATTTTCCAAGAGCTGTCCGGGAATAAAATTCGTTAAACCCTGCTACTACTGCCCAGCCTACAATAGAATAATTTGCCAATGCTCTGGAAGAAAGAGCGTGACGAAAACTTGTTTTTTTTTTTCCTTGTCTGACAAAAAGCCTCTGTAAAGAACCGTTCTGAAAGCCAATATAATATATTATGTGCTGTAACCGCTTGTATTTCATATATGTTTGGTTCTTGTATGCTGTCTGGCCTGTATTCTGCCTGTTTTAAGATTAAATTTGTAAGATTTTAAGATTAAATCAAGAGACTTAGGTAAATACATAAAACAATGACACCACAGTTCGCAGAACTGAAACGAGATTTACTTGCCAAAGTGAAACTTGCTAGAGATGAATACTTTAATCACAGTCTAGCAGATTTTATTTCAAGTGACCCGCAGAACTGTTGGCTGAATTGAAGTGAAACTAAACAAGAAATAGAAAAGATAAAAGTTAATAATGTAACTCTATCCAAAGCACATAGCATTGCGAAGCAGTTCAACATTAACTTTCAGAGTGTTTTTTCACGTCCTGAAGAGTTGGAACCTAGCGGCAGGAACACAGCCTCGATCATCGATCTTGTAATTTCTCAGGAGGGTGTTTTGGGAATGCTTTTAAGTATTGACATAAAAAAATCCGCCGGGCCTAACGGTATTCCAAATGAATTTTTTGAGACGTTACGAGTACATAGCTGAATTTCTTATGAACTGTCTTTCGATATCACTATTAACATGAAGAATACTCTCGGTTTGGAGGAAAGCACGAGTTGTGCCAATTTACAAAAAATAAGACCGTTTACTAGTATCAAACTACCATCCAGTATCAATCACGAGTACTTGTTCGAAACGTAGCACGTTGTTGCAAGATTTATTCATGCCTTCTTCAGTGATCCCAACGGATTATCTGAGCTTCACCACGGTTTCAGGGGAGGGCTTTCTACTGTAACACAACTCGTGACTAAAGTACATGAATTTTCGCAAATATTAGATATGTCCGGACAAATCGACGTTTTGTTTTTAGGCTCTTGTTTTTAGTTTGTCCGTCAAAGACTGAAACGTTGCTGGCCTTCGAGCCACTCCGAATGGCATCCGCTTAAACTGAAACATACCCTTGTGGCATGCGAATACATTGGAGAAGAGAGGAAATCTGGGCCAGTTGGTACATAGTTACGAGGAAAACCACACAAAGAAACGAAGGACGAGAAGAGAGAAATGCACACACAACGGCGATCGGACTATCATATGTGCTATCAGCATGGCTCACAATAAATGCTCAGCACAAGCAGATCAATCGCCGAACAGCAACTGAGAAGTGGAATTTAAGTCGATTAGTAGATTTTAAGGGCTCAATATACATTCAGAAAAAAGGTACCTGATTGGCGCTAGCGTTGCTCCTGTGTTGTGTCAAATCTGCTTAGCCAAGTTTGACAACTTATTTATTTATTTATTTATTTATTTATTGTTTCCTCAAGGGTCCACAGGGGACATTACATGAGGGGTGGGCAAACAAAAAGTTAATACGAACACAGATGGTCTTCAATGGCGGTTTTGAATAGAACACGATTGTTGATGGCCGCCACTTCGGATGGAAGGTCATTCCAGTCATTGGCTGTTCGAAGAAAAAATGACATTTTATATGTTTCGGTGCGGGCCCGTTCAGGGTAGACGGCGTTAGGGTGACTATGACGAGAAAAGCGATGAGCGCGTGTTATCGGGGCAGTTTCATGATCGGAAGTGTCATAAAATTTATGATACAGCGAAAGACGGGCGATTTTACGCCGACAGGCCAGTGTTGGGAGATTAAGCTGAGATTTTAGTGCTGTAACGCTAGTATAGCGAGAGTAGTCTGAGCAAATGAATCTGGCGGCGCGGTTTTGGACTGCTTCGAGCGTGGTGATTAGGTTAGTATAGTGGGGATCATATGCAGCACATGCGTAATCAAGTTTAGGACGTATGAAAGTTATATAAGCAAGAAGCTTAATGGGAGGGGGAGCTAGTGATAGGTTACGGCGCAAATACCCTAGAACTTGATTGGCTGAATTGGTGATGTGGTGAATATGATGCGACCAGGTTAAATCTTTACTTAGATGGATACCAAGATACTTGTATGAGTCAACGGATGAAATAGGATTGTTGATAATTGTATAAGTATTTTCACGGTGGTTGCGCCGGCGATGGAAAGAAATAAGTGACGTTTTACTGCTATTTAGGGACATGAGCCAAGTACTACACCATTCTTCGACGCGTGCGAGATCTTCTTGAAGAATGGTGGCGTCGGAGGAATTATGTATTGGGCGGTAGATGACGCAATCATCCGCAAAGAGTCGGACATTAGATCTGATGTTAGAGGGTAAATCATTTATGTAGATAAGGAACAGAAGAGGGCCTAAAACGGTCCCCTGAGGGACGCCAGACAAGACAGGGGAGAGGGATGACGAGTGTGAGTTAGCATGAACGAATTGATAACGATCAGTAAGGAAGGCTCGAATCCAATCCAGAACTAGGGGATGAAGGTTTAGGCGTGACAGTTTAAGAATTAGGCGCGCGTGCGGGACTTTATCAAATGCTTTTTCGAAATCCAGAAATATTGAATCCGTGGGAATGTTACGATCTAGGCATGCGTGTATATCATGAAGAAAAAGAACAAGTTGCGTGTCACAGGAATGGTCTTTACGAAAGCCGTGTTGGTTAGAATGAAAAAAATTACGAGATGATAAAAACTTGGCAGTATGAGAATATATGATATGTTCCATAATTTTACAACAAACACAGGTTAATGAGATTGGCCTATAGTTAAGTGGTGAAGATCTGTTACCTTTCTTGTGGACTGGAATGACCTTCCCAATGCCCCAGTCCCGTGGTAATGAGCACGAAGAATATGACTGCTGAAAAATCAGAGACAATATGATACTGCAGAGGTCTTTGGTGTTTTTGAGGATTTTGGCATTGATGCCGTCAATACCAGCGGATGAAGAATTTTTTAGTTTATCGATCACCATGGCGATGCCGCGCGGTTCAAATGCAATGTTATTCATAGGTGTGTGAAGAAAACTGGGTGCATCAGGGAGGTTATTAAGAGGTTCGTTTGTGAATATAGAACAAAATGCATCATTTAGAATATTAGGAACCTCTGATTCAGAAGAGGAAACACCAGAATTATCAGTCAGAGAAATTATGCTAGAGGTGGAGGGGCAAATAGTTTTCCAGAAACGCTTCGGGTTTTCATGCAGCATGTTAGGCAAGGTGGATGAGTAGAAGTTATTCTTAGTTTTGATGACCTCGGAGCGGTAGACTAGGGTAGGGCTGATTACGGTGGTATAGGCTTCGAAATGTGGCTCGACAAAGGCCTGTGAAAAAATACGTTGATCAGACAATTGCAACGTGCGTGCACTGCTGCTAAACGGAATAGCAATTCTGCAGCGTTAGGCTATATAGCCAGTTGTCATTCGGATGGGCTCCAATTGTGCAGGCTCGGACTCATTCGGCGATGACGGAGCGGTAGATTAAGGCAGTGCTGATTACGGTGGTAGATCTTCGAAATGTGGTTCGACAAGGCTTGTAAAACACACGTTGATCAGACAATTGCAACGTGCGTGCACTGCTGCCAAACGGAATAGCAATTCTGCAGCGGGCAGCGGTAGGCTATTAGCCAGTTGGCATTTGGATGGGCTCCAATTGTGCAGGATCGGACTCATTCGGCGATGACGGAGCGGTAGATTAAGGCAGTGCTGATTACGGTGGTAGGGCTTCGAAATGTGGTTCGACAAGGCTTGTAAAAAATACGTTGATCAGACAATTGCAAAGTGCGTGCACTGCTGCCAAACGGAATAGCAATTCTGCAGCGGTAGGCTATTAGCCAGTTGTCACTCGCATGGGCTCCAATTGTGCAGGCTCGGACTCATTCGGCGATGACGGAGCGGTAGATTAAGGCAGTGCTGATTACGGTGGTAGGGCTTCGAAATGTGGTTCGACAAGGCTTGTAAAACATACGTTGATCAGACAATTGCAACGTGCGTGCACTGCTGCCAAACGGAATAGCAATTCTGCAGCGGGCAGCGGTAGGCTATTAGCCAGTTGTCACTCGGATGGGCTCCAATTCTGCAGGCTCGCCCTCATTCGGCGATGACGGAGCGGTAGATTAAGGCAATGCTGATTACGGTGGTAGGGCTTCGAAATGTGGTTCGACAAGGCTTGTAAAAAATACGTTGATCAGACAATTGCAACGTGCGTGCACTGCTGCCAAACGGAATAGCAATTCTGCAGCGGTAGACTATATAGCCAGTTGTCACTCGGATGGGCTCCAATTGTGCAGGCTCGGACTCATTCGGCGATGACGGAGCGGTAGACTAGGGTAGTGCTGATTACGGTGGTAGGGCTTCGAAATGTAGTTCGACAAGGCTTGTAAAAAATACGTTGATCAGACAATTGCAACGTGCGTGCACTGCTGCCAATTTGAATAGCAATTCTGCTGCGGTGGGCTATATAGCAGTTGTCGCTCGGACGGGATCCAACTGCACAGGCTCGGACTCATTCGGCGATGACGGAGCGGTAGATTAAGGCAGTGCTGATTACGGTGGTAGGGCTTTGAATTGTGGATCGACAAGGCATGTAAAAAATATGTTGATCAGACAATTGCAACGTGCGTGCACTGCTGCTAAACGGAATAACAATTCTGCAGCGGTAGGCTATATAGCCAGTTGTCACTCGGATGGGCTCCAATTGTGCAGGCTCGGACTCATTCGGCGATGACGGAGCGGTAGATTAAGGCAGAGCTGATTACGGTGGAAGGGCTTCGAAATGTGGTTCGACAAGGCTTGTAAAAAATACGTTGATCAGACAATTGCAACGTGCGTGCACTGCTGCCAAACGGAATAGCAATTCTGCAGCGGGCAGCGGTAGGCTATTGGCCAGTTGTCACTCGGATGGGCTCCAATTGTGCAGGCTCGGACTCATTCGGCGATGACGGAGCGGTAGATTAAGGCAGTGCTGATTACGGTGGTAGGGCTTCGAAATGTGGTTCGACAAGGCTTGTAAAAAATACGTTGATCAGACAATTGCAACGTGCATGCACTGCTGCCAAACGGAATAGCAATTCTGCAGCGGTAGGCTATATAGCCAGTTGTCACTCGGATGGGCTCCAATTGTGCAGGCTCGGACTCATTCGGCGATGACGGAGCGGTAGATTAAGGCAGTGCTGATTACGGTGGTAGGGCTTCGAATTGTGGTTCGACAAGGCTTGTAAAAAATACGTTGATCAGACAATTGCAACGTGCGTGCACTGCTGCTAAACGGAATAGCAATTCTGCAGCGGTAGGCTATATAGCCAGTTGTCACTCGGATGGGCTCCAATTGTGCAGGCTCGGACTCATTCAGCGATGACGGAGCGGTAGATTAAGGCAGTGCTGATTACGGTGGTAGGGCTTCGAATTGTGGTTCGACAAGGCTTGTAAAAAATACGTTGATCAGACAATTGCAACGTGCGTGCACTGCTGCCAAACGGAATAGCAGTTCTGCAGCGGGCAGCGGTAGGCTATTGGCCAGTTGTCACTCGGATGGGCTCCAATTGTGCAGGCTCGGACTCATTCGGCGATGACGGAGCGGTAGATTAAGGCAGTGCTGATTACGGTGGTAGGGCTTCGAAATGTAGTTCGGCAAGGCTTGTAAAAAATATGTTGATCAGACAATTGCAACGTGCGTGCACTGCTGCCAAATTGAATAGCAATTCTGCTGCGGTGGGCTATATAGCCAGTTGTCGCTCGGACGGGATCCAACTGCGCAGGCTCGGACTCATTCGGCGATGAGGGAGCGGTAGATTAAGGCAGTGCTGATTACGGTGGTAGGGCTTCGAATTGTGGTTCGACAAGGCTTGTAAAAAATACGTTGATCAGACAATTGCAACGTGCGTGCACTGCTGCTAAACGGAATAGCAATTCTGCAGCGGTAGGCTATATAGCCAGTTGTCACTCGGATGGGCTCCAATTGTGCAGGCTCGGACTCATTCGGCGATGACGGAGCGGTAGACTAGGGTAGGGCTGATTACGGTGGTAGGGCTTCGAAATGTGGCTCGACAAAGGCATGTGAAAAAAAATACCTTGATCAGACAACCGCAACGTGCGTGCACTGCTGCCAAATTGAATAGCAATTATGCTGTGGTGGGCTATATAGCGAGTTGTCGCTCGGACGGGCTCCAACTGCGCAGGCTCGGACGCATTCGGCGATGACGGAGCGGTGGATTACGGTAGTGCTGATTACGGTGGTAGGGCTTCGAAATGTGGCTCGACAAAGGCCTGTGAAAAAAATACGTTGATCAGACAACCGCAACGTGCGTGCACTGCTGCCAAACTGAATAGAAATTCTGCTGCGGTGGGCTATATAGCCAGTTGTCGCTTGGACGGGCTCCAACTGCGCAGGCTCGGACTCAATCGGCGATGACGGAGCGGAAGATTAGGGTAGTGCTGATTACGCTGGTAGGGCTTCGAAATGTGGCTCGACAAAGGCCTGTTAAAAAAATACGTTGATCAGACAACCGCAACGTGCGTGCACTGCTGCCAAACTGAATAGCAATTCTGCTGCGGAGGGCTATATAGACAGTTGTCGCTCGGACGGGCTCGAACTGCGCAGGCTCGGACTCATTCGGCGATGACGGAGCGGTAGGTTAGGGTAGAGCTGATTACGGTGATAGGGCTTCGAAATGTGGCTCGACAAAGGCCTGTGAAAAAAATACGTTGATCAGACAACCGCAACGTTCGTGTACTGCCGCCAAACTGAATAGCAATTCTGCTGCAGGCAGGCTCGGACTCATTCGGCGATGACGGAGCGGCAGATTAGGGTAGTGCTGATTACTGTGGTAGGGCTTCGAAATGTGCCTCGACAAAGCCCTGTGAAAAAAGTACGTTGATCAGACAACCGCAACGTGCGTGCACCGCTGCCAAACTGAATAGCAATTCTGCTGCGGTGGGCTATATAGCTAGTTGTCGCTCGGACGGGCTCCAACTGCGCAGGCTCGGACTCATTCGGCGATGACGGAGTGGTAGATTAGGGCAGTGCTGATTACGGTGGTAGGGCTTCGAAATGTGGTTCGACAAGGCTTGTAAAATATACGTTGATCAGACAATTGCAACGTTCGTGCACTGCTGCCAAACGGAATAGCAATTCTGCATCGGCAGGCTATATAGCCAGTTGTCACTCGGATAGGCTCCAATTGTGCAGGCTCAGACTCATTCGGCGATGACGGGCTTAGGGTAGTTCTGATTACGGTGGTAGGACTTCGAAATGTGGCTCGACAAAGGCCTGTGAAAAAATACGTTATATCAGACAACCGCAACGTGAGTGCACTGCTGCCAAACTGAATAGCAATTCTGCTGCGGTGGGCTATATAGCCAGTTGTCGCTCGGACGGGCTCCAACTGCGCAGGCTCGGACTCAATCGGCGATGATGGAGTGGTAGATTAGGGTAATGCTGATTACAGTGGTAGGGCTTCGAAATGTGGCTCGACAAAGGCCTGTGAAAAAAATACGTTGATCAGACAACCGCAACGGGCGTGCACTGCTGCCAAACTGAATAGCAATTCTGCTGCGGTGGGCTATATAGCCAGTTGTCGCTCGGACGGGCTCCAACTGCGCAGGCTCGGACTCATTCGGCGATGACGGAGCGGTAGGTTAGGGTAGAGCTGATTACGGTGGTAGGGCTTCGAAATGTGGCTCGACAAAGGCCTGTGAAAAAAATACGTTGATCAGACAACCGCAACGTTCGTGTACTGCTGCCAAACTGAATAGCAATTATGCTGCAGTGGGCTATACAGCCAGTGTACGCTAGGACGGGCTCCAACTGCGCAGGCTCGGACTCATTCGGCGATGACGGAGCGGTAGATTAGGGTAGTGCTGATTACGGTGGTAGGGCTTCGAAATGTGGTTCGACAAGGCTTGTAAAAAATACGTTGATCAGACAATTGCAACGTGCGTGCACTGCTGCCAAACGGAATAGCAATTCTGCAGCGGTAGGCTATATAGCCAGTTGTCACTCGGATGGGCTCCAATTGTGCAGGCTGGGACTCATTCGGCGATGACGGAGCGGTAGATTAGGGTAGTGCTGATTACGGTGGTAGGGCTTCGAAATGTGGTTCGACAAGGCTTGTAAAAAATACGTTGATCAGACAATTGCAACGTCCGTGCACTGCTGCCAAACGGAATAGCAATTCTGCAGCGGTAGGCTATATAGCCAGTTGTCACTCGGATGGGCTCCAATTGTGCACGCTCGGACTCATTCGGCGATGACGGAGCGGTAGATTAAGGCAGTGCTGATTACGGTGTTAGGGCTTCAAAATGTGGTTCGACAAGGCTTGTAAAAAATACGTTGATCAGACAAGTGCAACGTGCGTGCACTACTGCCAAACGAAGTAGCAGTACTGCAGCAGTAGGCTATATAGCCAGTTGTCACTCGGATGGGCTCCAATTGTGCAGGCTCGGACTCATTCGGCGATGACGGAGCGGTAGACTAGGGTAGTGGTGATTACGGTGGTAGGGCTTCGAAATGTAGTTCGACAAGGCTTGTAAAAATACGTTGATCAGACAATTGCAACGTCCATGCACTGCTGCCAAACGGAATAGCAATTCTGCAGCGGTAGGCTATATAGCCAGTTGTCACTCGGATGGGCTCCAATTGTGCACGCTTGGACTCATTCGGCGATGACGGAGCGGTAGATTAAGGCAGTGCTGATTACGGTGTTAGGGCTTCAAAATGTGGTTCGACAAGGCTTGTAAAAGATACGTTGATCAGACAATTTCAACGTGCGTGCACTGCTGCTAAACGGAATAGCAATTCTGCAGCGGTAGGCTATATAGCCAGTTGTCACTCGGATGGGCTCCAATTGTGCAGGCTCGGACTAATTCGGCGATGACGGAGCGGTAGACTAGGGTAGTGGTGATTACGGTGGTAGGGCTTCGAAATGTAGTTCGACAAGGCTTGTAAAAATACGTTGATCAGACAATTGCAACGTCCATGCACTGCTGCCAAACGGAATAGCAATTCTGCAGCGGTAGGCTATATAGCCAGTTGTCACTCGGATGGGCTCCAATTGTGCACGCTTGGACTCATTCGGCGATGACGGAGCGGTAGATTAAGGCAGTGCTGATTACAGTGTTAGGGCTTCAAAATGTGGTTCGACAAGGCTTGTAAAAAATACGTTGATCAGACAATTTCAACGTGCGTGCACTGCTGCTAAGCGGAATAGCAATTCTGCAGCGGTAGACTATATAGCCAGTTGTCACTCGGATGGGCTCCAATTGTGCAGGCTCGGACTCATTCGGCGATGACGGAGCGGTAGACTAGGGTAGTGGTGATTACGGTGGTAGGGCTTCGAAATGTAGTTCGACAAGGCTTGTAAAAATACGTTGATCAGACAATTGCAACGTGCGTGCACTGCTGCCAAATTGAATAGCAATTCTGCTGCGGGGGGCTATATAGCCAGTTGTCGCTCGGACGGGATCCAACTGCGCAGGCTCGGACTCATTCGGCGATGACGGAGCGGTAGATTAAGGCAGTGCTGATTACGGTGGTAGGGCTTCGAATTGTGGTTCGACAAGGCTTGTAAAAAATACGTTGATCAGACAATTGCAACGTGCGTGCACTGCTGCCAAACGGAATAGCAATTCTGCAGCGGTAGGCTATATAGCCAGTTGTCACTCGGATGGGCTCCAATTGTGCAGGCTCGGACTCATTCGGCGATGACGGAGCGGTAGACTAGGGTAGGGCTGATTACGGTGGTATAGGCTTCGAAATGTGGCTCGACAAAGGCCTGTGAAAAAATACGTTGATCAGACAACCGCAACGTGCGTGCACTGCTGCCAAATTGAATAGCAATTATGCTGCGGTGGGCTATATAGCCAGTTGTCGCTCGGACGGGCTCCAACTGCGCAGGCTCGGACGCATTCGTCGATGACGGAGCGTTAGATTACGGTAGTGCTGATTACGGTGGTAGGGCTTCGAAATGTGGCTCGACAAAGACCTGTGAAAAAAATACGTTGCTCAGACAACCACAACGTGCGTGCACTGCTGCCAAACTGAATAGCAATTCTGCTGCGGTGGGCTATATAGCCAGTTGTCGCTCGGACGGGCTCCAACTGCGCAGGCTCGGACTCATTCGGCGATAACGGAGCGGAAGATTAGGATAGTGCTGATAACGCTGGTAGGGCTTCGAAATGTGGCTCGACAAAGGCCTGTTAAAAAAATACGTTGATCAGACAACCGCAACGTGCGTGCACTGCTGTCAAACTGAATAGCAATTCTGCTGCGGAGGGCTATATAGCCAGTTGTCGCTCGGACGGGCTCCATCTGCGCAGGCTCGGACTCATGCGGCGATGACGGAGTGGTAGATTAGGGCAGTGCTGATTACGGTGGTAGGGCTTCGAAATGTGGTTGGACAAGGCTTGTAAAAATACATTGATCAGACAATTGCAACGTGCGTGCACTGCTGCCAAACGGAATAGCAATTCTGCAGGGGTAGGCTATATAGCCAGGTGTCACTCGGATGGGCTCCAATTGTGCAGGCTCGGACTCATTCGGCGATGACGGAGCGGTAGATTAGGGTAGTTCTGATTACGGTGGAAGGACTTCGAAATGTGGCTCGACAAAGGCCTGTGAAAAAATACGTTATATCAGACAACCGCAACGTGAGTGCAGCGCTGCCAAACTGAATAGCAATTCTGCTACGGTGGGCTATATAGCCAGTTGTCGCTCGGACGGGCTCCAACTGCGCAGGCTCGGACTCATTCGGCGATGACGGAGCGGTAGATTAGGGTAGTGCTGATTACGGTGGTAGGGCTTCGAAATGTGCCTCGACAAAGGCCTGTGAAAAAAATACGTTGATCAGACAACCGCAACGTGCGTGCACTGCTGCCAAACTGAATAGCAATTCTGCTGCGGTGGGCTATATAGCCAGTTGTCGCTCGGACGGGCTCCAACTGCGCAGGCTCGGACTCATTCGGCGATGACGGAGTGGTAGATTAGGGCAGTGCTGATTACGGTGGTAGGGCTTCGAAATGTGGTTCGACAAGGCTTGTAAAAAATATGTTGATCAGACAATTGCAACGTGCGTGCACTGCTGCCAAACGGAATAGCAATTCTGCAGCGGTAGGCTATTTAGCCAGTTGTCACTCGGATGGGCTCCAATTGTGCAGGCTCGGACTCATTCGGCGATGACGGAGCGGTAGACTAGGGTAGTGCTGATTACGGTGGTAGGGCTTCGAAATGTAGTTCGACAAGGCTTGTAAAAAATACGTTGATCAGCTAATTGCAACGTGCGTGCACTGCTGCCAAATTGAATAGCAATTCTGCTGCGGTGGGCTATATAGCCAGTTGTCGCTCGGACGGGATCCAACTGCGCAGGCTCGGACTCATTCGGCGATGACGGAGCGGTAGATTAAGGCAGTGCTGATTACGGTGGTAGGGCTTCGAATTGTGGTTCGACAAGGCTTGTAAAAAATACGTTGATCAGACAATTGCAACGTGCGTGCACTGCTGCCAAACGGAATAGCAATTCTGCAGCGGTAGGCTATATAGCCAGTTGTCACTCGGATGGGCTCCAATTGTGCAGGCTCGGACTCATTCGGCGATGACGGAGCGGTAGATTAGGGTAGTTCTCATTACGGTGGTAGGACTTCGAAATGTGGCTCGACAAAGGCCTGTGAAAAAATACGTTATATCAGACAACCGCAACGTGAGTGCACTGCTGCCAAACTGAATAGCAATTCTGCTGCGGTGGGCTATATAGCCAGTTGTCGCTCGGACGGGCTCCAACTGCGCTGGCTCGGACTCATTCGGCGATGACGGAGCGGTAGGTTAGGGTATAGCTGATTACGGTGGTAGGGCTTCGAAATGTGGCTCGACAAAGGCCTGTGAAAAAAATACGTTGATCAGACAACCGCAACGTTCGTGTACTGCTGCCAAACTGAATAGCAATTCTGCTGCAGTGGGCTATATAGCCAGTGTACGCTAGGACGGGCTCCAACTGCGCAGGCTCGGACTCATTCGGCGATGACGGAGCGGTAGATTAGGGTAGTGCTGATTACGGTGGTAGGGCTTCGAAATGTGGTTCGACAAGGCTTGTAAAAAATACGTTGATCAGACAATTGCAACGTGCGTGCACTGCTGCCAAACGGAATAGCAATTCTGCAGCGGTAGGCTATATAGCCAGTTGTCACTCGGATGGGCTCCAATTTTGCAGGCTCGGACTCATTCGGCGATGACGGAGCGGTAGACAAGGGTAGTGCTGATTACGGTGGTAGGGCTTCGAAATGTGGTTCGACAAGGCTTGTAAAAAATACGTTGATCAGACAATTGCAACGTGCTTGCACTGCTGCCAAACGGAATAGCAATTCTGCAGCGGTAGGCTATATAGCCAGTTGTCACTCGAATGGGCTCCAATTGTGCAGGCTCGGACGCATTCGGTGATGACGGAGCGGTAGATTACGGCAGGGCTGATTACGGTGGTAAGGCTTCGAAATTGGCTCGACAAAGGCCTGTGAAAAAAATACGTTGATCAGACAACCGCAACGTGCGTGCACTGCTGCCAGACTGAATAGCAATACTGCTGCGGTGGGCTATATAGCCAGTTGTCTCTCGGACGGGCTCCAACTGCGCACGCTCGGACTCATTCGGCGATGACGGAGCGGTAGGTTAGGGTAGTGCTGATTACGGTGGTAGGGCTTCGAAATGTGGCTCGACAAAGGCCTGTGAAAAAAATACGTTGATCAGACAACCGCAACGTGTGTGCACTGCTGCCAAACTGAATAGCAATTCTGCTGCGGTGGGCTATATAGCCAGTAGTAGCTCGGACGGGCCCCAACTGCGCAGGCTCGGACTCATTAGGTGATGACGGAGCGGTTGGTTAGGGTAGAGCTGATTACGGTGGTTGGGCTTCGAAATGTGGCTCGACAAAGCCCTGTGAAAAAAATACGTTGATCAGACAACCACAACGTTCGTGTACTGCTGCCAAAGTGAATAGCAATTCTGCTGCGGTGGGCTATATAGCCAGTAGTCGCTCGGACGGGCTCCAACTGCGCAGGCTCGGACTCATTCGACGATGACGGAGCGGTAGATTAGGGTAGTGCTGATTACGGTGGTAGGGCTTCGAAATGTGGCTCGACAAAGGCCTGTGAAAAAATACGTTATATCAGACAACCTCAACGTGCGTGTACTGCTGCCAAACTGAATAGAAATTCTGCTGCGGTGGGCTATATAGCCGGTTGTCGCTCGGACGGGCTCCAAATACGCAGGCTCGGACTCATTCGGCGATGACGGAGCGTTATATTAGGGTAGGGCTGATTACGGTGGTAGGTCTTCGAAATGTGGTTCGACAAAGGCCTGTGAAAAAGTATGCTGATTAAACAACCGCACGTGCGTGCACTGTTGCCCAGAAGCCCGCCGTTGCAAGGAAGTTTCGTCCCAGAACTATATATCTTGGCAAAGGTTCTTCAATCAAAGGAAGTGCTGTTTTGGGCAGCTACCCTGCCATCGGATTGAGAAACGTACAGAGAGTGTTGCCTCCGACTATTCCTCTGCAAGCCGGAGAGCCTGTCTTTCTTCTCTGGTGCTAGCGCCACTTTGTTTAGCCGCTTCGAAGGCTCATGCACTCATCAAACTATCACTGGCACCCGTCTCCAGAAGAGCGTAAAATACGCTGTCGCCGATTAATACCTCGAGCAAAGGTTCTTTCTGGGCGGTCGTCGCCAGAACTGGCAAGGAGGTTGCGTAACCGTTGGCCGGCGCAACTGCTACGCTGCTCCGTTTCCCGGAGTCTGCTTGGAGGTGACCGACTTGATCACGTTAGCAGCGCGGTCTACTTCGTGACCTACCCGTAGGACAAGCGTGCGATCGATGACCTCTGCCTCCACACCGGTGGCAGACATCATCTGGTGGAGGCTGGCGCCATATGATGCCCAGTGCGGAGCGGCCGCCTGAGTTCGCTGAAGCCGGCGACTGGTCTGTGCACGGGCATCTGGCGGTGCCCACAAAGCGGCCTCAACTCGCAGCGCGTAGCCTTAAGGAGGCACCTCGTGCTGGTTCGCAAGTACTATCGCAGGCCAAAGCGACCAGTCCTGTCATGTCGACGGATTGGTTGAGACGCCGCAACGGGCCAACTATGGTGTCGAGCGTCGGCGTCAACAAAAGCGAGGTCGAGTGCTTCCTACGCGTTTCGAAGTGGCGGTTACGTGTAACGCAGGCGGTACCATGCCCGCTCCATAATAGGGCCCGCGGTCTTTGCCGTGTGAAGGTTCGCGAATTCGATGTTTTCATCAGAAAGGTCGGGGGTATCTGTCGCCTGACCCGCTCCCCTTTTTCCGCGTCGGTGATAGGCTCTCCAATACGGTTATAGTATTCCGCTGTGAAGTGTATGAACTGTTTTAGATTCTCGGCAGGGTGTTGAGTGAATGCGCTAGGTGAGCTCCTCCTTGAATTTATCTCTGTAGTCGACGGCCGCGAACTCGCCCCTGAAGTCTTCGCCGAAGGATAGCCCAGTCAGAATGGCCACCAATGACACTCCACCATTGTTTAGCCGAGCCCTCCAACGCCGCCGGTACAAGTTGAAGGCGACGATCATTCGGAATGCCTCCCATTCGCAGTACTCAACAAATCGATCCAACAATATCTGCGGGGGTGGGCAGTCTTCATACCCGATGAATTTCGGCAATGGTCCTGGGGCCACCTTCACTGTCAGAGCCTGCGACGTGCTGGTAGGTCTAACCTCGTTGGCTCGCCTTGCCGTCGTACTACTAAGCTCGGTACTACAGAACTGATTACATTTCGTGTGGAACTGATGTGGCGCAGAGACGTTAGCGTACCACTAGGCGCAAGGGCAGTGAAGCAAGTAATAGAGAGCAGCTTTCGGTGTACTTTTTATCCTTGAATAGTTTCTTGAGATGGGCTACCGTAACAGCTTGAATAGTGAAAGTAAGCCAATGTAGCCGTTTCTTCACATTTTAGGAGCAGTGTTAATCGCGCTACATTTGCTGGGTCCACCGTTCATGCAATACTCTTTTTTACGTCTTGAGCGGCGACTGCGTGGAGTTCTCACAACTCTGCTGGGGTTCTGTTCAGTATGAATTCATTATCCATTTCGAATTAATTTAGTCTACCCTAGTTTATTGTTGTTGGGTAATAAAGGCGCGGCTTTCAACCGTCGGCAAGCATTGGCTATTTGTTAACGGGATTTCACTATTGGCTGCAGGACTCGGCCAATGCTTTGCCGGTGCCGGCGTCAGTGGCTCGTCAGCGGCAGAACCTCATATCCTGAAATTTCTGCTTTAGCTGCGCTCACCTGATGCCGCCGTGACGCTGACGTCCGGCCAGGTGAAACTGCATATGGGCAATTGATCCTTATGGAACAGCGACCTCATGAAATAATATCTCATAATGACTTCAGCGAAAGTTGCTTATTTTAAAGAATGGCTGTTGTTCTCGTGACCACATTCACAGTTACTGTCGGCAGCAAAAGCTTGCGGGATGCATGTTTCCTGAAAAAAAAAAAGAGCATTGTAGCACCGTTTCACTAAATATTAAGTTGAAAACCAATTTATCAGCCATCGTTGTCTTGAAGCGTGGCATGCATGTTCGTTCACACTTTCATAGGTTTGAAGTAACTGCGCCGGAAAAGTTTTTTTTTTTCGTCAGACGGCATCTGATATTTTTTTTTTTGCCGAAAATAATACCATCCACGTGTTGCCCAACGGATACTTGTTGCATCGGCATTCAGTTTACCATGTTCCTCTTGTACGAACAAAGCGTTCGGAACTCGTGCGAAGGGCTACTAGGCGAAACACTTTCGGTTGGTGTTTGAAATTAAAAGGCCGCTAGTCTTCCCCCGATTGAAAGAGTTGCAGCGGGAACCTTTAGCTTACGCCCCACGAATACAGCCGCAGGTTAATATTCTCATCTTAGATTAATCATCTGTATTCGGTTATTATCTTGTTAATTCGATCAACAAAGTAAAGAAAAAAGATTTTCCTAGCCGCAGCACTTGTTAGCACGTGCTGCGGCCGGAGGAAATAAAACAAGCAGGGAGGATCGGTATGGGAAGGGGAAGGGAAAAAGGAGGCGAAAGAAAGAAAGGACAAGGGTGGGGTATATAAGAAACCGTACAAAATATAAAGAAACTGAAAAGATGGTGCACCGCCTGCCTTATATTTTCGTTAGACGGTCTCCGGCTATTTAAGGCGCTTCGCGTGCAAAAGTCTGCGTGGCGCGTGTGCTTTCTGCGTAATACGCCCGGGCACTACCGCTGCTGCCAATGCGTCCCCACATACCAGAGAGGAGGCGCGGTGCTGCGCTCTTTGAGTTCGAGGTCATTTACCTCCTCGACGCGAAAACAGTCTATAGCTTCAGGTTATGTGCTCCACTTTGTGAGGCGATCCACCCCTCCCGATCGCAAGTTGTCAGTCCTCTATGCAATCATCATCATCATCATCATCATCATCATCATCATCATCATCATCATCATCATCATCATCATCATCATCAGCCTGATTATACCCACTGCAGGGCGAAGGCCTCTCCCATATTTCTCCACTTAACCCGGTTCTGTGCTAGCTGCATCCACTTGACCCCTGCGAACTTCTTAATCTCATCCGCCCACCTAACTCTGCCGCCCCCTGCTACGCTTTCCTTCCCTTGGAATCCAGTTTGTTACCCTCAGCGACCATCGGTTATCCTCTCTTCGCACTACATGTCCTGCCCATGTCCATTTCTTCTTCTTAATTTCCACTAGAATGTCGGTAACTTGAGTTATTTCTCTGACCCACTCTGCACGCTTTCTATCTCTTAATGTTACCCCTACCATTTTTCGTTCCATAGCCCTCTGGGTTGTCCTCAACTTAAGTAGAACTCTCTTGGTTAGCCTCCACGTTTGAGCCCCATAGGTGAGTACAGGCAAGATGCAACTGTTGTATACTTTCCTCTTGAGCGATACCGGTAAGCTGCTAGTCATAATCTGCGAGTGCTTGCCAAATGCGCTCCATCCCAATCGTATTCTTCTTGTTATTTCCTTTTCGTGGTCCGGATCTGCGGTTACTACCTGTCCTAAGTAGACATATTCGGCTACTACTTCCAGTATTTCGCTACCTAATGTAAACTGCTGTTCCTTCCCGAGGCTATTGAACATTACCTTCAGTTCAGTTCAGGCGTTCAGTCGTGTCCGACTCTTCGTGACCCTATGGACCATGTCACGCCACGCTTTCCGGTCTCTCACTATCTTCTTAACATCACATAGCTTCATCTGCAATGCCTCGAGAATGCCATCTAACCATCGCGTTCGCTGCCTACCCCTTCTCCGGCGACCCTCAACCTTTCCCAACATCAAATCTTTCTCCAGCGACTCCTCTCTTCTCATCAGATGACCAAAGTAGCTGAGCTTTAACTTTAGAATTTGACCCTCCAATGAGCAGTCAGGGTTTATGGTCGACAATATCGACTGATTTGATCTTCTGGCAGTCCAAGGAACTCTTAAGAGTCTTCGCCAGCACCACAATTCAAACGCGTCAATTCTTCGGCGGTCAGCCTTTTTCACAGTCCAACTCTCGCATCCATACATCACAACTGGAAAGACCATAGCACGGGTTATACGGATCTTGGTTGGCAGACTAATGTCTCTGCTCTTTACTAGGCGGTCAAGGCTAACCATTGCTCTCTTTCCCAGAAGCAGGCGTCTCCTAATTTCATGGCTGCAGTCTCCTTCCGAGGTAATCTTGGCGCCCAAGAACAGAAAATCTGTCACAGCTTCCACTTCTTGTCCATTGATGCTCCAGGACTTGATAGGGCAAGACGCCATGATCTTCGTCTTTTTAATGTTCAGTTTAAGCCCAAACTTCTCACTCTCTTCTTGTACGCGCATCAGAAGTCTCTTGAGTTCCACTTCACTTTCTGCCATTAAAGTGGTATCATCCGCATATCTAAGGTTGTTGATACGTTTTCCAGCAATCTTCACTCCAGCTGAAGACTCGTCCAGACCGGCCTTCCTCATGATGCACTCTGCATATAGGTTAAATAGGCAGGGCGATAGTATGCAGCCTTGCCTCACCCCTTTCTCAATCGGAAACCAATCAGTAAGACCATGCCCAGTTCTGACTGTGGCCTCTTGCCCTTCATACAGGTTCCTGAGGAGACAGATGAGGTGAATTGGAACTCCCATCTCTCGGAGAGCTTGCCACAATCTGCTGTGATCTACGCAGTCAAACGCTTTCGCATAATCAATAAAGCAGAAGTAAATGGGTTTCTGGAACTCTCTTGCTTTTTCCATGATCCAGCGAAGGTTGGCAATTTGGTCTCTAGTTCCTCTGCCCTTGCGAAACCCAGCTTGCACGTCCGGAAGCTCCCGATCCACATACTGCTGCAGCCTACCTTGCAGGATTTTTAACATCACCTTGCTAGCATGCGAAATAAGCGCGATCGTGCGGTAGTTGGAACAATCTTTGGCACTGCCTTTCTTTGGAATGGGGATGTAAACTGACCTCCTCCAATCCTGTGGCCACTGCAGGGTTGTCCAAATCTTTTGACATAATGTATGCAGTGTGTTAACAGCGTCGTGGTTGAGGTTTTGAAGCAACTCAGCTGGAATACCATCAATTCCGCTTGCTTTGTTCTTAGCAAGGCTGGCTAAGGCCCATTCAACTTCACTCTTCAGGATGCCCGGCTCGAGATCAGTAATCACAACCGTCCTATGTTGGGATTGCACATCCGGGTCCTTCTTGTACAGTTCTTCTGTGTATTCCTGCCACCTCTTCTTTATCTCTGAGGCTTCAGTGAGGTCCTTGCCTCGTTTGTCCTTTATCACGCCCAGCTTAGCACAGAAGCTTCCTTTGATATCTTTGATTGTCTTATACAGAGCTCTTGTGTTTCTTAATTGGCTGTTGTCCTCAACTGCTTGACACTGTATGTTCAGGAAGGCATTCTTATCTCTCCTTGCTATTTTCTGAAAATCCGCATTGAGAACCTTGTATCTTTCTCTTTCCCCCATACCTTTTGCCATCCTCCTTTCCTCAGCTATTTGCAAAGCCTCTTCAGATAACCAGTTTGCTTTTTTGCATTTCTTTTGCTTTGGAACTACCTTAGTAGCAACTTCTTGTATTATATCACGAACATCAGTCCACATCTCTTCGGGCTCTTTGTCTTCTAGATCTAATTCTTGAAATCGATTCCTCACTTCCACAGCATATTCTAATGGAATCTGATCCAGATCATACCTGAAAGGCCTTCTAGTTTTCTGCGTTTTCCTCAATCGAAGCTTAATTTTGGCAACAAGAAGCTGATGATCGGTGCCACAATCGGCCCCAGGCCTTGTTTTTACTGCTTGTATAGCGCTTCTCCATCTCTGCCGGCAAATAATATAATCGATCTGATTCCTGTACAGACCGTCCGGTGAAATCCATGTGTACAGGCGCCTCTTGTGCTGTTGAAAATGAGTATTCGCTATGGTCAGGTTGTTTTCTTGACAGAACTCTACTAGCCTCTGCCCAGCTTCATTTGGCTCACCAAGACCGAACTTGCCTGTAATTCCGGATATTTCTTCACTCCCGACCTTAGCATTCCAGTCTCCTATGAGAAAAACGACGTCTGATGATGGGGCGCGGTCTAAAAGGCATTGTAGGTCCGCATAAAATCTCTCAACGTCAGCTTCTTCAGCAGCAGTGGTCGGTGCATAGACTTGGATAACTGTTATGTTGAAAGGGTGACCTTGGATCCGAAGTGAAATCATTCGGTCGTTTTTGGGGTTGTACCCTAGCACTGCTTTGCCCATTCTTCTGTTTACTATGAGAGCGACCCCATTCCTTCTCTTGGATTCGTGCCCACAATAAAAGACATAATGGTCGCCGGAGTTAAATTCTCCCATTCCGGTCCACTTGAGCTCGCTGATACCCAAGATATCAATGTTCAATCTGTCCATTTCTCGCTTGACGATATCCAGTTTACCTTGCGTCATAGATCTTACATTCCATGTTGCTATGTGACATATCTCCTTGCAACATCGGACTTTCCGGTCGCTTCCCGACACATCCACAACTGAGCGTCCTTTTGGCTTTAGCCCAGCCGCTTCATTCGTCCTGGAGCTACTAGGAATCGCCCTTTGTTCATCCCCAGTAACATGTGGGACGCCTTCCAACCTGGGGGGCTCATCTTCCGGCGCCATATCGATAATGGTATTGTGACTGGCCATAGGGTTTTCTTGGCAGGAAATACTGGAGTGGGTTGCCATTACCTTCTCCAGTGAATCACATTTTGTCAGAACTCTCTGCCGTGACCTGTCTATCTTGGGTGGCCCTACACAGCAGAGCTCACGACTTCATCGAGTTTCGCAAGCCCCTCCGCCACGACAAGGCAGTGATCCATGAAGGGGGAACATTACCTTAGTCTTCTGCATATTGATTTTCAAGCCTACCTTTCTACTTTTCCTGTCTAGGTCATCAATCATTATTTGCAGTTCATCCCCCGAGTTGCTTAGCAAGGCAATGTCATCAGCAAATCGCAGATTACTGAGGTATTCTCCATCTACCCTTATCCCTAACTGCTCCCATTCCAAGTCTCTGAATACTTCCTCTAAACAAGCTGTGAATAGTACTGGGGAGATTGTGTCTCCTTGCCTAACACCTTTCTTTATGGGAATTTTGTTACTTTCTTTATGCAGAACTATGGTTGCTGTGCAGCCACTATATATATCTTCCAGCACTTTCACGTACGGCTCGACTACCCACCGATTTCGCAATGCCTGCATCACCGCCGAGGTTTCAACTGAGTCGAATGCTTTTTCGTAATCAATGAATGCTATGTATAAGGGCTGGTTATATTCCGAGCATTTTTCTATCACCTGATTGATGGTATGGATATGATCGATAGTAGAGTACCGTTTCCGAAACCCTGCTTGATCCTTTGCTTGATTGCAGTCTAAGGTTGTCTTGATTCTATTAGCGATTACCTTAGTAAATACTTTATGCGTAACAGACAGTAAGCTGACTGGTCTGTAATATTCGGGGTGAATTTGTTCCTTGCGTATAAATCGGCTCTAAAATTAATGCTGCAGAATTAGTTGAAGCCAAGTGTGGTCAGTACTGTAGAGCATAAAAAGTCACCCATCTGGGACTATCGTAAGGGAATGCAACTAGTAATTTTATTTGTGTGTTCGACGAATTTACATAAGAAACAGGTTTAGAGGATGAGGACATGTTAGAAAGTTAGGAGCGCTGGCACGTTCTGTGGAGGCTAACATCTACCAGCTCCCATGCAACCTAATATAATGGCTCTCTTGAGATATGGGCCTCACGGGCTGTTCTCTCGTACAAATTTCGGCACGCTGACACCCAGAGAAAGAGAGCAGAATGATTCTGTTTCTGGCTTTCTTATTTGCATTCTTTGTTTACTGAGTAGTTATGTTGCGGAACTGAATAATCTGTCATGCCGGAAACGGAGGGCTTCGAGAGGAAAAAAAATAACGAATGGGCTTCCGTTGTCTATATATTTGGTTTAAGTGGTGGCGCTTGTAGAAAAATGCCTAAAGGTCCCTGCTTCGTTGTGCTTTGCGGGTTTTCGGAACCGCCACTAAAAACATCTCCTGGTGATAAAGCTTCTTTATATATTATATCGTCGCTTGCTTTTGTACGACAGTCTACATAGTCACTTTTGTACCAAATGCGAACACTGTGGCTCATCTGATCAGCGGCACGGAAAATGCGCAGGTTATGCGCACGGGTATACACTTGGTTATGTGCACGAAACTGGAGTACCGAAAGATATGCCAAGTGGGCTCCCGAAAGATATTTTAGGTTGCTGCGATAAAGCATGAAATGCACGTGACGCGGCATCAATGATATGATAATCAGCGGTAGCCTAAAATTAATAATTTGAGAGCACTGTAGTGAATGCACTGGAGAAATGCGAAAGAGCGATTGGTTGGTAAACATTTATTAAACAGTCAAGGGGCCGAAGGCCTAGATCTAGGGGTCGGGCAGGACTCCTTGGAATCTGGCAGCCTCTAGAGCGGGACCGATGAGCGCTCGTTGGTCATCGGTCTCGCTCTAGAGGCTTTCAGATTCCAAGGAGTCCTGTCCGACCCTGGACGACCAACGAGCGCTCATCAGTCTCGCTCTAGAGGCTGCCAGGTTCCAAGGAGTCCTGTCCAACCCAAGATCTGGGCCTTCGGCCCCTTGACTGTTTAAATGTTTACCAACCAATCGCGCTTTCGCAGTTCTCCAGTGCATTCACTGGTCCAGACCATATGAATGAGGTCTGCTGGGATATTGCAGTGTTTACACATTGGCATATACCGTTCAGGAAATATATTATGGAATCTTTTAGGATTGGGGAAAGTGTCCGTCTGGAATTGGCGCCGCATGACGGCCTCTGGCTTTGTAAGTTCTCGGTGCGGACATGGATAGAATTGGCGAGAAAGACGATAGTGTTGGAGTAGGTCGCGTGAAGTGATTATGGTGTTTTTCCTGACCAAGGCGGGCATGTTGGAGGCGGAATGATAAGCTGCTCTGAAAGTGAGCCCTCGAGCTAGTTCATGTGCTCCCTCATATTACCATTGAGACCCATGTGGGCCGGAGCCAATAGCAGGAGGGTCTGGTGTTTAGGAGGACTTGATATGATTTCGCGAAACGCTACGACTGAAATACGGCCATGAGTAAAATTAAGAACAGCGTGCTGTGAGTCACTTATGACTACTTTAGCGTTAGAAGTGGCGAGCGCGAGAGCAATAGCTACTTCCTCCGCTGTAGTGATATCTGAAGTGCGTACGGAGCAGGAGGCATGAAGAGTCGTGTTCTCATCTGTGGCAACCGCTGTTGCAGCAGTCTGAGTAGGATGGTCTGCCGCGCCCGTGTAAAGCACGTCAAGTCGGCCAGCATATCGCTGCTGAAGTGACGCAGTCCGAGCTTCTCTGCCATCTTGATGATGAGTTGGGTGCATATTGCGGGAAAGGGGGAGAGTCTTGATTTTGGCCCTGATGGCAGGTGGGAGATTGAGCACCGAGGACGGCGGATGGAGGGGAGCGATGCGAAGTTGTTCGAGGATAGAGTGGCCTGCGGAAATTATTGAGAGGCGTTGGCGTTGGGCTAGGAGGGATGCCTCAATGAGCTCGTCAACCGTGCTGGAGGCACTAAGGGCGAGGAGCTTGTCGTTTGGAGTAGAGAGAGGAAGACCAAGGGCTGTTTTGACGCCACTGCGGATAAGGCAATCAGGCCGGTGCTTCTCCCTAAGTGTGAGACGTAAATATGGAGCAGTGTAACCAATACGACTTACGACAAATGCTTGAAAGAGATGAAGGAAATTGGCCTCCTTCATGCTTGCCCGCTTGTTGGCAACGCGCCGTTTGAGACGCTCTGTGTATCGATGCAGGTGTTGTATTGTGTTAGGGTTGGCTTCTTTTTCTTGGAGGTGGAAGCCAAGAATTCGGATTGTGTCGATAGTAGGCACGGGAAGGTTGTTAATAGTGAGGTGGATATCTTGAAATGGGGCGGGGGGGTTCGAGGTGCCGGGATAACGCACAAAGAAGAGCTCAGATTTTGCTGCTGAGCACTTAAGTAGTCTTCAATTTTGTGGATCGCAGCCTGGAGAGTCTCTTGAATGTGTCCTTCACTGCCGTCAGTCATCCAGAGGGTACCCTCATCCGCATAAATGCTATGATGAAGGCCGTCGTTGTGGGCGAGCCGAGCCGGAAGGCCCATCATAGTGATGTTGAAAAGTAGCGGAGAGAGGATGGAGCCCTGCGGCGTGCTTTTGTTGCCCAGGGAGATATCCTCGAGGGAGTGGGGACCGGCAACGAGCGTGGCAGTGCGATCCGTAAGGAAAGCACGGAAGTAGTTCTATAATGTTTCGCCCACCTGCAGATTCTGGAGGTTGGACAAATAGCAGTATGTTGAACGTTGTTAAAATCTTTAGGACGTCGAGGCCCAGGATGACCTGAGCGTCTCGAGTCTTGTAGTCCAGGATTTCATGCTTGAATTGAAGCATAACATCACACGTGGATAGATGGGGCCGAAAAGCGCGAGTATCGTTGCTGCTTTGTTTACGATACTAGATCCCTCGTAACGTTTTTTCATCACTTAAGTTTTGAAGTTTTGAAGTTTCATAGTTTTATATTTTATATTCTTTATTCTTTAGTTTCTCATTTTATTTCTACTATATTTTTCGCTTTTTATTTTTTATTTTTGTTTTCTCAAAACCCTCCAAGCAGCCTACGCTAGACAAGGAGAATATCGATGATGCGTCACCGCAAAAGATAAGATCTGTCACCACTCTTCTGCAGCATTTGAGAGCAAGCTTTTGTCTTCGCGTGTAACGTAATGCACTATAAGGGGATTAGCTATGCGCATATATATTGTCTTCTTTTTTTCAGACGACAATCGACGTTTCGCTCCTTACGTTACTTCCTACGGTTGCCGAGCGTCTACAATAAAACATTTTACCAGGAAAGTTCTGAAGAGCTGCACTGAAGTCCTTATCCAATGCCTTTTTTTAAATGCCACTAATTGTGTAGCCTTTAGGCAAGATTTGCACAATACCTTTACGCTGAGGTCCTTTTCCCTACACTTCCGTTTATTTCTGCAACTTGCAGATTTAAGAGCAGGGCGGCAGGGTGTAGTGGTGCATCGCTCATAGATTTCGCATTGGCGCTAGTGGTTATGTATAATTATTTCGTGAAGAAAATGAACTTGCTTAAAGTGGAGGGCGTCTATTGTCCGTAGTGTAAAGTAAGAAGTATAATGAACGGAATAAGAGGTTCCGATGCTAGATTGCCTTAGAGTACTGATAAATCCCTCCCGACTCCGTTCCAATTATTCCTGTTTCGTAGCGAAAGCTACACTCTAAATACCGGCTAGCCTATAAGGGAGTAAAAAGGGGGTAGAATGTCCTCTAGCGCAATCACGCATGAGGGCACGGTATTCTTTCCAAGCCCTGGGATAGATTTTCACCACTAACTGTAAGGAATGTTATACATTGGCGACTAGAGGATATTCGGTTCCTGAATAATATTTATGTGATGCAATTAGCCATGAAAAGGAAGTTTTAACCACCGCACCAAAATTTTTGGTGTTATTAATTTGAGGCCATTGAAACCTCATTTAAAATCTTCGTAATTGCTAGAATTTCGCATATCTTCTTCCGTATTTCTAATGATGAAAATCTGTCCTTGAATTCAGGAAGAATGCGCTGACTTTAACAGTAAGTCGTTAGAGGACAAGCTACTCCCCTTTTACTCATATATAGGCTTACTTGTGTTAGGCGCACTACTGCGCACTACTGCGCATGCGCCGTGATGACGGCAACTTGTTGCTTCGAGCCACATAAAAAGGGAAGAGAGAAGAGGGAGGAGGAGAATAAGAAGCCGGTCAAATGGAGGAAGACGATTCGGAAGACGCCAAGAAGACGCGCCTAATTGCCGATCACACTATATGGTTTGCAGCCAGTGCATCGGCGATGAAAAATTTCGAGACAGATTTTGCTATGTTTGGTAGCTTTCGCTCGCATAGTTTAACCGAGTTCAGCTGCGATAATTTCTATCAGTACTCATCTAAGTGCAGCATAGTAACTTCTGTGCGCCAAGCCTACTTCGGCGACTCTAAGCAAACGTGTATACACTACAGGTACTTGGAACCTATAGAGGACGCGGAGGCTAAACAACAAGCCCTTGAAGTCTATAGCGCGTCTCTAAGCTAAGCTGGATGCGTTCAGCCAGGACCGTTGCTGCGTAGATCTGGCGAAAAGAGTGGTTTCTCGTCGTTTCACATAACGCACCCAGTCTGTTTTCGCGGTGTGCAGGTCGCCATTTCCTCGAGTACTTGAGCCTCTCAACAGCTACGAACTGACAGGAAGCAGAGGCACTTCGCTGCGGGTCCTTTCTTTTCTGTCCGCTGACCCCTCACAGACATTGCGTGGTTGTGTTAGCAGTGACGATCATGTCAGAGTGATGACCACATCGCACGGCGTACTCATAATGTGTGTATTTAGGAAATTTCTGCCACTCAGCTTGGCATGTGCTGCATCGACGTAAAAACGATGCTCGAGCCGACCAAATCAATTTGCCATCTCTTTTGGGTTACGGACAATGAGAAAACAGTTCGTCGCCTACCCTCCGCATATGTAACGCCAGCATCAAATAGTGTAGCTTAAAATGTGTTTCTTACGTCTACCAAGCTGTCTGAGTACCGGTCACTTCGAGGGTTGGCTTGTCGTCTGCGTGCCTCCGTCATGTTCTCGCAGAGCACATGACGGAGCACATACCGGCCGCGGCGAGTGCTTTTCGGTGGAGGCGAAAAGCAAGGCGTCCGTGAGCTTTGCGATGTCAGTGCACGTTAAAGAACCCCAGGTGGTCGAAATTTCCAGAGCCCTTCACTACGGCGTCTCGAATGAGTTATGTCTTTATCACTTTCGGTTCAAAAGTGATAGATATATTTTAGATTACCTTCTAGGCAAGTCCCTGCATGGTAAACTCTAATATGCCAAAGAGTGTTTAGTTGGATGATTCGCAAGCGAACTCCTAAAGATGTCCATCTGAGCTCGCCCATTCTCTTGTTCAGACCCGAGCGTGCTCTATATCGCTTCCATAATGGAAACAGAGGCACAGCAGACGCCTTGAGTCTAGCCGCAGTTGAGCTATGGCAACCACGCCCTAGTAGCTTGAGTCAACAGCTAGAGACCGTCAGTGTGTGCAAAAGGCAGAGTATCAGTCACACTAACCAAGAGAAACAAATCCCAAAAATAAAAATAGGCGAACTGCGAAACGGGCAAAAGGCAAACTCGGGAAAGGTGCAGAGGGATTTGAGCGATGTGCCTGGAGTGTTTTAGCCACGTTCTACTTTGCATGAAGCCCACTATAAATCTTTTTGGCTTTCTCAGAACTTCTATTTTTCATAGTTGCAGGTAAACGAGAAAGCTGGAACATTTTGAAATATAAAAATATTTGAATGAAACTACTAGGCCGTTAATTAAATTCGGATATCTGAAAACCACAGACAACTTTTGAAATTATGATGACTCGGCAAGAATGCATCCATCTAAAGTTATCACACTTTTACTCTCTTGTTTATAAAATGCTTCAACCTTAAGGAAGCACAAAGATCCTGATTCAATTTACAAGCTGCTAATACACCTAAATCACTACAAAACGATTTTCCAATCGCATTCTGTAGACGAGAGTTGTGACTGTTCTACACGCATATTTGGGGCGATCTGATTGGTGTATTTTTTTTTATCAATTTTTGACCGCCTAAAAAGAGTGACATTTGAAACTACCCTTCCCGAGGGTGATATGAAAAAACAAACTCTAAGATAACAGTTAAAGAAAGAAAGATTAAGAACGGTGCTAGCCTACTTTAACACTTTATATGGTCGTCTTTGCGCTAAGTGAAATTAAGCTGCTCTAGAACTAAGCTTCAGATAGCTAAGATCATCTCTTTTAGCTGCATGCTTTTCAGCTTTCTTGTTCGAGTTTCATTCAAACATTGATGGTACATCTTCCGATTATGTAAAATCGTTATCTGAAAAGACAAGCAGGTTTGCGCACCGTCAACAATAACCAAGACTCCATTCTGCGTTTCCATACCACTTGGAAGTGCGCCGAAGGCGGAATTCTCTCAACTCTTCGCCCATCAGACGGCACAGCATTTCGTTTCACGGGAGTGTAGCCACGTGGCGAGACTATTTCTGCAAGTAGGGTAGCGAGAGGAATAAGACGTCCACGAAGACGCCTCAACGAGCGCCGGGCAGCCAAGCTGAGGCGCTAAGTTGAGCGCCCAAGCGCGCGCTCCGCGTTCGTGTAGTAAAATCGCGCTGGCGAATGAATTGCAGCGCGCCTGAGTCGGCGCTACTATCCCGTGGTAGTTATTGAACAATTTGATTCGTGTTGGTCGCTCTAACACAGCTGGTTTTCTTTATGCGATTTTTCGCAACAATCGGAGCACGCTGGTTGGAGCTCGGCGCCATGCGTACCGGCTACAAGCGACTGCAGCCCATTTGCGCAGCTGCAGCTCCTAACAATGACTTGAATTTTCCACCATGAAACACTCATTGGCAAATCAGACAAACAAAAACTAACCAACTGCAGAAAGGGAATTGGATTGGAATAAAATAACAGGGAAACTGCATCGAAGCTGGAAAACTTTAGCGTAACTGCCGTCCCTTTTCGGACTGTGCATTCAAGTTTATAGAATTAACCATATTGGGGCTACATTAGCTCTTTTGTGGCGCGTTACTTCTTGCAGCCGTCCCATTGCCCGGTTCTGCATGGAGCAACGGCAACCAGCGCATGGGCCGTTTCAGCCAAGGCCGAGCTTTGCTGTCCCTGTTTGCTTCCCAAGGCACCTGTCGAAACCTATAACCTACTCTACTTGATGGCTTATCTATGGTGGCTATGGTGGCTTGGTTGGATATCAAGTATTTTACGTAGTAATTTTTCGGAACATTCAGCGCATTGATTTTGGTGTGTGGGGCTGCCTGTTATGCAAATAGTTTAAATAACTAACTGTAGCCTCGCGCCCCTTTAGAACTAAAGTGAATTATCTGTCCCCCCTCATCTAGCCTATATGATTTGGGGCATCTAAAGCCGGTGTTTTTGAGGGGGGCGGGGGTGAGGGGGGGCATTTAGGTGCGCTAAACAAGTGCTTTAATGACAATAGTTTTTTTTTTTTTTGCGGTGTTAATGCGTAAGCCTGAAAATAGAGTTGGACTGCATGACAATAATTACGCGGGTATTCAAGTACAGCAAAAGCTGTCACTACACAGTTGAAAAGCAAGATGCTAAGTTGATTTTTGTTGCTGCCTAAACTATATTGTTGAATCCATTGGAGCTCTTCGAAGGGTGATAAAAAGTAACCAAAATCAGGAAGCTCCTGAAAAGAGCAAAAAAATATATTATTAGTAATGGTACCCAATTCTTTTCAGTTAAAAACTTAAACGTTCAAGTTAGAAGCGCCGGCAGGGCTTTCTTGCAAAGGAAAAAGTTAAGTGAGGCAAAAATGGCTAACTTGGAGCTCTCAGTTGTCTCTAGCTACGATATATCATTGTACACAGGTAGTTCCTTCCGTGGTGCCGCAGTCGAGGCTCAACTACAGTTGTGACAAATGAGCTTGCTGTCCAAGCAAGCTCAGTTTTCGGCGGCAGCGCGCAGTGTGCTTGCCAAAAACAAGTTTTCTTTTCTATTTTTTTGCCACCGCCCGTCTGACGCTGGATTCGTGAAGAGGCAGTATTTCCAAGCGCATTACTTCTTATTACCTAAAGGGAGCAGAGGGAAAAAAGGAAGCCAGGCGCACCCGGCTTTCAGTTTTGTTTTGTAATCTTTTAGCACGTAGCAAATGTACGCCACAATACCTACTATATTAAACTGCGCGTAATTTTCTCCTGAGTATTTCATACCGACTTTCGTGGTGAAGACTAAACTTGAACGCCAACGAAAGACAACGAAACACACACTAAGCTTTGACTAAACGCGCCTTCGAACGTGCTTGTTCTGGGGAAAGAAAGAAGAAATAAAGAAATGGGAAGAGGAAAAACGGAGCTCTTTTAATGCCGGTGCAAGAAGACCCTTCTGCAGGAAGGAAATATTCGACTTGTGCCTGTACACGGAGTGTAAATACCACACGAAACAAGGAAAAGAAGAGCGTTCGCCTAGTTCTCCCACTTGTGGTCCACTGACACACACAAATGACACTAAAACCACGCACGAGTTTCGGCTCAACAACTGGAACAAGAACGAAACGGAAGTGCCGGAGCATAAAAGCCGGAGCATTCGGATGTAGGCACGCGCAGACCGTTTGTACCTTGCATAGTTTTTTTCTTTTTTTTTTTCTGAAACACTGTTCTTCGCTATCTTTGGCTGCGTTTCCTAAGTGGCACCCTCCATGCGCGCTCAAAGTGGAGCAGCCCACAATGCGAAATCAGGGTTGCTCGTACGTGTGTGATGTGTTTGCCGAGGAGAGACTCGCAAGAGAAAGCCGCAGTGACTGCAGGTAGGCAGCTTTTTTTTTCCTTATCATACACGCAGAGAACAATAAAAAAAAAAAGAAGCGAAACGCCATTTGGCTGGCGATGTCGTTAGGAAGAAGTGAAAAGAAAGTACGGTGGTGAATATGGGCGGAAGTACATGGCAAAAAAAGAAACTGGCATGTATGTAATGCATCAGTGCTCAGACATGTCTGAAGAAGACTGTCTGACTGCCTTAGAGGACGTAGTATGTATATAATTCACATACTTCAAAGAACGTTTTCGATCAGCGTAATGATGCATCCATAAGAAGTACCGAGAAGACGGCCGCATTCATACGGAATGCTTGATGGCGAAAAGTTCGCGTTCATAATTTAAGAATGGTAACAAAGACTCATACCCGAAATGCTCGAAACACGCTTGAGGCAGTCCAAAACTCGCCGCAATCATATCTAATGCAGTCAAGAAATTATAGCCCTTAAGTGGTCCCAGTGTTATTTATGTGCTGTTATACAGGCGCTATTACAGATATTTTCTTTTCTTTCGCTTCCGCTTTTCTTAATCTGTGTTTATTTTATTATTTTGTTTAGTTTATTTTTATTTTTTAGATTATCGCACATTTCATTGGGAGAGTTTGCCATCCTTATTTTACTACAAGATCACTAACCTTGTTGAAACTAAGCGCCTTCTCGCTCCCGCCAGATACTAGATACGAAGGCTGAAGTTAATGCTGGTACATCAGCATAATGAGAGTTGAAAGATGTGGTCTTTTTATAAGAACCAAGCAACAACTTGCGCTTCACAGTGGCAACAGTCCAGCACCACAGACTTGCCCTGTCATGGTAGGGAGCCATTCTGCTCGAATGTGAGCAACTGCAATTGTGTCAGTACGCCCACTAAGAATGCAGTCGTGCAGGGCCTGCAGGCAGGATTGACGGTTGCCTGAAAATTCTGTGACGTATATGTAACCATTGTACTGCGAAGTATCCACTTGTCCGGATGCACTCTCTCAGAGGACCTGTGCAAAAATTAGATATGCCACTCAAGTTATATTGGTAAGCGAGTAAAACTTATATTCGTTTTTTTTTTCGTGTTTTCATCCTTTGTGCTGAAATATATAATTTGTTATGCTACCCAAACTGCTCGTATATTAAGATGGGGCGCTGTCAAAATGCCCAGTAAAAACAGCCAACTAAAAAGACGACACAATGCGGAAGAATTCACGTACACACTTTATAGTGTCTTTTTTGTTGGCTGTTCTTACCGTGCATTATGAACTAACCAGCTGAGAAAAAAGTCCACCTGCGCTGCCACACAGTTTTCCAACGTGCATACTCATAATAATTACAAAATATTTGAGAAGTTATTCTGTAAACAGAGAAATAATGCATGCATACATGAAATCGTTTGCTGGAACTGCAGCGGCAGGCTGATTAGGAAAACCCATATTACAAAATACCCCCCCCCCCCTTTTTTTTTTTTATCTGACACCTGTCTTCTTGAATGCACAATTGCTGCATCTTCCTCTTCTAGGGGTACGATATACTCACATGACCAATAAAGCAGGAGGAGACCAGTACGATGCAATGTCGTTACCGGGTATTTCAGGAAACACTTTTGCAGGGACAAGCTCTCTGCCGCGACGGAAACAATATGCTGCGAAACTCCTGTAATTACCCGGGTAAATAACTAAGTCATAAATTAATTTTTTATTTATCGCAGTTGGGTTTCTATAGTTCCAATTTTGAGTTCGAAGCCATGACCCAGACATGCGATATGAGTTTTTGAAACGAAGAAAGACGAATTTTCTAAAGCCATGCAGCGCGAGGACGTCCCACGTTTTTCTCCGTAAGAGACTGAAACTGAGTTCAACATACGCGCAGGAAGCTCAATATAGACGTGACGTCTGGTAATGACGTATGCAGGGACTATGGCGCTCAGTTTGAACTTCAAACGGTATTAAGCCTCGTCATGTACAGGTGCATCAAAAGTAAAATGGAGCACGCAAGCGGCGGTCAAGTTAAAAAAAGAAAAAGAAAAGAGAGAAAAACTGTATGCCAGCTCTATCAGCAGATGGCAGAAGTGAACGAGGGTGCGTCGGCACTTCCGGCTAAGCCATCTCGATTACCTGATGCTCGCCTTACCGCCGGCAAGAGCCAAGCCGCCCTGTTACCATCACCGCTCGCCACGACAGCGTATCCAATGCTTAACGCTTTTCATTTTTCGCGAGTTCCTTTGTGTCAAGCAACGAACCACTGCGGTCACGCAGAAAAGAATTGTGCCATTCCTGACGAAGCTGAAAGTACGCGCCGCAGTGGGTACACTTTTGTGTATGGCATGAGCGAACAATAAACTCGTACACGAAGCATTGAAAGCGCCTTTGGTGAACAGTGGTGGTAGCTGCGTGGATTCGCTCGTGCCGGCAATACAGCGAGCACTAGGTAATCGAGAGGGATCAGCCGGATGGGCCGACGCTGCGCTGGCATGCAGTTTTTCCCAGTTCGGCCACCGCTCGAGTGCTTCTTTTGGTGCACATTTACATTCTTTTGCCTTGCAGCTTTATGCGAGGGAAAGGCCAGCCATTGCCAACTACGTGATCGTTGGTTTTGGAGCGACGAAGCGAAATAAAATGCATGGCACGTCGTATTAGGACCGGCAGTTCGAATTTGGCGCCTTTGCCGCTGCATCACGTCAATACCGGACGTCGAGTTTGTAGTGAGGCACCTGCCCGTCTCTTGCGCTCATTTTCGGTTTTGTGTGGAAAATGGAAAAAGCGTCGGATTTCCTCGCGCTGCAGGGCATTAGAAAGTGAACTTTCTTTCTTTGAAACTGTTATGGCCTGCTCTTATTTACGCCTTCGAACTGCTCATGGGAATAACCACCCAGTTTCGTTGATTAAAAAGCGTAATAGTAGATTTTACTTAATTACGTGAATAATTACAGGAGTTTTGCAGCATATTGTGTCCGCCGTGGCAGAGATTTCGTTTCTGCAAATATTCTTTATTGAGCTTATTGTTTTTTTTTTTTTTAATTTAGGGTGTTCGCTGAAACACCCGGTACGTTCCAGGCTTGAGTAAGTACAAAAAAAAAGTTAAGCTATTTAAGAGAGCGCTTACATTTCATTTTCGACGACAGTGGGTGGACATTAGCTTTTTTTTTTTTTTTGTCAAAGCGATAGCGTGCCTTGTGCCATAAAATGATGATGCGCGTAGTCCTGCTTTTAATTGCTTTTCTTATACTCTATATTTTCTCGTCATATATTCTAACATTGTAATGTATTTTTTTGCTCCTAAAGGTTCTTCGCACAACTTGGCTGTGTCCTTTGCTGAGTTATTAATAGTGGCTATCTGTTCTAAAAAGTGGTCTTGTCGCTAGAGCTACTCTGAGCAACGAGTCGAGCATTTAGCGGTATCCGGGAGAGACCAGTTTTGAGCATGCGCCGTTACCATGGCCACCGGAGCGGAGTGTGGCTGGCGCTTCGGCGTCGCCGCGATCGCGTGCCCGCTCCACCGTCGGAGCCGCGCGTGACGTCACGCGGATGAGCAGTTTATCGCGTATAAAAGGCGGCGCAGGCGAAATTATTTCTGATACAAAATTATCAAACTGCTTCAGTGAACACTTTGTGTCTCTAACAAATAGTACTCATGATCGAAACCGCATGCGTTACCTGAAACCTCCAATTACGTCCAGCAGTGCGTTTTGTTCTCCTCCCAAAGCGAGCGAAGTATACAACATTTTTTCATCTATAAAAATAGTAATTGTTGCGATTCATATAGACTGCAAATTAGACCAGTAAAACACGTGTTAGACATTATTTCGTATGTACTAGAACACGTGTTTAATCTTAACGTCAAGTATGAAACCTTCCCAACGAAACTTACGATTGCAAAAGTCACAGTTATACACAAAGGTGGGGATAGAAATTTTCTTTCGAACTACAGTCCATTTTCGATACTCGCGGTTTTTTCAAATTGATAAGAAAAACGGATACACTGCCGGATGACATCTTTCCAGACAAAACATAGCGTCATTACTTGCGCTCAATTTTGTTTTAAAAAAGGCCTGTTGACAGAAACTGCTCTTCTAGCACAAAAGGAAATCATTCTAGTTTCATCTGAGCGACAGTTATGCACATTAGGTGTATTTATCGATTACACCAAAGCCTTTGACCATATTAATCATATTGCTCTCCTGGAATAACTACGCCACTATGGCTTTCGCCGCACTCTCATGCAACTATTGAAGTCTTACCTGCAGTACCGCGAGCAAATGGTTGTCATTAATAATAAAATTCTGACATGAAGTTAATTTGTGCAGGTGAACCACAAGGAAGTATCTTGGGTCCTCTATTATTTTGTATTTACATAAATGACCTCATTAATTTTAGCAGTAAGGTGAAGTTCATCATCTATGCTGGCGATACCACTATGCTTCTTACCGGATAAAACCCCATTGACATAATTAAAGATGCCTACCAAGCACTTGCAGAGTTATTATCCTGGAGTTGCTCAAGTTCACTCAATATCGATACAAAAAAAGAAAAACAAGCTAAAGCCGTTTTCTTCAGACCAAAAACCGTTCATTGGGCCAATTATGCGTTTTAAAACTGAATGACACTGTGATTGACATTGTACCTGTAGTAAAGTGTCTTGGTGTATTCTTCCATGAACGCATGTCATGGAATTTTTAAAGGGGTCGTGAAACGTTTTCCGGAAATTTTGCACGGCTTAGTTAAATGGAATCCTTGTCCTGCATCATATAATATACCTCGATTCGTTTCATCGCCCGCGTTGATTTAATAGCGACAAAAACAGAATTTCGGTTTCCTAGCGCGCGTCCTCCTCAACTCAACAGATACGTCATAGCGCTAAGCCAATGAGAAGCTCCCGTTGCCGGAGCCTGCTGAGCCAAAGTTGACCAAGCTCGGTGTATTTTAGAGGTTCTAATTGTGCCCTACTCTACGCTCACACAGGGTTTTTAATATGGCCGACGCCTAGGTTCCTCCGTGGGTTCCAGCGTCGCTGTGCTGCTATAGTGAACTAGAATATAGTCGCTACTGTTAAAACATGGTTACATCGTGGGCTTTGAGCCTTACGCCGACGCAACTTTTCGGGTGCCAGGTCGGCGAAGATGGACCCTGCGAGCGACCGGTACAGTAACACTTGTGTCGAGAGGCCGCGGTAACCGCGGCACAACTCCGGCTTGCAGAAGCCCCGACCGTCAGCCTCCCGATCCCAGCCGTTTCGGAACTACGCATTGGTATGTATGTCCGAGTCTTGCAGCCTAGCCTACGTTTGACCGTTGCGAGAGTGCGCAATCGCTAACCGAAGCTTTCGAACAGGTGCAGCTGCGGGCGGTGCGTGCCGATGCCGACTGCTCTTGAGAGCATCTGGCGAGATCCCGGAGGCGACTACGTAGTTGAAGCAGCCGTCTGGGTGTTACAGATCATCCGCATTTACTCCAAATGCTTCTTGATCATGGACTGCTAGTCGAGAACACAAGGTAAGAACCTTGAGCGAAAGGCGACATAACTTGAACAAGCGGCACCTGTTTTTCATTTTCTCGAGCAAGAAATGCTGTAATGAAATCTATTGCGGAAGGCAGTGTTAATAAAATAAAGCTTCCCCTTTAACGTTACTTACCTGCGATCATCTACACTGTCTACAGTGTTGATATTGCGCCACGTTAGCGCGAACACATCGCTGGTTTTCATATTTTTCTTGTTTTCGTAGAAGCGCATGAGCATGACGTTTCACCATGCAAATTACTGGTTTGCTTAATTCCATGCACGAGTAAATGAGAAAACACGCATCATCTGATAGTGTGAACTTGCTAAATGGAAAGGGCATGCACATTGATGTGAAGTAACGAGGGGGGGGGGGGGGGGGACGCTGTCCGGACACATTTGCTTGTTTTATTAGCCAGGTATGACCTTCAGCAAGTGCAGCACCTCAAAACATAAATACATAAGGAATGCCACAAGAAATGCAGTAAATAAGTACAAAAGCAATCTCATTTCGGAGGACTCTGTGCTAAGTGAAATTGCATGCAGTGAAGTACCCTGTCTCCTACGGAAGCCGTGGGAAAATGCACTAAAAAACGGCACAGAAAAGAAAAACACACAGAGCAGGACTGGCTTCTGCAGACGATCACTAACTAGCCCGACAACTCTTGTTATAGCCTGTCCCCACTTGCTGCCAGAACAATCACCATACCAGCACTCAAAGTTTTATTTGCTAGTTTTTTTTTTACCCACTTGCATTAGGTGAGTGTTGTATAGTGTGCAAATATAATTAAAAAAATTGACTTCACTGATACCATCATCAACACCTGCACACAGTAAACTTCTCCAAAATGCTTTGACACTGACATTTTACATGTGCTGAAATGTAACAACCAAAAAAAAAAAAAGACGTTCTCCCAAAGGCCAGTACACCGAAACTTCCACAGTTTGAGTAAGTGTTGGAAATTTTACAGTTAGCAAATGAAGTTATAGAGTAGTTTTGCGGCACTTGCAGAAAGTTTGGCACGTGCCGTGTTGTGGAAAAACAACTGAGAGCTGTTGACAGAAGTGCACTTGTAGTTTATGGCTCCTTCGAATAGAATGACTCCATGCACAGAGCTGCTTAATGCATAAGTCGCATACTTAACATCTTCGTGCTATGCGGATGATATCAGCGTGGACATTGACATCGGCCACAGCACTAGTATAGAGGGTGTAAGACGACTACCAGGTTTTGTCAGTCAAAAGCTGCATTGCCTTCAGGCATTATTTTGCTGCAGTAGCAAATTGTGATTGCACTGGAGTTCTAATATTGGGTGGGTCTCATTCTCTCTCAATCACCTGCAGCAGAATTCAAAGTTTGCCATACTTCCAGGGAGAATAAATTGACAGTGAAAGTTACACTGTACAGCTTCTGTTAGACGGGAATTAATTGTACAGATGCATGAATAACTTTCAAATTTGTAAAAGACCTAAATCATATTTTCATTTTGCTATGCTGAAAAGTGAATATTGCTTTTTCTCTTGTCAACAGGAGGCACCACTACATCTGCTACAGCCAGCTTGCGCACTGGCTTTGGGGATGCCTCGGCAGACATCACAGTAAAGTCCTCCCTATTTGTAATGCAAGCCAAATAAGGGAAAGGTTTCCATCTGACAGTTACACTGGTTTCCAATTTGTGCAAGGTTTGTAGAGTCATCACCTTATTCATTCTGAAACAAGCCGGAAAATATGAGAAGAGAGAATTGCAGGACAGCTGGACTAATAACTGGAATTTTACTAAAGGATAGAGGCAAAAGAAGACTTGCACAGAGATGCACATGTAAAAAAGGCCCCAAAAGACTGTTGACCGATTTCTTAGCCACACACACGTCCTTAGCCTTTGCAGTATAGTGTGCCTTTGGACTTGGATCTGTGGCTTCCCTTTTGTAACGAGTGGTTCTTGACCATAAGGAATTAGCTTTTTTTAGACTTTGATTTTTTAGACCCTTTCTGCTTTCCACGCTTTCACTGCTTTGGGGGTTTTTCGTGCACGTGCATTTCTGTGCGAATCTTCTTTTGCCTCTTTCCTTCAGTAACATTTCAGTTGTTAGTCAAACTTTGTCTTGTGCTCCTCTCACGTGTTTCGTCTTCTGGCTGGTTTTAAGATGAATCAGTACCAACTCATCCAGTTGTTAGTCTTGTTGATATCACTAGCCTGACTGCACCCACTGCTGGGCAAATGCTTCTCCCATATCCATCCGAATAACCCGATCCTGTGCCAGGTGCATGATTCTGGCAAACTTCCTAATTTCATCTGCTTGCCCGAGTTTCTGCCGCCCCCTGCTAAACTTGCCTTCCCTTGGAATCTAAAAGACATATATAGGCTCACTTAGAATGAATTTTGTGTACTCACTCCCTTCCTTTACCTTTGACGGGTAGAATTGTTCTTCTTTTGGAACTGACCGCAGATACATCAGCTGCATCCATATGATCCCCACAGACTTCCTAATCTCATCTGTCTGCCCGAATTTCTGCCGCCCCCTGCTACGCTTGCCTTCCCCTGGAATCTACAAGACATATATAGGCTCACTTAGAATGAATTTTGTGTGCTCACTCCCCACCTATACCTTTGATGGGTGGAATTTTTTTTAGCACTGACCGCAAATGCATCATAATTGTGCAGTTGTGTATATACCTGCTTGTATAGATGTCTCTCCCATATCTATCCAAATAACCCGATCCTCTGTCAGCTGCATCCATCTGATCCCCGCAAACTTTTTATCTGCCTGCCTGAGTTTCTGCTGCCCCCTGCTATACTTGCCTTCCCTTGGAATCTACAAGACATATATAGGCTCACTTAGAATGAATTTTGTGTACTCAAACTCTAACTATACCTTTGTCGGATGCATTTTTTTTTATTTAGCACTGACCTCAACACATCATGATTGTGAAGCTGTATATACACATTTGTATATTTAGGAGAGAGGAAGACAGCAAAGAAGCGTGAATAAAAGATGTCTTGCTCTAGGTCAACTTCCTTCTAGCCTAAAAATTTTGTATGCACTGATGAACCTGCGGCCAACCAATAAATTATTTTGAAAGCAACATGTCTCTAACACTCATTTGGTAACATTAGATAATGCCCAAATGTACCACAAAGTGGTGGTCCTTGTGGCACTGACAAACCTAGATTTTCTAGTTGCCGCGTTCACCTTTACACAACCTCGAAAAATAGTGGCTTATGGGGAATAGAAAAATCAAACGGTTTTCTGCAAAAGCTGCTTTGAAAGGTGGCCACTGTTTTCAGCATTTTGCAGTCTCATTCAGAAGCAAGCCAGCATAATCTGCAATCTGTAGACATGCATACAATAATATGTGCCTTATCTTTGAAATGTACCAGACTTTAACCAGTCATAAAACAGCGTGCTGAAAAGGTATGTATAGTAAAGCCTCCTTCGTTGATGATACCCATAGTTTGCATGAAAACATCTGCACTAGAACCTGCATGACGTTGAGTTAATTGGCCTGCTGGTTGAATATGCCACCAAAATGCTGGTAATACAATGAACTTTGTCGGTGCTGGGGTCAAGTCTAGAAATATAAAGTTGGGATGATTTAAATTGTGAAACATTGCTGCTGAATTCACTGCAAGCTAGAATGTAACAGGATTAAAGGGCAGCTGTATACGTAAGGGCAGTCCACATTGTCACGGCATCTTATGCGTCCTAGTACACATATCTACATACCGTGCATGTTTTGCTAGTAAACAATGTAACCACAGATTTGCGAAGCTCCAAGAATGCTACACTGATGCTGTCTGAGTAGCTGCTTGTGTCGCTGAATATTGTGAAAGCCTTTTGATGGAACGAAAACTGCTTGGTGAATACTTATGCAGAGTGAGGTTGGTCAGGAGCGCAGGTGATATGTACACCCTCGCAATTTAACCATACAAGCACAGACTGTATGATACTCATACAAATTGAAAAATATAAGGGAAGGAATTGAACTGAAGACTTCGCGGTTCGACAGTCCAAACTTCTACTACATGTGCTTTGGGCTGTGTGTGCTAGCCCGCCTGCAATCTGATTGCCCGAGCCAGGAAAATGGTACACACCCATATGAGCACCACTCCCAGTACTCTTTAACATGTACATAGAAGTGCAGGTGCTTGGGATAAACCTTGGCTGCCGTAATGCACCTCAAACAATGGCATGTTAGCCAGAATAGCAGGTTGGGCTTGTTGGTTTTCCATCCTGAGGTAACAGCGCAAAATGTGGACGGGAGTACAAGACGAGAAGACGATGAGACATTGTGTCGTCTTCTCGTCTTGTGCTCCCATCCACGTTTTGTGCTGTTACTTCAGAATGTCACGTGCCTGCCCAATATCTACATAATTGTCACACGAACCACTTTGTGTGTATTTACGACTACTTGCACAACACCATTGCCACCCACTGAGGATGAGCAGCTGAACAGCAGTTTTTCACGTACACTCCGCTGCCATTAATTACAAATGCTATCACGCTACGACTTCCCATACCACCCCACCCAACCTCTGTGTGTAATGACTCAACCTTTGGTGCGTTTGCATGTTCTCGGGATACTGGAGAAATCCAAGATATCAATTAGTAGATTCAAGCAACTTAATCTGACATACATCTGGTGAGAATATTACAACTCTATCCATGTATACACAGATGTGTATCACCGCAAGCGTCGCCTGCAATTGTGGTGATGCCGCTCAGAACATGACTCATCTTTTTTTTAAGGGCATAATTCTCCACAAACCGCTGCTGAGCTTGTGGCCCCTTGGTAAGAGGCTTTCCACATCTGTGGGAAACCACTTTAGAAGTGGTGTGAATTCACAGTTTCAAAGCCTGCATTACAAATTTTTGGAAGTTTTCAACACCACACCCTTACCAGCCTTTGGCACTACACATCACTGAGTTCCTTATATCTACTTGTGCTAAAGGCCACAAGGTAGTGCTTTAGTGGATCCATACCCACTTGCCTATTATATGGCATTATGCATGCTTTCTCCATAGACTGCATCTAAATGTGGTTTCGCACACAAATATTTGTTCCACATGTGACATTACGGAGACTCTGGAGCGTGTACTAGTGGTGTGTCCCAGTATATGCGTGCAAAACAATAACTCGAGTTACTTCTTTGAAGTGTTTTGGCAACAGGCCTCTCTCAGAGGACTTATTGGCCGGTTGGCCAGAAATGGAAAGCTCTACAGGCAGTGCAGGCTTTCTGCTGCTTCTTGCATGACACAGGACTTGACTCGTGACTGTGGTGCAAGTTACTATTCCTGTATATATTTTAATCAAGTCATGACCCTCTTTGTTCTTCTCTTTCTGTAGCAGGTCAGATATTAAACTTTTAAGGCAATCTATCCGCCTTTACAATCAATAACACTTGCGTGAATGCATTTCTCCTGGATGGTTGATCTGGTAATCACACCATCGTAATGCAAGGACATGGGGCGTATGAGCTTTTGAGGTGAACAATTTTTACCCTAGAAATGTCTTTTAAATGATGTGAAGGATTCTGAGCTCTGCTCAACATGATCCTCCTCTTTGGAGTCTTCATCAGGTTCTATGGGACTAGATGAGTGCTGTGGAAAGAACGTGATCGAAGTGGAACCAAGGGGCCTGTTCTGGGTGGTACGATATGCTGGTAGGGGCACCTGTTGTGCTGGCCTCGCGGTATCGCTCAAAATAAAAAAAAATCCAAAATGCGCATATTACTGCTATGAGGGCAATCTGGCAGGAAACAATCAAATAGAACTGGTGGCTTCTGCGAGTCGAGTAGTTCTCAAATAAGCATATCTGTAAGGCTACAAATCGCAACTACGTTTACTGTCTTTATCACGCGACCTACACTTTTTTTGCCAATGCACTGGGCCAGCGGTTTTGCGTCGGTACGACGCATCGTTTGAGGTGAGCTTTCGTCGTTTCCGGTCCATGCCGAGGCTTCGAATGACGCCGAGGTTCATTTAGGACTTCCAGTAGAAAGTAGTACGAACACATGAACCCAATCGGTGTGCCAAAACTTGTGAAAGCGAACGTTACTTCCACTCGGAGAAGCCGTGCTGCAATCGATCGCGACGTACACGGTTGGCATAGCGAGCACTCAAACCCGCACAACACGCCTAAACCCAGAACCTAACGGTGACAGGAAAAATAGGCGAAGTCTGAGCACTGTAGACGTTGTAGAAAGTATGCTTCCTCTTTTTTTTTTTTCTTCTTTTCTTTTTTTTTTTTTTGAGAAAGGTTACGAGAGAGGCGTCGGGAAGGTGGGGGAGCAAAGCTGCGACAACGCGTAGGGTGAAAGGGCCACCCAAGTACATTGTAGCAACCTTTTTTTTTTTTTTCGGTTTCCGGCTTTCCGTGTAGTGCCATAGTTCAGGTCTTCCGGCCGAAATAAAGGAAGCGAAGCTCGACACGCTATTCTCAGTGATGCAGCGCGGAGGCGAGCAACTAATAGTACGCGCCGCGGCGCCCGCTCCTGAAACACTCCACCCACCACTCGGATTGAACACACTTGTCGATTCCTTTGACCTGGAACCGTATTTAGATCGTATCTTTAATGACGCCAAGAATAATAATAATAAAAAAAATTACAGCAGCGGCCGCACAACCAAGTTGTACCGGTGGTATGAGACTGCTCAAGACGTTGTGCTCCATCACGAATGTTCACAAAAAAATAAAAAGAAAATAACAACGACAAATTAGATTGGAACCATTGTCATTTGGAGTACCCGGCGGAGCGAGGTATAGCCGTCGTTACCGAAAATCTGAACTTGAGCGTCACCTCTCGCTCTGTTCCAGAGCGCAGCGAGAAGCAGACACCACCCGTAAAGTGAGCTTTACCACCCGTCCTGCTCCGCCGCCGCTACCGCCGCCGCCGACCGCGCGTCACGTGACAGTATTGTTGAAGAAATGCGTTTGCGTGAGCGAATAATTGATATAATATATTTTTATTTGCTAACTTTAACAGCAACCTATTATTGTATGGAAAATAATGATTATATCTGCGTTTCCAAACGGCTAAACATGACGTAGGCGAGTACTTCTAATTCCGGCCTACAGGGTCGCATGGTCGCTTCAGGAACGCAAAAATGCTTTGATTTCAGAATGGTATTATTAAATGCAAAAGCAATATTTCGACGAGATATTTTGGAATAGGCATACCTAATGTTTACTGAAGCAAGGAAAATTGCAACTGGGCTGCTACATTTTCGTTTCACGACCCCTTTAAGTAGAATCACTTGCAACAAAGGTATCTCGCGTGTCTGGTATTCTTTCAAAATTAGTCATATTTATCAAAAAGCACTGAACTTCTCATATATAATTTACTATTTTGGTCCAGTTTAAGCTACTGTTATCTAGTACGGGGCGCAACTACTGTTTCAAATAAAAATAAGCTCCCTATTCCACAAAAGAAAGCAATTCACGCCATCATGAATACACCATTCGACAGTCACACAAGACCACTTTTTGCTGAACTAAACTTACTAGCTATCCCAGACATGTATAATGCTTACTTGTTGAGGCGCTATGAAGCTGGCGTAAAACAAAACAACACAACACCACATTAGTTAATATCGCTAGCCTATAACGCTAAAAACAAGTATTCGTACTACACGACAAGCTGAAACCTGGGAAATTTCACAATCACGTACTAATTATGGGCTTCAAGTGCTCAAGAAGTACTTTGGTTTGAGCTAGTTGGGTCATAGCTCATGTTGATTCTGAGGACGGCGCGAAAGGGACGATGGCAAAGAAGGAACACGAAAACAACAGGAATGCTGCGTCATCTCCTTCCCTTATACGTAAACGAATGCAGATAAAAGTTTTCACACTTTTCGCTTGTTTTTTTTTTTATCAATTTGTATTCATTCATTTCAAACTTTTATTCCTCGGTCATGCTCTTGTTGATGTTTCATGCATTTTTCTATGACATCATGAACTGCCTTGTTGAGAAAGATGTTTGCCTCCTACATACCTGTTTTTATATTTCTATTAACTGTACCATATCCCTTGCTTTCTTGAAACATTCATTTGTGTCCATTTTTCTGTCTCACAGCTCTATATATACTTTAAGAGAATTGTGTACTTTTGCTGTATGTCATGCTGCCATGTAGAAGAGAGCCGCTGGGACTTGTCAAGCCCGTGAAGGAGGCATTTGTCTACGGACCTCAGCATTTTTCCGATGCTGAAATAAAGATTTGATTTGATTTGATTAGGTGAGCTAGGCGCCTGTACCACAACGTTTGACATGGATGCAGATGACAGTCCAGCCGCTGCTAAAAGGCAGTGTTAACTCTTTCGATCCTGAGGTTGTCACCTTGCACTTGGCTACACAATGAAGAACTATACTATATACCTTGTATACCAAAGACCCTCTACCAAATCAAAATACTGTATAGTCAAAATTCAGACAGCTGCATGCTCCTTCACAGATCATCGGGCAGTCTTCATCTCTGTGAAGCAAAATGAATAAAACATGTGTATACCAACCCTCGAAGCCACTGTCAGTTTTTTAGGAGCTGTTGCCGTGGCAGCAACCTTCCGGCCTCTCTATCCTCTCCACTTCAGATGGAGATGGGGATTTTCCTCTCCCCCTTTCGCTAGTTGCAAATAGGGGGCTGGCTCTTCCGTGTGCCAACCGTGGCAGGTGCAAAGTCACAATGTGACATATGCCGACACTGATTTTTCTCTAGTTAGAGCTCAAAACACCTGGTCCCCAAGTAGATGGTCGCTATGCGGTGAGCACTTTCCTGGCCGTCTCTCGCGCCGAACAGAAAGTCTGCGCGCTAAGATGGCAGGGTCTACTGCCTGCTTAGGACGCAGATTTTAGGTTTATGAGTTGTCCCGATTTCGTTCGACGTCGTCATTATCATCACGATTAGTGACCTCTACTTACCTGGAATGCTCCCTGATAACGTAACGGCACACATCATTAGCATCCTCGAGCTCGCCAGCCACCAGAGTCCGGATATGGTGACACCCATGGCCAGAAATAAGTAGCTTGAAGGGAGTGCTTCTTTCTTTCTCTACCTTTTGACTATTAGACAACACCGTGAACGCGTTCAGGGTGCCTGTACAAACACCATCACGGCAACAGCCGCGTGTTCATCCCATCCGCCGCTGTCTGTCGCTGATCACGCTGCCGCCTTGTGTTCGTTGCCACGAATATCTGTTTTGGCAACAGAGCTTTGTTTTCGCTGTAAGAACGCTTACGGAGTCAAGTTTCTGTTTCTTCACACTATGGTTGCGAGGCGCACGGCGCCAGCAAATTTTGGTACGTGGGAAAGCGCTGCACGCCACGCAGAGGTGTCCCTCCCTTCTATGCTAATGAAACAGCACCACCCACATTTTTCTTGATAATGGGAAGCGAATTTGGTACAGGTGCACTAATTACGTACGGCGCTGTATTGAGTATATACGTGCTATTTTCGCTTCACGCATGTTGTTACGGGATTTTACGCTGGATTAATATTCCAGGCTCGCGATAGGATTGGCAGGTAGTGTAGTTTACGCAATGGGCTGTCATAATAAAAACGTTCTTTTCGCTCTATTCTCTACTGTTGCCGTCAATCGGTACGCAAAGTGTTCGCATATCGTATAGTTGGGGGAAAAAAAATCGCACATAAGAGAGGGAATGCCCCGCCGGGGTGGTGCAGTGCCGGAGTACCCGGGTTCGAACCCGACCTCGGCAGCTGCGTTTCGATGGAGGCGAAACGAAGAGGCGTCCGTGTGCTGTGCGATGTCAGCGCACGTTGGTCCCGTTGCAGCGGCAGGCAGAAATGTTGGCGATGGTTCGAGCGAGCTCGAGCTCGCCCGTCGCCACAGCGATTTTGGCCAGGCCTGCGCACCGCAGCAGCCTACATCACGACAGGCGGATGGCGATAAAGAACCGGCAAATGAAGGTGAAGCGCTAATTTTAGTCGAGTCACATGATGTCATCTCGCCCCTTTATCCAAGCCTGTATGCGCAGATTCAATGGCTGATACTTTATCGCTCATCCGTTTGTCGTGACGTTCACTGATGGGAGAGAAGGAGGCCTTGTTAGAATCTCAGTGGTGTCGGCTCGCCGCTCTCGCTGCTACTGCACCGTCACATGGGCCGGCTGTCTGACGCGGACGAAGAAGCCATCGCAGGCATATCGGCCTGTCGCTTTAACTGGGCCGAGAAGACACGGCCGCAGCAAATTTCGTTCGCTCAAACCACGATGAGAGCACCACAATCGCGGCGCACAAATGCACTAGTCACGTGGTATTATTTGTATTTGGGGGGTTTTTATTTGAGCCCGGAAAAAAATATAAACGTGAGACTTTCTTTTTCGCAATTAATGAAATGGGGGTTTCTGAAGGTGCTCTACAACTTTCCAATTCACATTCTTGGTCTAAAGTCGACATTTAATAAATTGGAGAAATTAAAATACTTAGCTAATTAAGTAATTGCAAAACAAAAACTTGCCTGTAGTGCGCAAGGAGGCTGGCAGTTGTATGAAATTGGCAACTGACCTACCTCAAATATATTATTTTGTACCCCTTGGTGCAAGTTAGCTGGGACACCCGGTATAATTTGTCACAACTCCGTAGCCGCTTCTACTTACTATTGCAGGACGCATGAAATCGTGACGGTCACATACGTACCAGCTGTTTTGTGTTCCTTTTTAGAATTCAAACTGAGAAATTCGAACTGAAATAAAAATATATTTGCACTCATTTTAGGCTACATGCAGTTAGTATAACGTCACATGCGTTATATGCCTTATATAATATTGCACTGCAATTTGGGACTTTTCACCTTGAGCCAAATGTTAGCGCGTGAATGTTTCTTCACCTTATCAAAGAACAACGAAAGCTGCCTATGACTTTCGCGGCCTAGGCGCCAATTTCGCGCTTATCAAGAAGGAAGGAAGAAAGAAACGTGCGCTATATCTGCACTGTGGCGTGCCTCCTTCAAAACCAGGCTATTCTGCACCACCTTTGCGGTTTACGACGGATGCCGTAGCGAGAGCGAGGCCTGAGATATCAGTTGTTAGTGCTCGCCAGACGTGGTTACAGCTTTCGACAGCACATTCTTCTGCAGACACACTGCCGTAGACATGTTAAACAGCACTTTGAGCATTTATTCAGTTTTTTTATAAGCATATACGCGGCATCTTAAATATATCCAATAACTAAACACTCAGATCAATAAAGAGTACTGCCGACATAGCGAACAAGTACGCACCCACTGCGACAGTCAAAACTCCGAACGGATTGGTGCGGCTTTTGAAATGTGATCGCAATCACAGTAACACCATTCAGCTTAGCAAGCGACCAAGATTACAGACATGTAAGAACACGGCTCCTGCGGGTGCTGGAGATTCCTGCCGAGGCTGCAGGCACGCTCAAGTGTTGTACATGATGTCCTTTGAGAGAACAATGAGCCTACAGCAGTGAAGAGAACGGCAACCGCGTAACTTGCGCTTCAGTGGTAGAATAACAAAATGGAGCGGAATAACGAAGCCGTAGGCACAGAAAAATAATTTCCAGAGGATGATCCACTTACATGAGTTACTGGTGCTATTACAATAGGAGTGGTGCACAGTCTATGCAGTTGTACAGAACAGTGAGGACTCGTCCACGGCTACTACAGATGACACGACTACAAACGGCTAAGGTCACTCGCGTCCATTTTAGATTGTATCTCGGTCCTGAGCAGTAGTATGCCTTGACAGGGAGCGGCTCTGACCAAGACTTGCCTGCTGAATGTGATCACACTCTTCGTCGAACATACGATACCCATGGCCGTGGCATACAAATACATAGTAAGAACACACAGCTTCCATACACGTAGTTGCAAACAAAATCAACGGTAACAGCAACAATGACAAACATACGCGTAAGTTCAAATGCACAGCTTAAATCACTATCAGGACAAAATCAACGGCTCCGTGCTGAGTGAGCGGAACCGTAGCACTGGTAGTACACACATGTCCTCCGTGCGAGTTCAAGACAGGGTCGCCCATTTTGCTTTCATAAACAGGCAGTTACCATATACGACCCAGTAAAATGTAAATTTCGCGGCCCCGAGTGTTTCATGAGGATATGCTTTTTTGGCACGCCAGGATCTCCGTGATGCAAGAACAACGTTTCACGTCTTTTTGAAAGAAACCCTCTTGGGCGTCGCAGGCATGGCTGCTGCAGAGCCCCCCATGGAACCTCTCAGGAAGGCCTCAATGGCGTCCCCGAGAAGCATGGCATCCACAACATTGCCCTCGTCCCACTTGACCTGTGACTCATCCTTTTTCACCGGTTCCTTGGCGCCCTCTTCGGGCGTCTCTTTCTTGGTCTCACGAATGGCGTCGCCCGACTGCTTTCGCTTTGCCTTCCGGCCGCCGCTCGGCTCGTCGGCCGGGGACTGAGGCGCATCGTCCAGGGACCTCTGCGGCGCTCCCTTGCCGGACAGACTGTTGCGCTTGGACTTGCTCGGCTTGGCCTCTTCGCTGGTGCTGCGTTCGAGAGTGGTGGAGCCCCTGCGTGGCGCCGGCGGCGTAGACACGATCCTGGGGATGTTCTCAGCCGGCGGCTCGTACGGGTCTGTAGCCATGCCCGAGGGATCAATGGTCGCCGAGCGCGTCGTTCGCAGGGCCAACTTCTTGGGCGAAGTGGCCCCAGCAACGGGTACCGCGACGGAGCCAATAGAAGACTTCTTCTTGGTGTTATGATGAATAAGGGAGAGGATGTCTTCTTTCTTGCAGACAATTCCTTCGTCAATGCTCGTTCGCGGGGACACGTTAGGGGAACCGTCTGAAGACTCTCGCGAAGACTTCCTCGACCCCTCTCCGCTGCGCAGCCCTTCTGGTGAGCGGTCTTTGTTGACTGCCGAATCACTGGACGAGTTGCGCTTTTTCATCGTGAACTTGACCTTCCCACCGGACGAAGGCTTCGCCTCTGGGTCATCGGAGGTGCTTGTCGTGGCGGTGTTCACCGAGAGCTTCTTAAGGCCTTTTAGTAGTTCGGCCGAAGACATTGTTTTGCTGAAAAACTTTGAGGTCTTCCATCCCGCCGCCTTGTTGGGCTTGGTCTTACCCTTCTCCCCATCCGATGAGCTAGTCGTGGGTTTCGCGGCTGTCAAGTCTACCGCGAGCTTGTTGGAGGTGTCGCGGCGCGTAAGCTTCACCTTGAAGCTGGACGGTTGCGAGGCGCTTTTGCTCAGCGGCTCGGCTACGACCACCGTGCTCTCCGCAATGACGGCCGAGCGTCGAGGGCTGGACGAGCCGCGGCGCTCATCGCGAGACGGCGACCGAGCCCGCTCGTCCGGCTCGAGGCCCGCCTGCGGCACCGACATCTGCCGCACAGCGGCCATGGCGCGCTGCGCCACCAGTACTAGGTGGTCGCCGCAGGAGCACACGTCATTCTCGGGGCTGACGAGCTTCACGAGGATCTTGGGCAACAGGGTGCCGGCTGTGCTCAAGCGCGGGCGTGGGTCATCTCAAGGCGGCCGCAGCTACGCGACCGCAGGGAGGAGCATCGCCGGAAGCCAGGCGGGGAGTGTCGTAGGGCGTCCTGCATGAACACAGAAGCTCGTATTTAATGCCACAATAATTGGGGTCACACTGTCCACACCTCAACGAAAAATACCGGGAAGCGAATACATATCAATAGGCGCAGTTCTGATACACAAAATGACTGTCCTCCTGTAGACCTGGAATTCTTCAACACGATCCCCATTATCAGTGACAGAATAAAGAGTACCCCTGGTATGGCTCTGGCCAAGATTTTTTAACATATCTTCTCTGAGCGTAGAAACAGCCCAATATACCATTAGGCATATTCTTTCGACATGTGAGTTTAGGATGTCGTAACCTCGCGTACTAAGGGACGGTCAGTACAAGACCAGGCCTTGCTGATTTATATCGAAAATATAGTATAACTCTGTGACCCTCACTAATTTCAAATTCGTGCGTAAATTACCTCCGAAGGCCTTGTGAAAAAGTTTCCCTACTTTAATTGCAGCATCACATTCTCTCGCATCCATGCACTGTGAACATTATGATTATGAATTAATGCATCTAATCTAGTCGGCCTGCTGAACAAGAATGCCTGCGGCTTACGAATGAGTAGACTGTTATGGAGAAAAAGTGGAATAAAAAAACGAAAAATTTGCTGCGGTTTAATTCTGCTAAACCCGGAAGAAGCGAAAGCTTCGTTAGGTTTGATTAAGTTTCCTCTTACTCATCATTATCTCATCACTATATCGCTACGACCACCATTATCTACTAAATTTTCCGTCATTGTCATCGCTACTGTGATCCTCACGCTAACAACCCAATTAAGTTTTATTCAACACCATGAGGATGTTGGGTGGGCCAACAAAAAGCTAGAAAAAAAAAAAGGCTTGACAGAGATCGACGCAACAAAGAGTTGACAGCAGTATGCACAGACAATAATAATATTAGTTACATAGTGCAGTAAAAGTCCCTACATTGCAATATTAGCAATTACGTTATATGAATGTGGCATAAAACAGCACGTGAAACACATAAATTATCAATAACACACACAAAAAAATCAAGTACAAAGTAGTAACAAGGTAATTAAGATCTGTTCCTCACGAATGCACTATGTGATCAACGAGAAACTGGAAGGAATAGATCATGTTTTGCTTTTTACATTGTTGGGAAGGGGTATATTTTTGGGATGTATTGCAAAGGACAATAAAGAAGGATTTTCTACTTTAATTGCACGGCATTCGATATTTAAGCATAGATAATGAAGATGGGATTCCTTTTGATGTAATTATGCTTATGAGCCGCATATGGCACTTCAGAATGGCTAGCTATGTGACAGGGATGCAAGACGCGCTCGAATTTATTTTCAGGAGAGTTTTTATTTCGTTTATCGCCATACAAAAAGCGGCTGCAGAACCCGCCGACCGGCTCTCAAGGGTAGAGTCTTTGTTGCCGTTGCGGTGGTTTTAACGTCACGAAGCCAGGCTAAAGCTAGCCGATCGTGACACACATAGCGACGTGCTCTTCATGTTGTTATTAGGGTTTCTGTTTGTGAAATTTTGTATGTCAAAGCCAGCCAATAAAGAAAAAAAGAAAGCCCAGCGTGGAGCAGTGGTTAACGTGCTCAGCTAAGGGGGAGTAATAGAGACATATTTTTTTGCTTTAAATGTCAGTGTGGCACTTGCTGAATTTGCGTCTGCGGCGATGCAAAGGCGGTATAGGTATACGCACCGTGCTTGACGTCGCGCATCACGCTACCACGTATGGTGCGACACCACATGGCTGGTGCATAGTCTTTTCTTTAGGCATACTTTGGCCTCTGACTCATTAACGGTCAAACGTGAGCCGTTAACACCCTTGGCCCGAGGTGGCGTAATGAAGTTTTCGCTTCGAAACAACACATCCCGGTATCGCAGTCTTTCTTTTTCCGCTTTATGACTTTCTGGAAATGGCACCAGATAAGATATATGAGAGGGGAAGAGCCCTGTTTTCAATAACCTCCAGATGTGTTAATTTAAGAATGGAGAAAGCCAATCTGCATGAAAACTGAGTTGGTGCGCCTTCGATCGCTTTATCAAATGGAGAGTTTCTTTTTTCACGAAGTAACAAGCTAAGATATTTTCTTAATGTTGTTGAGAAAACAGTATATTATTGAAAATTTACCCGATAAATATTAGTTGGAAGTTCAGCGCTTGCGTGTCCTCGTGCTGTGTTGCGTCGGTTCAAACGCACAATAAGCGAGTTTTAGGTGTCTATCAATGTAAAAACAAGTCCAGCTTCTTTAGGCTTCAATTTTAAATTCGAGGACTATTGTAAAATTTCTATGGAAATATTGAAGAAATCGATCCAATCTTCCCATGTACAGAGAAATATTTGAAGTTAAATTTGTCCTTCACTCGCATCAAGTAGTTATATTGCCACGTGTCTAGCAGTGGCGTAGCCAGATATGTTTTTCGAGGGGGGCTGACGTTGCTGCTCAGCCTCCTCCGTATCAAGATACTTGTCACCAACCTGTCGCCTCTCAACTGCGCCAACCTGTAACCTCTCAACTGCGCCATAAAGAATAGTACCATCCGGGACTTTCGTTCCATCGAGTATCCTGAGCATGAATTGTTTCAGACGAAATTCATTCGTTTAATTTAGCAAACGCAGAACAGAAAATGCATCATAGGCAGTTTTTCAGCCATACAATTAACATTAGCTCGAATACTGACCCGCAGATGAAATGGTTGCCTGCACTCTCTAGTGTGCTTATAACTTTGATTAAAATGCACTTTAACAAACTGGAGTGTTACGAACAGACGAGGACTCTCAGCAGACCACTTCGACATAAAAGCTCAGAGATTCAGTGCGAACAAGAGGCCCGAAAAGGAGAAGACAGGGCTGAGTCAGAAGATCGAGTTTGGCCTGTGGAGGCTGTGCACGTGGCGTCACGCTCCCTTCTAGATTTTTTTTTTCTGCACGCATTCTATCTCTGCGTGCTTTGTCAGCTTGCCTCCTTCGTATGGTCCGATGAACGATTTCAGAAAACTGAATGCACCTTTTGCTTTCTTTATTCCCGCAGAAATCTCTTTTTGAGTGTGAAAAAGACATACTGGAGACAAAGTCCAGATTGATTTTTGGCTCTGGTGGTTGTTTTGTCTGCGGTGTATGACAGTACAAAAAAATTTCGTGAGGGGCCAAAGCCCCATAAGCCCTCCCCCTGGCTACGCCACTGGTGTCTAGCGCCGCGCGGCCGCCGTGCTTGATGACGACGAGGACGAAGCGGTGGTTGGCTCCAGAGGCGCGCTGGGTATAAGAATATAAACACATCATCTGTACATATATGGCACCTTATTTGACCCGTGCATAGGAGGCCACTGCTTGAAAACACATTTAAAAAAAGCAAAAATGGTTCATATAGTACCGTGCTCTTTAAATAGAAAAATGCATTCCACCCTGAAAGGAGTGAAGAGGCATTCACTGGGCGCGGCGTACTTTACTTCAGTGTCGGCACACTATTCATTGAGACAAAGTTGACTGCAGGAGAAAACAGAAGTGGGATTAAAACATCAGACGGGCCAGCCGCTGCCATAGTATCAGTAATCAGAGGCTTTGCTAAAGGCTCAAAAAATCTGTCACAACAGCCTAAATGCGGTCGCGGCACTGCACAATCTGCACACGAGTGCCTTCTGACGCGCGTGTCTCGCCCGTCGGAGCGCCTAATAAATTGGAAGCATCCAAAGCGGGAGTGAGCGCCAAGCGCCAAGCGCGCTGGCGTGAATTAGGCGCCCTCACATAACGCCGCGGGCCGACGCGCCAACACCACGCCTGTCGCAAACCCGTGCAAAAGCGACTTCGCGCGCCTCTCTTCTGACACTGCGCTTTTTTTGCAGGCCTGCGAAGAGCACAGCGCCCGATTGGCTCTCTCGCCCTATCACGCTGATGCCGAAAGGCGAACAGAACAATAGGGCTTGGTTGCTGAGTGTGCGAGCGTGCAGAGAGTGTGTGCGCAGCTGGAACACTCGAAATACCCTGAAGCCATCTACACGAGCTTCTCGTACGTGACGCAGCATGCAGCGCTCGAGCCGCAATGCGGTGCATGGTGGACGCGCTTCTCTCGCAGTTTGCTGATGACAACATATCCACTACCTCAATCTTCCTGTCCCCAATTCTCCTCTCTTAAAAGGCCTTCGCACAGACCCATTTTAATAAAGGCACTCACTCACTCACTCACTCACTCACTCACTCACTCACTCACTCACTCACTCACTCACTCACTCACTCACTCACTCACTCACTCACCCACTCACTCACTCACTGTTTGAGTCGTTGTCGCCTTAAACTTGTCTGTGCTCTGTAGGTCAGCTGTCTCAGCCATAAAACATTCGGGGGAACGCGAAGCTTGGGGAACGGATTAGCACACTTAATTAACGTGGTGCAGCTTTTTTTTTTTTCCAAAATAGGCTCAAACAGAGCAATATAAATTCGAACTCGAACGCAAATGTCGTCTCCCAATCCTTTAATTCTCAAATATGTTGTATACACATTCTTGATGTCGGATAAAAAGTTGTGCATATACTCTTTCCGCATTTTGTGCTCCTAGTGAGTACAGAATGGAAAGGGAAAAGCCCAAACAAACGCAGGCAAAGCAAACGAACAGGACGAGCGCTGTCCTTTCAAAAGATTGCCGACGATTACGTTTCTTCCTAATGCGAAATTTGAGCGCAACTCAAAAGCTGCTGCAGCTTTTCGATAGATTGGTGGATGGTCTTCGGCTCGGGCGGTGCACATATCGAGATCCGCAGCCACCGATCCGTCGCTCTGATTGCTGCCGAACAGGGATGGCATTGGAGGAGGAGCGAAGAGAGCAATTAAGTTATCGGGAGGTCTCGGGAGGCAGCTCGTGGACCCATAGGAACATTGCGCGGCAAAGAGATAGCAGCGACTGACTGATGCCGCTGACGCTGCTAGCAAGTCATGTCCACGTGGCTCTGCGTTTCGGCTTGGGATGAACGCACCGTGATCCAATGATGCCGAACCGGCGCTTCGAGAGCCGGAGAATTATTTTTATTTATTTATTTATTAAGGGAAATGCGCGGTAACTGTCTCACTTGTTTTCTGTGGACACCACCATCGCCGCCACGCAGGAAGAGAGGGGGAGGGGGGTGCACGCAGCGTTGAATGGTGGCGGCAGGAGCGCGTGCAGCAATCGGAGAACACGCGCGGTCGCCGCCACGAACGGAGAGGGATGGGGCGGGAGGGTACGCGCAGCGGCGAACGTTGACGGCAGCAGCGCGCGCTGCCCCGGCTGCGGAGCTGGTTACGAGGGACAACGCCGACGGCAACGGCAACGACGACGCGAAATGCAGGAACGGGCGGCAAAGAGCTGCGCTCTAAAATAACTTTTACTGACGTGCTACAGACACAAGTAGCACGATAGTTTATGTGCGGAGCCGTTTCCGTCGTAATTACGAAAAAGTGTTGTAACAGCGCCTTTTGTATTTACGAGGCTCTGATATTTACCGCGAGAAGCCAGATAAATCCAGAGCTGACCTGTGATGAATGCGTCAAGTTAAAATTTTATTTAATCATATCTGATCTCAGTGATGCTGATACTGTGCGCGCTTCGTACAAAGTTTCCTTAGTCAAAAGCAGAAGTTCCATAGGCAACCGAGAAAGGACTGCGTTTGCGAGAGCTCAGGCAGCGACTTCAGCCAACGGAGTCCGGCACTCATGACCCGAACTCCCCCCCCCCCCCCTAACCTATAGCCCTTAACCCATAGCCTATTTTTCCAGGTAAAAGCTTATACTTGTACTACAACATTGCTAACCGACATGTTTTTCAATAACGAACATGTACCAGCGGCATCCTCGCTCTACACAGAGAAGGAAAAGCGTCCTTTCATGAAATTCCAAAATCGTGGGTGTGTCATATCGGGCATCATATAAACTAACCCACGAAGTCATTTTTAGATTCAAAACTTCATGGCTACAAAGGTGCTAACACCTTTCTTCCCTCCAGCCCCCCCCCCCCCCCCCCCCTCCCAAGAAAAATAAAAGAGGCCAAAGTTTCCCTATTTAGAAGTACGAGGTTTTGTCATGTAATATAGGAGGACCATTTGTACCGCGGCAAGAAGTTTAGCGGTCACACTTGAAGAAAAACGGTTTCTCTCAACTTGTTTGTTTCAATAAGATCATTTTCCCTTTCCTGATGTGAAACAGCTGCTGGTGAAAATATGAACAGAAGGTGCAGTGTCTGTCCTGGCTCTGTCAAACCTTTATCGTCAAAGCAGCGTACATAGAATAGAAATATTACCAAACACTTCGAAGTTGTTCATTGCAACCACCTTGAGAAAGCCGGATTGCTGCACAGTGACCGCCACAGTGTGCTGCCCGAAAAGAAATGTGGACTGCAGCCGCAGAGGCTGAACCGATCGGCGGGAACATGGTGTCCGGTCGAAGCAGATTTTCATGCGCGAAAGGACGTTAGCGTCAAAGATTACCGCAGCTTTGTTCTGCCTCCATAAATGCCGAGCAGGCAGAAATGCATGCTATCATTTTCAATAATCTAAACAGTTAAAGGTGGTTGACAGTTCTTAGGCGTTTAAATCTATGAGACCCATGCCACTGATAGCTCAATCTGGCTAAAATACTACCATAAAGAAAGTTACAATGTTGAAAAACACTAGGCAGCTCCGGTGTGCGCTCTGTGGCAAAAACGGTCATAAGGCATTGAACTCGCGTGTGAAGTGTGCACCTTCTTGGGTTTACGAGTAAAGTGGTGGCCGATTACTGAGCAAATTCATTTTGCTCAGTAATCGTAAGAAAGAATGTGCTCGAAATGGAATAAACAAAGCGGTGCTTTGTGGGAAGGTTAATGAGACACCCCTGATTCATTGCGTATATGTTAACTGTTCCGCTGGTACAAGGTGCATTTATTCACTTTTTCTCAGGCAGCTAATCCTATGTTAGAAGGCAGAAGCTGTAAAAATTTGTTTACTTTATTTCATTTCTCATGCGGAAGGACATGGCGAGAAAAGGAACGCATCGAAGGGGGCCGAGACAGTGATTGCCGTTAGGTGAACTCCTCGCTTTTTATTTCTTTTCGCTTCTGAGGCGCAAAAGCCCGAGTTCTCGCACTGGAGAGGGCGGGTGCAAAGAAGGAAATGGCCTCAGCTGCACGGTTATTGCCTCCGTCGCATTCGCAAACGTGCATGCATATAGGAGCGCGCGCCCTGGGCTGCACGTGTATATACGGACGGGTAAAAAATAATCAATGACTCGGTCTCCGGGCCATTCTCGCCAGACATAACAACAAACAGCGATCCCTCGCATTCGCGGGGCGTGTCTTTTCTCGAGAAGGGAAATGGCTCGGAAAACAGAATTCCCCGCGGAGAAGAGAAGGACTCGAGAGGATAAATTGCGAGCCAAGGGTGGAATAAACTAAGATCGGAACAGAGGATGGAGATGGAGGAAGGGGTAGAGGAGTGGTGTGGGGCAAGTTGTAGAAGGAAACCGGCGGCCAACAACAAAGATGAGGCAGAAAAAGAGGCGTCAACAAAGAAGCAAACCGACGCAGCAAGCAACAGCAGCCAGCTCGAAAGACGAAGAGGGGTGAGAGGCTGGGAAGCGGGAGGCGAGCACCACCATCAGTGGGGGCTGCATCTCAGAGGCTAACGAGCCCCGGGACGGGCGCACAATACGCGAGGGCAGGCCATCGATCTTTGCACTGGCGCGAAAGGAAACAGTGCGAAAGAAACCCGCGCAGCCGGCGGTCGATGTGTGGGCCCCCCAGTCGCGACAAAGGTCGCCGCGCGCGCCGCGCTGTGGGTCTCGGCCTCGAGGAAAATCTCAGCGGCTGTTGGTCGCTAACGCGGTGCTGCTGCGACGCAGGTGAGGCCAGCCGCGCCGATGAAACAGCGCTATCGAAGGCCACGGAGAAAGAGAAGCAGGGCGTCGACGATCCGGCCATCCCGCAGGACGATGTTCGCAGGACAACGCATTCGCGGAGGGAGTGAAAGAGGGAACCCGCCCTTAACGAGCTGTTACACAAGAGCGATTAAACCTTCTGCAGGTACAGCTCATCCAGCTTGTTCGCGGCACAGCAGTCAAGCGCGCACCCTCGACCTGGGACTCGAGACCGTTTAAACCAGGCCGCGATGACACGCTCCCGTGTATAATGACCCTTGTCAAACCGCGGTCGCTGCCAGATGGCTTGTTTACGAGCGGCGTTTAAAATACGGGCAAAGAAAATCCTTACGTGAACGCAGCATGCTTCCTATTTTTCTGTTTATCTTCCGCTTGTATATACACACCCGAGGTGGTTTTTCCGGAAAGGCGAAAAGAGCAATACTGATCCCACGAAAAGAGCTTGAATAGCAGCCTCAGAAATTCGTTTTCGCTCCTGCTACAAGAAACAAAAATTATTCACAGATGAGTTCCCAAGTTAATTGTCTCGAGCTGCTCAAGCGCATTTGCGCGCATTAACTTTGAATGTGCGTCTCGAAAGCAAGATACAGCATGCATAATTAATACAAACCGGAAATTTCGACTTCGAAAAGGAAAAAAAAAAGCTCGATGGCAAGACAAGAAACAATAACTTCATGCAGTGTTTCCTATGCGCAGGAATATGACTTGGCGCGAGGAACTGAGGAAGGCAGCAATGAAATACAGCTTGAGCAGATGCGTCAGCTTTAACTTATGTAGCCTCAGGCTCGAAGCATATGGTGGCTTTTTTTTTTTTTTATCTCCTCTCTCCACACCGCGGTCACTGCTCTTGCTGGCGCTCCCACTGTGCAACATTTTTCGTAATAAACGTGGACGTCGAAACTCTCGCCTCGAATGCAACGCAGGCCCGATTTCCGCCCGGGACCACAATTCCAGACACGCGATCAGATTCCACGGGACCAAAGCAACTCGATGCAAAGCATATAGCAAAAAATGGGGGAATGGGCGTTTAGCCCTCGCTTTCAACATGTAAAGGCAAGGAATACTACGTATCGAAAGAATGACGAGAGCTTGTACCAGTGGGCTGCGAATGACAGTCCAAACTGCTAGGTACATTCATCGTCGCCTAATGTTGCAAGCTCGAGCAGAATTAGCCACGTTACGGATTTTTACCGTATATTCCTATTAACTGCAGTCTAGCACCTCCTAACGCAATCAAACTCGATATACCGAAGTGCGATAAATCAGATATTGTATTAAGTCGAACTAATATACAAAATTCAGCGTTTCGAAAGAGGTAAGAACAATTGGCAATAGCGAATAACAACTCCATGTATTCATAATTTATCTGCATCTTATGTTTGTATCGATATCGTACGAGAATTAAGTGCTTGTGAAAAGAATAAAGAGAAACATGGATAACACATCGGTCAACTGGTGTCAACCGGGTCACTGTTGCTGTCAGTTACAGATACAAGAAGGAGAACGGAGAAAAATAAGAAGCGAAGGAAGGACAACATGCAGCACCGCTAAAATTCCAGTATGGAAATCGTTTTGTCTTTTTTTTTTCTTTATCTCAAATAACTACATTTTCTCGTAGAATTGACAAAAGATAACAATCAACCCAAGTTCATATTTCTAGGACGCTTTTTTAATGAGAGGCAACTGTGCGTTTTTGTAAGATACTGTTATGCAAGTGTTGATGGGAATGGCCTAAGCCTTCGATATGCAGTGAAAAATTACTTTTAATGTTCTTCTTGAGCTCGTCCTTCTTGAGCTCGTTCTTCTTGTTCTTCTGGTTTTAATGTTCTTCTTGAGCATAGAAAACCAATGAGCTGCGTTTTTGAGAATTATTGTGAAGCAAATGTGCAATATTGTAAGCTACTTTTACAAGCATGCTGACAGAAATGGTCTAAGCTATCGATGTACACAAACATTTTGCTTCTTCTGTTTTTCTTGTGTTCACAATGAGTATTTAAATCTGCCATAAAAAACAAATGAAGCGCGTTTTTGAAAACATCATGACCACTTATCGCAAATAGCTGTCGCTTTAATATATAGCAAACTACTAGCCTGTCGAGGGAGGATGTGCGTATATATTGCTTCTTGAGGCGCAGTTAAACAATATATAGAAAAATTGCATTGTAGAATTGTTTTGCAGGATTTGTCCGACATTTCTGGGTACAATGTCAGGTAACCAAAATGACCTAGTACAGACGCCAAGAACTCCCTATCCAGGAAACTAACTACTGCCGACGTCACTGATGATGAAAACTAGTCGTATGTGTAGTTTTAAAGTTAACTAATATCCTAAAGATTAACAGCAAAGTAACGTCGATACACATGCATCACTGGCGTCGCTAAGCCTCTAACCCAAGCGCAATTTACAGAAACTGGGAGACGAGAAGAACGCAGCAGAACCGGCGGTCGACGTCAGTTGCGTGAACAGCACAGGTCTCCTCCCATAGATGCGGCTTCCGTTCTACTACCTTGCGTGTGCTTGTGAAGTCATCTCGCACGCAGACTGCGTTGCTTTCTCCCCTTGCAAATCCAATGAACACTTTCAAAATAAATGCCGTTTTGAGCTCTTCACTATTCTTTCTGGGTACTTTTTTAAGACTACTGAGGCTGAGGTGCCTGCTTTCCGGGGCCTATTTTCGTTAGTGAGACCTAGAGGCACAGTGGTCCCCAGGGAAGTTACAATTAATTGCTCCATCGTGTCATCACTGGCGGCTGCTAGTGGTCTCCTCATACTCTCGGTCGGCTTTGAGCCACTAGTCAGATTTGGCCTGTGCTGCTACAAGCTCATTATGTTGCGGAATAGTGGTTAATTATGCCACAGCGGGCATCACTAATGAACCCCGGAAGCCCACTACGACAGAAAAGTTTATGATTTCTTGTCTAAAGCTTCTTTGATTAATATGTGAGTGTGCGTTGGATGTTAGCATTGCAAAGGAGCCGGCTGCCCCTACGATTATCGTGGAGGAACCTTTGGTGGGAGGATGGAGGGGGGGGGGGGAGTATTTGAATGTTGGCGAAGGTTCCTGCTCAATTCATAAAGTACTAGCTTGAATTCTAAGTCCAAGTCCTCAACTTCCTGCTTACTCTAGCAACTTCAGGAAATGAACGACGTATTTATGCGCAGAAGAACGGACATGCTAATCTGGCTTGCTTCCATATATGCCAGACTTCACAGTTATATGACAGTTAAGTCAAAGCCATAACTTCAGCAAAAAATTCAAAAGTAAGCGTCTCGTACGTAAGGACGGTTTGCCATGGGCCTTCGGATGCTCATCGTAAGAATGTAGAATTGCCCGCCAATCATGCACAGTTGTAACGCCCGAACCGTTCCAAGATCTAGGCGCCTGCTTTACTCTCACCAGTTGCAGTTTCCATTTAAGTGTGGCAAATTGTTAGGGAGGTGGCAGCCGCGAAGCGCGGGTCTTTCAAGACCGCTAACACGCCCACAAAGTCACACCCATTAATTTTGGACAAATTCTGGGAAACAGTCCTTGAAAGCATTTTTTTTTACATATTTTATAGCTACACTATAACAATTAATGATCCTCAAATTTTCCCTCGGCTGCTAGGCTTGAAGCTTTTTTTGCAATTTATTTTTAAAAAGCACAGTCCACTGGCTTTCTGCATCGAAGTTTCAATTACTTGTCGTGAGCGCAGTACAAACTTCATAAGCAAAATTTTGCTACGCGTCGGAAGCTTCGACCATTTCTATCGATATATTTACAAAGATTACCATCGAGTATTCCACAGTTGCCTCACGATCGTTTTTAAAAAAACATTGCCCATTGGTTTTCTCTCGCTGTGAGCGCTGGACATATTTTCAAAAGTCGATTTTCCAACCAATGCACCGACGTGTGCATAATAGCACCTTGTAATATTGTCACGCACTTCCCGTGGTTCCGTATTGGAGGAAGATGAGGTTTGGCGGGACAAGCAGAAGAGGAAGAGGAAGCTGGGTCTGTCCGCTCTGGTGGTCGTGGTATTTTCGGGTGCAGCTAGGTCTAGTTTGAACGACGCCCTGCAGCAGCTGAAGTGGCTTCCGGCACGACGGATCCCGAGGAGCGCCGGCGGCGTATCGGGAGACTGCAAGCGGTCCGTGACCGGTCTCGGAAGTTTGCCAGCAAGGTCAGAGCGCAAGTGGCGGAAAGGAAACGTGTGGAGCTGCAGGCCATGTCAAGAAATGATGAGGTGGAGCTGAAGAGGGACGAGAATGCACCACCTATTTACCACCACGCCAAAGAAGCTCGGAGCCAGTCACCACGCCCTGTTGGTGATCCAGCCTTGCCGCTCGGGCGGTTGAACGACTCTCCGCACAGCAGCCGTGGGGTGAGCGGCAAGGACAGACTTCGGCAGTTCTGCCGCTGGATCTTGCAGAGCCCCACGTCCCCGCTGTCTTCTCCGCGAGGCCAGAAGAGCCCTCAGGTGGCCGTATTGGAATGCACCACACCGAAGCTCGGGGGCCATGCTGATGTATATCACTCTCCTGAGGTGCATGCGTCTCGTCCTCCAGTACAGCATCAGCAGGCGTCAGGCATCGCCAGACTAACCGGTCATGCTTCTCCTAACCGGTCATTGCAATGCCAGTACTTAAACGCCTGCAACACCAATGACCGGTCAACACCTGACCAGCCAGCCATGTTTCACGCAGGCCATGCCTCTCCTAAGGCGACTGCTACAGTGGCGGAAAGGAAACATGTGGAGCTGCAGGCCATGTCAAGAAATGATGAGGTGAAGAGGGACGAGAATGCACCACCTATGGACCACCACGCCAAAGAAGCTCGGAGCCAGTCACCACGCCTTGTTGGTGCTTCAGCCTTGCCGTTCTGGCGGCTGAACAACTCTCCGCACAGCAGTCGTGGGGTGAGCGGTAATGACAGACTTCGGCAGTTCTGCCGCCGGGTCTTGCAGAGCCCCACGTCCCCGCTGTCTTCTCCGCGAGGCCAGAAGAGCCCTCAGGTGGCCGTAGTGGACTGCACCAAACCGAAGCTTGGGGGCCATGCTGATGCATATTACTCTCCTCAGGTGCTTGCGTCTCGTCCTCCATTACAGCATGAGCAGGCGTCGGGCATCGCCAGACTAACCGGTCATGCTTCTCCTAACCAGCCATTGCAATGCCAGTACTTAAACGCCTTCAACACCAATGACCGGTCAACACCTGACCAGCCAGCCATGTTCTCCGCAGGTCATGCCTCTCCTAAGTCGACTGGTACAGTGGCGGAAAGGAAACGTGTGGAGCTGCAGGCCATGTCAAGAAATGACGAAGTGAAGAGGGACGAGAATGCATCACCTATGAACCACCACGCCAAAGAAGCTCGGAGCCTGTCACCACGCCCTGTTGGTGCTTCAGCCTTGCCGTTCTGGCGGCTGAACAACTCTTCGGACAGCAGCCGTGGGGTGAGCGGCAAAGAGAAACTTCGGCAGTTCTGCCGCCGGGTCTTGCAGAGCCCCACGTCCCCGCTGTCTTCTCCGCGAGGCCAGAAGAGCCCTCAGGTGGCCGTAGTGGACTGCACCAAACTGAAGCTCGGGGGCCATGCTGATGCATATGACTCTCCTGAGGTGCTTGCGTCTCGTCCTCCAGTACAGCATCAGCAGCCGTCGGGCATCGCCAGACTAACCGGCCATGCCTCTCCTAACCGGCCTTTGCATCGCCAGCGCTTAAACACCTACAACACCGATGACCGGTCAACACCTGAACAGCCAGCCATGTTTTACGCAGGTCATGCCTCTCCTAAGGCGACTGCTACACCCGACCAGCCATTTCAACACCATCCAGCATCCCCAGGGCGACTGGTGGAGGCAGGCCGTACCAAGCCGGGAGGGACTACAGAGTAATGCATTCTACACCAAATGCGTCTCCAGGGCAGCCAGCCCTATGACTGCGGGAAGTGCGTGACAACATCTCACAGTTGCCTCATATTTAAAAGATGTCTTAGAAACGTAGACTTCGCGAACGCGCATGAATTTAGGAACAGATAACAGCAGTCAACAAGCTCACATGCGCACGACAGTAGAAACAGACACCCGCGACATTCGCGAAGCGACACTACTGCATTTTCAATTCACTCTGGTATTGTTTGTTATCGCGGAGGAGCATCGCACCTTCAGAAATCAAGAAAAAATACCTCTTCCGCTTCTTTTGCCGCCTTCTGCGACTCCGTGACGAATACAGGAATGCAATTTAGCCCGTCGATTTCCGGCAGCCCATAGAAGAACAAGATAGGCTGCTTTCGCTCGAGAGAGAGAAAAAAAAAGAGAATTTTATACATAAAGCCTCAAGGCCAATGACCCCTGATGTCTGTGTTCGCGTGTGACTCTTCTACCTTCTATTATTATTTTTTTGTTGTTGTTGTTGTTCTGCATGCGGCCGCTCGCTACTGCCATCATGGTCCCCGTGCCTGCCTGAATGACGCGCTCGGTAGCTACAATGCGCATCCAACCGCAAGCATTCTTCTTTTGTGTTCGCGTCCCCGCCTACGCACAAGCAGACACGCGCACGCACACATCACAGGAAATAATACCGGCTTGTTGCCAGGAATTTCGAGTGACTGCTGCTGTAGAACGCTTATCATCGCTAGCGGATCCTGTGCACTCGCTCTTTCGCATTGCCCTTGTGTGTCCCCGTCTATATCTATAAGGATATGAATCTTTTATTCTCTTAAGCTTTTTTTTGTACGCCATGGTCGGAGGGTGTGCATCGCGTATGAAGGCCGCTTTACGAAGACAAGCTTAGCAGGCGGATGCAGCAGACATGGGCCCTTCGCAATGCGACAATTGGACGAGCAGTAACAGAGACGTAGTCAGAGGGGAAAACAAAAGGCTACATGCGCCGCAGTGGCTTCCCCAGCACAGGCGCCGACTTCGAGAGGGATTTGCGCGCCGGTCTCGCCAACTTCTCTGCGGCACTGACGCCCGAGGCGATCCGGCGAAGAATGCCAGTTAAAGGGACAGGCTCAGAAAGGTCACTGTCGCATGCAGACAAAGGCGCCGCTGTCCTTAGGCTGATCATAGGGGCGCTGCAGGCAGCACCGATCCCTTGTCTCAGTGTGCCAGGCAGCGCGCCGTCATTCGCAGTACAAGCGCGCCGGACGAGGCCTTTTGTGTGTAGGTGCGGTCACTCCGGGTTGCTCTGTGCGCGAGAACTGCAGTCGCGCGAAACGACGGTCTCCATTAATTAGACCGGCAGAGCGGGTATAATTTGGCTCGTCGTCCCCTGAGGTCTTTGACTCTCCGGTAGAAGCCCCCCTTTTAGCGCGTGCGGTGAGCGGTGTCCCGGACAAACACGGAATTTCGGGTTTCCGAACGAGACACCCAATGCGGCGCGTGCACTTTTGTGATTGGGGCCCAGAGTACACACGGCGTTTCCGCCCGCTACAGCTGCTGAAAGAAGAGGGCACCCGCGCGTGCGGTTGCGACCTAGGAGAAGGCTCCGCTCGCGAGCGCGGGGGCTCTATGTTCCCCTGTGACGCAGGGAGATTTAATGAAGTTCGCTACGAATGGCCTTAGCTTATACCAACAATGATCGGCAACTACACGCACATGTTTAATGTTGTTACGTTCTAATGGGATTCGCATTCGAACAGGAACTTGTTAATTTGCATATAAATTCGAACAGAATAGATTTTTTTTTAACCCGAACTGAGAGTGAAAACATGCTTAGTGGAAAGGAAATGATCCTGAGTATAACGCGAAATATGAGTGCCATCCCTGTTTTTTTTTTTTCCTTGTATAGCTTGGAAAGACCTTTGTATTGACCATTGTATATTTACGAGTTCCTGTGTTCCTACGTATTGGGACCACTACTGCGAAAGCGACGAATAGGCAGGAAATAATAATAACTGATAACAGTTAGCGGTGTATACGCATTGTAATCTCAAATAGACCACTCTTACCGGAAGCTCTGCTTTCTTAAGCTACAAAAAAAACATTAAAAAAAAAACGAAGTACAGGCGTCGCTACCACCGGCCGGTTTCGCAAGTACAATGCGTGCGTCACGCTTATTTTTTTTTCTTTCTTTTTTTTCGGGCGGGGTGCATTGTCCTATACGTCCTGTTTTCAGTTTGTTGCCTCTTATAGCCAATTTACTTCAGAAGCAGCAAGCAATTCTAGTTCCGAAAATGGCATATATTTCGACCATGTGAGCCTTTGTTTTTTAATTATGACTATAATATATTTGAATCAGAAGATATAGGAGCGAAAATAGATATAGATATAGATATATAGGAAGATATAGGTATAGGAGAATATAGATATAGGAAGATATAGGGCTATGGAACGAAAAATGGTAGGGGTAACATTAAGAGATAGGAAGCGTGCAGAGTGGGTCAGAGAAATAACTCAGGTTACCGACATTCTAGTGGAAATTAAGAAGAAAAAATGGACATGGGCAGGACATGTAATGCGAAGAGAGGATAACCGATGGTCGCTGAGGGTAACAAACTGGATTCCAAGGGAAGGAAAGCGTAGCAGGGGGCGGCAGAAACTTAGGTGGGCGGATGAGATCAAGAAGTTCGCAGGGGTCAAGTGGATGCAGCTAGCACAGAACCGGGTTAAGTGGAGAAATATGGGAGAAGCCTTCGCCCTGCAGTGGGTATAGTCAGGCTGATGATGATGATGATGATATAGGAGCGTAGCAGGTCATTGTGTCTTGCTCTGCGCGCAAAGAGGAAACGCTTTAAGAGGAAACCTTGCCTTAATAGAATTAATCAGATCTATAAAAAATCCGAGATCGTTCTCTCAGCCCCCGCCCTCCTCTTGCTACCGGTCACAAGGAGTTTCAAAGATGCCAGCAGCAGCTACTTTGAATGATTGCGACACCGTTTCTCCTTTCACGAAGCATATTCCCTCGTTTGGACTGAGTCCATCAATACTGAAGCAGGAAATGGCGAGGTTACCATTTTTTAAGTCCAAAAAGAAGAAATTAAATATTTTCTTTTATTTCGACCTCCACTTCTTGCACCAGCCGCACAGATTCATCAAAAAGATTTGTATTCATGTACATATGACCAGCGGCCGCTGTGTGCGCTGTCGCCGAGATGGTAATATCAACGTTTTCTTTTAGCCCATGGAGGCCGTCTGTGCAGCGCTTTTTTCGTTAATTTAAGGTTACGCCCTTCGTACTATGCAATGCGTCTGTAACCTTTGAAAGACCACGAGTACGCTTTTTAAATCTTTTTTTGTGGTTTGAGGTGGCGGATTTGTACGCACGATTTTGGCGGCGCTGCAATCTCAATTCGCCCTTATTTTTGCCGTTCTGAGCTTAGCTGGAGTCGCCTACATTGCCTCACGAGACTCCTTCACAAACACGTATCGTTCAAGTAGACGTCTGGCTGCTACTCTGATTTCCGAGACCTAAAATTTCTTCTGGCATCGGAACCTAATTTGTGCCGTTTCTGCCCTTTTTATCAACGAAGTTAACACCGACATCCGCGATGTCGAAGTTGGCGCTTCGCTCATGCAGCAGTACAATGTGGCAATGTTTTTACCGTTGTTATCGACCATGATTTCACTCGCTCTGTTGGCTCGTGAATCTCTGTAACCATTTCGGCCTCCGCGACCGATAAGCTTTGAGCCTACAAGAGCTCCATTTCAACGTGACGTAGAAAAGCGGTCGTCAATAAGCTACTGCGGACTGCCTTTCGCGGCTACCTCGCCCTTATTACACCATCTCCTTATTTTCACCGATCCCAACTGAACAACGCAATAACACGGAGTTGTCGCCATTCACCGCCGCATTTTGGTCACCTACGGACCCGTTTTTGCCTTCGAAGCGGTTTACTTAACAAGATGAATTTCCCGTCCGGAGGTGCGCGGTTTATGCTCGCAGTGACTGAAAGCTTCCTCATTCCTATTCTTCAACCGATGCATGCGAACCTTACGTCTGGCCAGTTGGGAGTTTTCCCGACCCTTCACCGCACCCAGGAAAAATTTTACTGGTCAAAAATGCGTCAAACGGCTCAACACTACATAATCAGCTGTGCTCAATGCCGGCGCTTCAAGCTCCCTGTGTCATGTTAGCCGAACAACCTGCACCTTGTCGTACTTCCAACCACACCATTTGAACAAGTGGACATTTAACTCTTAGGCCATTTTCCACAGTTAGGCAATGGTAAAGGATATGTAAAAAATACTCTGAATCAGCCGCGATACCGTCCGCCACTGCTTCTATTGCGTGTTCTTTTTCTATGATTTTTCGTTCTCCGACCATGGTTCTTATCGAGTTCTAATCGGTGAAAGGAGACACCAGTTTTCGGCGGTAGTTATTGAGAACTTTTCTCTGCGCATGTAACTTTTGTCACTCAACATCGTATCACTCCCGAACTAATGGTGCTCATTGAACGCAGAAACTGGATACTCATCACTATGCTGGCGACGCACGTCCATTCTAATAACAAGAACTGAGTGGCATCCTCCCCTTTATTACGAATGCGTAAAATACTGCGCAACATGAGGCAACTGGCTGCAGCCCAGGAATAGCAGCGCAACGAAGGCAACGAAAAGAGAGAACACGACACATGTTGCATTCGTTGCACCGGTGTTCTTGGGTATCAAGCACCATGCAGGGAGGCCCACAATCTGTTATGTTGAGGCTACAGACCCTTTTTACCTTTCTTAATATTCCCCTCTGCGACGAGCCTTCTGTCGCGCCTCTGCCGAGCTGAAGAAGCTCGCCGACGTGTTAGCCTCCGCCTTTTGAACTCGCAGAAGCGATCCACGAAACGCTATACGACATCCAGCATGAGCGCATCGGCTATTCCCGGCAATCTAGTGTGCCGATATGGATGCCGCTGAGGGAGCGCGGCTTATGTAAGAAGTTCTTGTCATACTACACTGGCCTGTTTGTTGTCCTGGAGCGTGTTAATGATTACGTCTCCCGTATGCCTCAGTGAAAGTGACCGATGCTCACGCAACAATCAGGTGGTGCACGTCGCTCGGCTCAAACGATTCGACTCTCGAGACTCTGCTTAACTAACCATGGTTTTCCTTTTGCGGTGGGTGAAGTGTCAGGTGCATATGTTAGCGAAGAAGCGGGGGATTGAGCAGCTTGTATAAGAAGCTGACTGGATTCACGGTTTTGAGCGCTTTGCATCTGTCGCAGCACTTGTATATAAAAGTCTCAGTATGCTTTATGTATACGTACTGAGTTAATAAGAATATATATATTTTTTGTAACGCTCAGGACCAAGCCTTACAGAGAAATATGCAGTACAAATTTAAAAAAAGGCTGTTTGCACAATCGCTCCTCTAAATGTTCGAGTGAATCGACTTTCTGAAGGACCGGCACATCGCGAATTGCATGGGTTTCCGACGACGGAGCACGATCTTAGTATCCCCAGGAACAGGAGAGATAAGAAGATCAGATATTTCGATGGTTACAATGCTGTGTTTCTGTGACCAAAGGCAACAACAGCGAGGCCATAAACGAGCCAAACGATTGATTAATTTGAGGATTTATTTTGTCAGCTTTCCCTTTTTCTGCGACTGCTATCACACATCCGTTCGGCATCTCGTAACGAAGTACATAATAATGATTCTGTTTTCTTTTAATATTAAACCTTCGGCGTTGATGACTGCAAGAAACCTTTTTGATTTTCTATTTAGACATTTACTAGTATTTGAACAGTATTGTTATAAGAAAACTTTTTCATGCATACATGCGCAGTAGAGTTTGACCACTATTTCCACAATTACCGGGCACTATCTAAAAAGAGATAATCGCTGTATAGCACTGATCAGGGCTCTGTGATCACGTAGGATTAAAAAAGTAAATGTGAGTTTTTTCTTAATAATGTAATATTTCTGAGATGACTTTACGAGGACACTAATTGTAATTACACAGCCACTAGCCTGTTAACATAAAATAATAAAATGCAGTTCTGAATTCAGTGCACAAACTTACATTTTTCTGCCAGTCTGTACAACAATTCATGCATAAATAACAGGAAAGCAAACACTTCAGTGAAGTGGCAGCAACTTTCTGTGCGTAAGCTTCCAAAAGGAGTATTCGAGAAAGCTGTAAGGCTGCACATTGTTTTTAACGCGCTAGCGTTAGATGTTTCATTGTGAAAAAAAAGTGTGTGTGTGTGTGTGTGTGTGTGTGTGTGTGTGTGTGTGTGTGTGTGTGTGTGTGTGTGTGTGTGTGTGTGTGTGTGTGTGTGTGTGTGTGTGTGTGTGTGTGTGTGTGTGTGTGTGTGTGTGTGTGTGTGTGTGTGTGTGTGTGTGTGTGTGTGTGTGTGTGTGTGTGTGTGTGTGTGTGTGTGTGTGTGTGTGTGTGTGTGTGTGTGTGTGTGTGTGTGTGTGTGTGTGTGTGTGTGTGTGTGTGTGTGTGTGTGTGTGTGTGTGTGTGTGTGTGTGTGTGTGTGTGTGTGTGTGTGTGTGTGTGTGTGTGTGTGTGTGTGTGTGTGTGTGTGTGTGTGTGTGTGTGTGTGTGTGTGTGTGTGTGTGTGTGTGTGTGTGTGTGTGTGTGTGTGTGTGTGTGTGTGTGTGTGTGTGTGTGTGTGTGTGTGTGTGTGTGTGTGTGTGTGTGTGTGTGTGTGTGTGTGTGTGTGTGTGTGTGTGTGTGTGTGTGTGTGTGTGTGTGTGTGTGTGTGTGTGTGTGTGTGTGTGTGTGTGTGTGTGTGTGTGTGTGTGTGTGTGTGTGTGTGTGTGTGTGTGTGTGTGTGTGTGTGTGTGTGTGTGTGTGTGTGTGTGTGTGTGTGTGTGTGTGTGTGTGTGTGTGTGTGTGTGTGTGTGTGTGTGGAGGTGTGGAGGTCGCTGAGTAGCCAGCGCGGAGTGTGGCGTTACACATCACGAAATCAGCGGAGGCTCTCGGCGGCGGCGGAGCAAGTCGGCATTTTTCTCGGCTGTTTGCGGATCTGCCAAGCTCACTGTTGACATGAGAGCCAGAAACAGGGCGCGCGCGCCCCATCAGCAGCATACAGCCGCATCGTCATGAAGCGGCTGTATGTTTTCCTTTGGGGCATCTTCATTTTATTTTTCGTTCAAATCCATTTAAAGATGTATATGCTTCCTTGGCTTCTAAATATTGCAAAGGCAAGTTTATTGGAAGATGTTTTACGGCACTAAAGTAGGGATGCGATCGCGCTCTCGGTTGTAAGCTGCATGCCTGCAGACGGATCGAGCGCTCTATCGATCTTTGCCTACAGGGATTCCCGGAAGGCAGCGTAAACGCTTTTCGAAATTCGAAAAATCGGTTTCCGGGCATATTGAAAACTCTTTACCACGGTGGCGCAGCCCTTTCCCGGAACTTAAGTTTCGTGGAGCCCTCGAGTCCTTGCAAGAATCCGGCCAGCAGAAGCTTGGCAATGCTGTAATTCATCTTCTTGTCGCTACTACAATGCCCGACTTAATCCTTTAATCCCTTTACTGCGACTAGGATATAGAAACAAATATGAATAAAAGGCACAAATTCTTATTTTAGACTCCAGAAAGGTGCAGATTCGGCTGCAAAACAGGCGAGGCCACCAAGATGAAAAAGGTTTTGCTGCACAGGAAATGAGAAAGAAATATCAAAGCATTGCTTGGGTACGACTTCATCTCGAGCCCTGAAGCCCTGGAAACCACTACAGCAATGGTGGTAATTGAGACTTGGCAAATTTGACTTTGCACGGGAGATGTAACGCTGTTTTCTTTCTTCCTCTTTTCTTTGTAAAGTGATATGTGAATGTTCTCTTCACATTGTCGAATGAACTCTCCGTCGAACAAGTTCCTGCAAAAGTTGCCTAAATACGGCTCAACACGCGTGTTAAGCATGAACCAGCTACACACTTCTCAAATCTTCGGCTTGTGCCCGCTTGCACAAATTTCGCTGCTCAGCAAGTCGCTAACAGACTTGCGGACGGCTCATTCGGGAGAGCATGCCGCTACGCTCAACCATTGCAAAAGTGGCAGCATACACGTGCTGGCGCGGCAGCTGCATTACCGCTGGTTTCCGCCCTATTAAAGAGCATGCAGAGGAAAGCCGCGCAAAGAAAGTTATAAAGCGTCAACGCCAGAACACCGTCTTTGAGACGCTTCTATTACCGTGAACTATATACAGTAGCTACGCGCAGCAGAACGGCGCTGAAAGATGTATTCCCTTCCTGCTCACGCACGGCGGTGGGGGAGCTATCTTGACGGGAACGCAGAACAAGTGGCTAGTACAATTTGTGAGCATTACTAGTTAGGGTCAGTAAGGGCGTGCTGAATGTAATAACAAATCAAGCTTCAATGAGGTCATCAAAGTGGCTACAGCAGGTGCAAAATGGGAGCATATAAAATCATAGAGAAACAAAGGGGTGATGATGTTAACGCGCTCGCATCAAATAATCTTGATGTTTGGCTCCGATAATTTCTTAAATTCTCGTTACCTCTTTTCCTACAACATTTCTAATAATGTGGAGGTGAGAGGGGTCTGTTTTGAGGGGCCTGCTATTTTCTTCATACATTGCCGGCCTTCTGCGTGATTTACGCTGTGGAGATATAGTAATGCGCGCAGATCACCCCGCTGTAATACTTACGGTAAATAATATCAAAGGAATAGAGTCGAAAGCCAGCAGTCGAGTGGCCAGCATCTCAGCATGGCTCTTAGAGGTAAAAGGATTTCTGTTAAGGTTAAGGATAAAATATATACTATATTTCAGTCCCGTACTGAAGAAGTAGACGTTAACTTTGTACGCATTCGCGTTGACAACTTATAGAGCTATAATAACACACTTTCTCTTAAAGAGGCAAAACACTGACCAATTTATATAATAGGATTATGATGGGGTCTCGTATGGTACAGATCGAGTGCTCGATATGCAGGAAACGAGTGTTGATAATTTTAATTTGACACTGAAAGTCGCATTAAAACGACTGATATCGCCTCTTGCTGCAAAACGATGTAATTATCACTGTAGTAACCCACGTGATCCCATATTGAGAAAATGTCACGGGTTCTCGTAAGTGCAGAGTGTTCTGTATTCTTTGAAGAGTGCTCGCGTTGTTTTATTATGTTTTGTACACTATCCGCTGCGCCCGTCAGCAAAAACAAGTCTCCTTTCGCATCGCCTATGATATGTCTTTATCATTTGTCACAAGATGGCGCCACAGTGTTTTAACTTTTTTGGATGAACGATGACCATGACCCACTAAAGCTTCTGTCGATGATGCATATGTTCCTGCGTATAACACCCTTGGGTGTAGAAACTGAACTGGACGCTGCTGTGTACTAAAAATGTCTCATTACTGTCTAGTGGGTGAAATTACATTAGTTTCAGCACAACACTTTGCTGACACGGAATCGTCACCGCGGTCGCTACTCATGGATCATCACTGATCGAAAAATTCTGGGTAAAATTATTCTACTGCGTTTCTGGCAAAACAACTACGGAATCGACCCCTCGAGACAGGAAGCTTTAGATTGAGCTGAAACAAAAAATGGCACTTAGATTGCAGTGTACTGTCCCGTTAAATATTTTGGTGTAGTTTATGATAGGCGCAGTGGGGCGAAGATGGTATCCGGTGATTCCTTCAGGCACGCAATTATATTTAGCACAAACAAATTACGCATTTTTATTCCCCCTTTATCCACACTCATCTCTCATACTACCTAGAGTTAAGGGGGTCTACGTACAACAGTTATCTTGATACACCGAAAATTACAGAAACTATTATTAAGAATCATTATGCATTCTTAGCAGGAGCACCACAGAAAGCCATTGTTTGAAGCCGAACATATAGTACCTTTGGATTCATTACATCTGCAAAAAAGAGCAAAAGTCGTCAACCCGTAAACAGCAGTTTAAGATACAACCACCCCTTTCATATATCCCTCTTTCACACATCACCACCACGTAGAAATGTAGCATTATGAAATTATAATTTACTACCTACTCACAACGTGTTTAGAGGACGACGGCTCTTTTTTAAGCTGTAAAATATAGAACACTCTTCCACACCAACGGAAATATGCTGAAAATTTGACACCTACAGCAAAATAGTAATTTTAGCGATTGTATTATGTACTGCGTTGTCCACTTCTAAGGTGAACACGCGATCAAGTGGCCGTTATCTTCAGAGCGTAAGTGCGTTCGACCCGACTGCGCTTCGGAGCAAGATATGGCAGCGGATACGCATCACCACCTCCAGGTTCGCCTGTACCTGCGCTACTTTGCCGCAGCAGCGCTTCGAAGATAGCAACCACCTCCTTGCATATTCACCTTAAAAGCGAACGACCCTGTACAATCGTGGGAAAAAGTAAGAAACCACTGCGAGCGCTTGCCGGGATCACGACGAACTGCATACGACCGTCATTGATGAAGCACTGCTGGTGTCGAGGAAGGCACGTACACTGCGCCGATGTACGTTGTCAGGTGGCGGACTGCGCCAGCTTCGACACCAAGAGTGCTTCGTCAGACGGCGCTCGCTTGCGTTCGTCATGATCCCGGCGCTCGCAAGGGTCCTTTACAGGTCTCTTAAGGGTCGCCTAAATTACCAGAACATGTAGTGCTCGCATCAAATGTAGATATGTTTTCTGCTCGCGTTCACGAATTTTTAGTCTAGTGCCTGATATAATGTGCTTTTGCATCTGTGTTAAACATGGTGCTCTCATATTGTTCTGTGTTTAGTTGCATTAACATTGTCGCACGTATTCGTTTGTTTGTTGTGAACATATCAGTTCTATTTTTGAAGTGCTTAAACGTTTCACCGACTTCACGGCTGGTGCTCGTGCTTTGTTCACCGTTTGTTGTCTGTTTTACCTTTACCACACCTATCTTGGTCCTGACCGGAGCGATAGTGTCTCAAACAAAATAATTAATTAAATAAATAAATAAACATACTCCGCATGTTGTGTGCATCCGTTTTTGTAGTATATAACTGGATAAGCATAACAATTATTAAATTGTCGTGATTGTTCCTTGTTATGGTTTTCACATTTGCATTCATGTTTATATCTCTATCCCCGCTAGTCTAAGTTGTATTGCGCACGCGATGAAGTGTCGATCATTGTATTTAATTTTTTTGCACCCATGACTAGCCTTTGGCTACGGGTCCAAACAGTGTCGGACACATTTGTATTGATTTTGAAGGATAAAAAAAATTGAATTTTAAACATCGGTGCAATTTATGTTATGAAGCTGCTCATCTTATGCGCTGCGCTGACTCTAGCTCCCCAGCAAGAAAAAACAAACTCTGAGCTTTGGGGTAGTACGCCTGCGCTGCGCTTCTCTGCTTACCAGATGCCTCACTAAAATCGCCAGTTCTCAATCACCCGGATAAGCGAAGAACTGCATGACAAAACCAGACGCGCAGTTTAAAGCAATTTACAAAAAAAACAGGGTCACCCGCTACCACCAGGCCGAGAGGATGGGGGACGAAGCGATCAGGTCATTAGGTGGCTGGCGGTGAATCTCACGAAACTGCGCTCACATACAAAATAAAAAAGAAAAAAAAAAATCAAGAGATGCTTGTGCATATGGAGACTGCTAGATTTCTTATTGACATCGAATACTGGTGTCCCTTTGAGCTTCTGAGGTATAAGGAGACTGATATTTCGCATGAGGGCGAATAATGAAAGTATAATATTCGATTCGCATTTTAAATTTCGAATATTATCACCTTCCTTAAAATAATAAGGCTTTCATTAAATAAAGGAAGCAGCACTCATTGCTAGTATCAAGGAAGCAAATAAATAATTAATGCAAACTCACTTGATTTCGGGTCATTAGCAGCATTTATTTGTTTCTTGCTTAGTAATGTAATTATAATCATTCCTATTTACACTAACACTGATTAGTATAAAGACACATACCAGGCCTGCAGTGGCAAGGTAAACAAGGATGAAGATGAGCTCCTCAACTTATAATTTCTTCTCGACTTCCAGGAAAAAACGTCAGAAACGGTGTAAGTATTGCGTGAAAGTTGTCTTTAAAAGAAATAGAATTTGGCGATCGATGCAGATCATTAATCAGTTAAACAACGTTGCATGTAACAATGCTTAAAACACGCCAAGGAAAGCTTCCCAATTTCTCTGCTTAAATTCCTGGCTTCAAAAGGCATTCCAACGAAGACATCCCAAACTAAAACGCTGAGGATCGAATTTATTAATTAAAATAGCGGGTGCTTCTTTAGCGGGTCCAAAGTTGTTTTTTAAAGGCAACTTGCTTCTTATTAATTTGAACCTTGGGGTTGTTACGGGCAGTAGGCAAAGGACATAATTATTTATTGAGTTTGGTAATTAAATAAAGCGTTAATCGTCTTTTTGTTTTTACTCTGGGAAGCATGTTGTATTTGCACATTTGAATCTTATTTCTTTATTTGTTATAAATACTGCAATACCCTACAGGATTTTAGCAGGGTACGGGATACATTATGATGAATACTAATATAGGCAACAAGGAGACAATATAACAAGGATGTAAAGTCCGATATAAAGCAAAAAACTGAAACAAAGAAAGATTATAGCAAGCAGCAACTTTGTAATGGTTATATAAACGTCACAGATCAAGCCGTGAGCAAAACGAGCTTAGAGAAGGCAGTAAAACAATCTCATTGTCTAGCTTATTCCATTCAGTATTAGTGATAGGAAAGCAAGAATATTTGAAGCAGTTATTGCGAGTGGAATAATGTGCTATTGTTGGGGCGTGTCTTTGTCTTGTGGCATATATCCTGTAGAAAAAGAAATTTTATGTGAAATGTCTACTCTATAGCCACCTCATATTAACTGAAATAAAAAAAAGCGCAATGCTGTGTTCCTTTCGGTAAGGATAGGAAGATTAGTATTTGGTAAAAGTATTGTCATTGACGTGCGCCCAAAGCATAACCTCCGTTTTCTGTGAAAGTTTAGACCTTACTGATATATTTTTGAGTATCGGGGTACCAGATAATAGAGGCGCATTCTGTGGTTGGAAGGATAACGATTTTAAAAACAAGCAAGCGAACAACGAATGCCGATAGTTTTAATGTTCGTCTTAGAAAACAATCTTTTGGTAAGCAATGCTTGTTACATCATTATTTATTTTTTTTTGTCCAGCTCAGATCATTATAAATCCAGAGACAAGTGCAAGTGCTTAACTTCCGGTAGAGAAACATTCCGAGCTCAATACAAGTGAACGCAGTTCTTTTTGCGAGTAATTTGACTAAACACAGTTTTGTCAAAATTAACTTCATTTGCCAGTCTTCACACCAAGAATCAACTCTTTGAAATGTCTCATTTAATTGTAAGTGATCATAACCGCTGTTGATATCAGAATAAATGACGCAGTCGCGACGTACAGGTTAATCTTAACATCAGTGTTTCTTACAATGTCAATAATAAAAGGCAAATAATTTAGGAAAACGATAACAGAGCCTTGAGGAACGCCAAAGTCAACCGAAACCTTAGAGCAACTTTTTGGTTTGGTTTGGTTTATAGGATTGAATGTCCCAAAGCGACTCAGGCTGACAGACGTCATAGTAGGAACTGTGATTTTTGAACTAAACCTACTAGTGTCTACACGAAAGATAGGCCGAAGTCCAACTGACGAGCTGTGTGCTTCCTAGTATCTTATCTAGCTTCAAGGGTGACATTTGTGCGAAATTTTATCAAAAGTTTTTGCAAAGTCTGTAACGGTTACATCGATTTGTTTGCCTGAATTTATTGAAGCTGCGAAGTGATTTATGGCAACGACTAACTATGTGGATGTGGAGAAACCGTTTCTGAAACCGTGCTGAGCGCTCGGTGGAACTTACCAAGAAATTCAGAGATGTTTGTATAGTGTATGTTCAAGACGCTTACAGTATGTTGACTTTATTGAGATATGGAGTTAGTAATCTGATCTTTGTTACCCCTTTTATAAAGAGGCTTGGTTCTCACGGTTTTCCATAAGTTTGAAATCTATTTTCTAAATAGGCGACCTATTAAAAAAAAAAAGTTAAATATTAGTTTACGCTAAAAAGTAAAAAAAAAAAAAACTGATAGGCGTATTCACGCCGTAACACAGAGGTAATGAGCGCATCTGATGTAAATTGCTTCACACAACACTTCGCGGCACACAGCTCACGTCACCTGAAGCACATGGTGATTGGCCAGCGGTATCGCTGCCAGTGTCGTGTTTCTCCGCGGTATCACGGTTTGCCGCCGCCTCGAATCCCGGAGCGCAGTTATTGCGCTTACAATCCGGCCTCAATTCGACTGCGAGACCATTGTCGTTTGTGACAAAGAGAAAGATTCAATCCATTTCCAAAAGCTGAAAATGCGGCGTGACGAGGTCTTTTGCTTCGGCTAGACTATACTCGCTGAACTGCACACAAGCAGTCTTGCGTCAGTCTCTGCAGTCTTTCTTAACTATCTCATTGCAAAAACTGACGGTGGAGCCCTCCTTTGCAAAGAATTGTTGCAAACCGTGGTTTGGCCGTGGGTTCTCAAGATGATAGGCTGTATTTTCTTCTCAAAGTACTCATTCAATTCGAGGCAAAATAAATACGAGCTCTCTCGATCACAGAGCTGTGCCCCGGTATTAACAGACGGAACTTAGTTCAAAGTAATACATTCAAGGGCTCACGGCTAGTTTTACAGCGCTTCTAACTTTTACTGCATCATACATTTCGATACTTAAAATTTTTTTCAAGAGTTTGCTGCAGTCAACTTGGGCCTTTGAAAATCTTGCTTGGTGCAAGTTTTTCTAACGCGGCAGTTTGGGTTTGTTGGAAGACAGCGTCCTGGGTGCTTGACAGCGTAGAGCTGCATCGCCAGACGCTCTTCTCTATGGCTACTATACGCCAGTCATCATCGGCAGCCTTCTTGTGCTAGAGCATTCACTTAGGGATTACTACCCCGAATAAAATCTTGCCTTGTATTTTGAGCAGCTCCATAGCAACGCGTTGCTATGTATAGCAGCTGTGTAGCCGCTTCATGGCAACTTGTTTCCGAAGCAACGCCAAGGCCAGCTGGATAACACTACAGTCGCGCAGCCAATCAATAAAAACGGAGATTTAATTGGCAACAAATGTGCGTCGCCTTTCAGTGATCTACACAAAGCAGGTGACAGAAGAGCAAAACCTGTGCCGCTCTGCATTTTTTATCTATTATTATTATTATCATCACCATCATCATCATTGTCGTTGCTGTGGTTTTTTTGCAGTCTGTAAACGCCCTTCACTTCGCGACGTCATTACTAGGCTGACGCGGCGACACGACAAGTGAGAATGGCTTAAACCTTTCTTTCCGCCGCTTTTACAAGTGGCAATGGCCACATGGCAGCATAGTGTTTCTCCCATTTGACTATTACAAAAAGGTACATATAGACAGCTTAACAACTCGTGCCAATATGAAAAGTTAAATACCGATCCGACAGAACAGATCAGTGAGGTCATCCAAAATAAAATAGGAGATCTATTAGCCATGGAACTAATTACCGAAATTGGCTATAAATTTCTTGAGCCATCAGACAAATATGCAGGTCGATTTTGTCTACTGCCCAAGATTCACAAGGGTTCCGCAGAAGCATTCTTTACCACAGCGATACCAGGAAGGCCAATAAGAGTAATACGCCCAATGAAAACCTCCTAATATTCCTAAATCAGCACCTAGCAGACCTCTGCACCCAGCTTTTTTCGTTTGTACAGGACACACCTCACTGTCTCCGAATAATTGAGCGTATTCGTAACACGACCAATCTTGCAGATGACTGTATACTTGTCACACTGGACGTCACGACACTCTACACTAATATTCCTATCAATTAGGTATCGATGCCCCCTCGCAGGTATTAATGAACAACCTCCACTCTCATGCGAAAGAAGTTTATCTATCGCTCCTTAAACTAGTTTTAACTTTGAATTATTTTGAGTTCGATTCATCCTATCATCTGCAGATATTTGGAACCAGCATGGGCACTCCATTCGTGCCGACTTACGCGAATATATTTATCAGAACCCTAGAATCCAACATACTAAATTCAGTTCCGAGAAAGCCACTTATATACCTTCGCTATATTGACGATATTTTCATGATATGGCAGCAAGAATAGGAATCACTCCAGTCGTTCGTCTCGCATCTTAATAATCATCACAGTAGCAATAAATTCCCTTGTCCGTCGTCGCAATTCAAAGTCGACTTTCTCGACACCACGGTGTCAGTGGAAAATGGAAAACTTAAAACGTCCTCGTACAGAAAGCCAACGGATAAGCAACAATACCTAGATTTTACGAGTCATGATCGGAGACATTGTAACGAAGGAATATTTGTAGGACAGGCGACACGGCTTAGAAGAATATTGTTACGCGATGACGACTACATCGAGTTTCCACGTAACAATATGTAGCGACGATAATGACTACCTAAACGAACTACATTCATTTAAAGCAACACTAATTCAGAGGAGCAATCCCGGTAACTCCCTTAATATGAACCTAGAAAAATGCAAGCACTTTAAACCGCAACGCGTGCTCACAAAACATTCAAAGGCCAACACAGAACATCAGCCTTTTTTTTTTGTTACTAAATACTCCAATGTCCTTTCTAACATAAAAAATATCCTGTTGAAATACCACTACATGCTAACGTGTAATGAACGCCCGGAGGCAGCAAGGGGAACATACAAACGTAATACAAACCTCAGAGGTGTTCTAGTGCATTCTATACTCGATAACAAGCATCCAACACAACCACATCCTTGCTCTCGATCCAGATATAACACGTGTAATCATATACAAAAAGACACTACAGTTTTAAAAGTACTGCAAGCGATTTCATTCACATAAAATCAGGCTGTACATCTTCAAACCATTATCTAATCTTCTAGAATGCTCCTTCTGTCATAAGCAGTACATCGGAGAGACAGGACAATCATTGAACATAAGACTTAATGTCCATCGTGCAGACACAGGCAAAAACCTCCCGAAAGCAATTTCCCAGCACCTCAATCAGAAAGACCATAAGTACGAAGATATAAATTATATATTCTCCAGTCAAGCTTTAAATCTGTAAGGGAGAGAAAATATAGAGAGGCATATCTTATCCATAAATACTAAACTTTAAAACCAGCAGGAATAAATATCTCTAATAGAAACGTTAGAATTCCTCATATATATTCCCTCTGCACCATAACTAGTCTCTGAAAACAATAATATATAGCGTTAATTGAACAATTCATTCGCAGCATGTCTACACTCTATCCCTCTCCGCAATGGCCTATGCTGCACGTGTTTCTCCAAACAAACACATTTCCTTTTTATCACTTCCTACTTTAGTTTGCCCTTTAACCTTTTCTTTTCCTTTTTTTTTTTTGCGTGGCAGGTGTGGTTCACTGTCCTTTTATTATTCTGTTTCTTTGTTCTTCGCCCTCCTTTGCGGAAAGCTTTTGAGAATTGTTCCCCTGTAGATATACTCGTTATCAACCCTTTGCAATGCCTGTCCCTTTTCAAGAAAGATGTGTCTGCACCGAACCTGCTTTAGGTGCTGACTAATCATCCACCCAGCATTATATTTTTCCTGGTACTGCACCTTTTGTTCCTTTTTCAGGCCACAGGATCCCTCGTTCCAGGCTGAGAAATGAAGAATTTTTTTTATTCACTCCTTATTCACCCACCCTCCCCTACACCATTCCTTGATCTTCTTTTCATCTCACCCACCCTCCCCTTCTCCGGCTTTTCTTCTTCGGAAGCAAAAGCGTATTTAACCCCTGCCAGTGATGATCGCTCTGCCCAGACGAAGACAAGTCCATTTGTGGAAAAGTTGGCTAGACCAGCGAACTGAGGCTTCCCCCCTCTACACTTGGCAGTGCTCTTTCATAACGGCCGCGAAGCCATTTTGACGCCCGAATTGCGAGCGAACGACTGCGCGTACTAAGTTCCGACACGGCGGAAGTGCGCGACACCGATTAGCAAAGCGGAACAGTAAGCCATACCGCCACTCGAGCGTCTGGGTCTCCGGTGGCGTTTGTTAGCAGTGCGATGCAAAGCGCTGGGCGTACCAGTCTACGTTAGACTTGTTCGATGACGCTGTGCTACTGTGTGAAGCTGTCTGTCATATAACTTTTTTTTTTTTCATCTCTTCGGGTGTTACGAATATATTGATGAGTTTTTTTCCTTTCCTCGGCTGTTTGTAGGATTCGCTCTAAATCAACAAATACAATGAGTCCCTCAATTAAAGCATTTGAAAATTTGTTTGCGCTTTCAGCTAATTGGTGAACACATTGCGTCTTCGTCCCACGTCGTCACTTCAAGATTGAAATATATTCCAAAAAACAAACGTTCTTTTATGAATTTCGCACCATCTAAAGAAACCATGCTGTAATGCATTGTTTTCACAACCGCTTATTTCAAGAAGGTTAAATTTGTAACATTCAAAATTCTTCTGCCACATTCGCCGAGCCAGACTAACTGCTAAAAGAAGCAAGTTACAAATCGTTACACGGAACTCAATGATTCATGTAACATAACTTGAACTTGGGCGAGATGGTGCATGCTGCTGGTAAGGGGAACAAGCGCACAAAAGACACACACGGAAGAAAGAAAATGACAAGACAGGCGCTAACTCTCATCATTTCAGACATGAACCTTCCGTGTGTGTCCTTTGTGCGCTTGTTCCCTTTATTAATGGCTCATCTCTCTGACAATTGAAAAAGAGTTGTTTACCCCTGGCAACCATGGGTGACTGCTTATGCTAGCCCCTCGAAAGCGCTCGCAAAATATGACTGGATTAGGAACCGGGAATTACAACACGTATAGTTCAGCTACTCGAAGAAGAAACATTAAGCAGATATAGACGAGAGGACAGTGAACAGAGCAGCGGAGGATCATATCCCTCCTCCCTGTGCAAACTTTTCTCTTTTGGTGCTTTCTGTACGACAACGCTGAATTCACATAAAGGCCTCAGTATTATTAGTTTCAAGGGTGCATTCTGAAAGTTATTGTATATTTAGGCACAAAGTGAGTGGAACCCTTGCCAACGATGGCACTTCATTTACGACGCAGACTGTCGCAACAAGGCGAGCAGGAGCCGCAGCGCGGTCTCGTGCTTATATGCGACAAGGCAGCAAGGCTGATGAGCTCATTGAGATGGTACAAATAGGCGGAATTTACTCTAGAATTCGTCTACATTCTGTGAAACAAGCCGCTATTACGCGACTCTTGAAAGGCTCGCTGTGCAGCAGCTTGCTCACAGCAGTGCCGCATTTTCCTCCTCGAAAGTTCATGAACGCGTGCGTAGACGCCTTCCTCACCGATGGCCCTCGTAAACTTTGAAAAACTCAAGAATGGTTAGTGCTTCTTTGTGAAGCAGGAAGAGTAAATTTCACGTCGATGATTAATATTTAAAAAATGATGCAGGGAAACTTCAACCACTAGCAGTAATTCAGAAATTTGTCCCTCAACTTTTAATACCGAGTTGTCTGGCACATTTGGGTGTACCGATTAGTAAACTGAGTGGACACTTTATCCCCAGTCTTCGATAGAGCGCTTCTCTTATGGGGTTTTAATACAGCGCTTTTAAAAGATATATATGACCGCGATTATTCTTGACAACGATCGGTTCCCGATCGAAACGTGCGAATAAATTCATATATATATATATATATATATATATATATATATATATATATATATATATATATATATATATATATATATATATATATATATATATATATATATATATATATATATATATATATATATATAAATAGATATATATAGACATATACACATATACATGAACTCATTTCCCCTTCATTTATCTGCTTGTAGCTTACGGGGGTCTCGTTTCTGGCAGTCTTGAAGCCATAGGTAGCGTAAGAGGGTTCTAGCACAGCTTTCGCCCTCACTCGTGATCATGTTCTACGTGACGCTGACGGTAACACAGGACGTTCCACGTCCACCGCTATAGTTGAGGGTGGCGCTGGTGAACACTCTCAAGGTTCGTATACAGACAACATTAATACCCAAGAAAGTAGCAGGGGGGACAGCGGCCGATGTAGCTCAGTTGGAAGAGCACCGGACGCGTTATTCGGAGGTCGTGGGTTCGGTTCCCACAATCGGCACGTTGTTTTTCTTTCTACTTTGTGTTTATTTATCTTTACCCTAAACACATTACATTACTAATTTACGTGATTATGAAGTAAAAATTAAAAAAAGGACAAAGTACAATCCCCAATGCTTTCCTTGGCCTCGCCGACTGTCGGCTTCTTTCCTTCATGTATTATAACGAGTACCCTCATTTCCCCTTCATTTGTATATATATATATATATATATGGTTGGTTTGGTTTGTAGGGTTTAACGTCCCAAAGCAACTCAGGCTATGAGAGACGCCGTAGTGAAGGACTCCGGAAATATATATATATATATATATATATATATATATATATATATATATACATATATATATATATATATATATATATATATATATATATATATATATATATATATATATATATATATATATATATATATATTGCCGCGAAACCGTCAAAACTGTATTTGCTGTTTTTTAACAGCCGCCGGCATACAGGCTTATCATTCTGATTCTGGAGCGCGTATCAGTTCCGTAATCGTTGTCTGTTAATGCTCGATGTCGCGAGTCACACCTTTATCAGTTTCGTTGTAGCGCAAGATGCACCGAGATCTGTCTCGAAGGTTCCGGCCACTCGGATGTCTTTCCACAATGTTCCAGCCCATGCTGGTAGCTGTTTGCGACGTTATCTAGATTGTTCTGTGCAGCCTTTAAATTGAGCGTTGACTAGTGTGATGGGCATTCTTTGTTCGACGATCGACGAGCACGTTTGTTTCTATCGCCGCCGCCGAGTCGCTTAGTTCTTTTGCGGGCGCAAGTCAGCCCAAATAAAGTTTCTTTAGTGCAATCATCGACCCCTTCATTTGTGTCGTCGACCTTGTCACCACTACGTGACAATATGTGTGTGTGTGTGTGTGTGTGTGTGTGTGTGTGTGTGTGTGTGTGTGTGTGTGTGTGTGTGTGTGTGTGTGTGTGTGTGTGTGTGTGTGTGTGTGTGTGTGTGTGTGTGTGTGTGTGTGTGTGTGTGTGTGTGTGTGTGTGTGTGTGTGTGTGTGTGTGTGTGTGTGTGTGTGTGTGTGTGTGTGTGTGTGTGTGTGTGTGTGTGTGTGTGTGTGTGTGTGTGTGTGTGTGTGTGTGTGTGTGTGTGTGTGTGTGTGTGTGTGTGTGTGTGTGTGTGTGTGTGTGTGTGTGTGTGTGTGTGTGTGTGTGTGTGTGTGTGTGTGTGTGTGTGTGTGTGTGTGTGTGTGTGTGTGTGTGTGTGTGTGTGTGTGTGTGTGTGTGTGTGTGTGTGTGTGTGTGTGTGTGTGTGTGTGTGTGTGTGTGTGTGTGTGTGTGTGTGTGTGTGTGTGTGTGTGTGTGTGTGTGTGTGTGTGTGTGTGTGTGTGTGTGTGTGTGTGTGTGTGTGTGTGTGTGTGTGTGTGTGTGTGTGTGTGTGTGTGTGTGTGTGTGTGTGTGTGTGTGTGTGTGTGTGTGTGTGTGTGTGTGTGTGTGTGTGTGTGTGTGTGTGTGTGTGTGTGTGTGTGTGTGTGTGTGTGTGTGTGTGTGTGTGTGTGTGTGTGTGTGTGTGTGTGTGTGTGTGTGTGTGTGTGTGTGTGTGTGTGTGTGTGTGTGTGTGTGTGTGTGTGTGTGTGTGTGTGTGTGTGTGTGTGTGTGTGTGTGTGTGTGTGTGTGTGTGTGTGTGTGTGTGTGTGTGTGTGTGTGTGTGTGTGTGTGTGTGCGCGTGCGTGTGTGTGTGTGTGCGTGCGTGTGTGTGTGTGCGTGCGTGTGTGTGTGTGTGTGTGTGTGTGTGTGTCTCCCTTGGAAAGAGACGCGTTGCGGAAATATAAGAATGCCACCTTTGTTTCAAGAAACCCGAAACGTAAGTCCGTTGGCTGTTTTCTTGCTTTGCTTTTTTTTTCTCAAGATGCTTCTGTGCAATACATATTTGTGTCAGCACTTTGACATAGAAGACTCGTTCGAGCGTTCATCTCAGCCATAAAAATGGCTTGGAGTAGTCTATTGCAGGAACAAAGTAGAAGAAAGGGGGAGAACAGAACGAGACACGTCTCTTTCGCAGCGGTAACGCAAGAAATGCAACGAGATCGCTGCAAAAGATGCAACTATTGTCAATACCCAGATTTCAAAGCTTGTCGCGTAGAAGCGATCAAATTACGGTGGCGGCAGATTCGCGACGGCGTGCATGCATCCAGCAGTGGATATTTTCCTCGGAGAACCGAAACCCGATTTCGCATAATGGCGCTATCCTTCCCGTTCCTTGGATCATGCCAACGAATCGATCATACACGAAAGGTAGGAATTTCTTCCTAGTCATACAACAACTTTCCTTTCGGTTTCTATTCCACGCACTTTACAGTACCGTGCATCGTTCCCCTCCGTTGTTGAACCCTTCCAGCTTCGCAGAATTTTACATAAAGAACCTAACTGGGTTGATATTGCCGCGAACCATTCTAATCTTTATTTGTTGTTTTTCGACAGCCGCCAACGTGCGACCTTATCACTCTGATTCTAGCGCACGGATCGATTGCGTGTTCTTGTTCGCTCACGCTCGTTGTCGCCAGATGCCGCTTTATCATTTTCTTGGTCGTCCTAAAGGCACCGAGATGTATCCCGAAGGTTCTGGCCACTCGCGTGAGTTTTCACAATGTCCCAGGTTCTCCTATTCACCGTTTGCTTCTTTATGTAGATGTTTTGTTGCGAAAGCAATACTACTCTAGGTTTCGAGCCTTCAGCGTGGCGCGGCCGATCCCACGTGACACCAGGGCGAGAGCTGGGCTACCAACTCAATCGGTCGGCGTAGCGCGGTCGCAGCCACGGCGCAGCGCGTGACGTCACATCCCACGTGACACAAAAGCGGTCGGCGTGGCGCGCTGGAGGCGCAGCTGGTGCTTACGTGATACGTGACGTAGTTCAGTAGATCAATAGTTCCCAAGGATGCCACTGTCCTCCAGTAATGTTACAAATGCCACAAGTTGTCGCTTCTGCAGTTCACACGTCGGCCACGGGCCTAATAGTTTTTGCGGACTTAAAGGTCTTTTGTCCGTCTTCAATCGCGACCAGAAGTTATCATGCACACGGCAGTCCAATAACATACGAGCCACATCCTCAATTTCATGGCCACGCGCACACTGTTAGCTGCCTGTGGAGCCAATTCTATGAAGGAATTGCTCCGTGTAGGCCATTCCCAGACGCAAGCGGTTAAGGAGCGTTTAGAAACGTATGCTGATAGAAATCGGTATATTGAACCGCAGCAAATGTCCATGATATGTAGATCTGAATTTTTATCGGTTGTTTCAAACGACATCCTTTCATTGGTTTTCATTACGCATGAGTTTCACAAAGAGGCGCAATGCGCTTCTTGAGAACGGGAGGTCAGAAGTGAGGGCGTTAAGTGCGATTGCTGTGCGCCGCATCTGCCTTTGCGTTTCCAGGAATAAGACAATGTCCGGGTATAGATTAGAAAATTATAATCCTCGCTGCCAATAATTTTAGCATTTGTCGGTGTGACGGAGTTAGTAATTCGACGAGCAGCGAGCATGCCGCCGCCGAGTTCAGTTGCCGCAAGGCATGCATCCACTACAATTTTCTTCTTTATTCTGAGGGTAGCATGAATGAATCTGTCTCCACAAAGCAGTCATTTTTTTTTAATAGTACGTAACGTAATAGCAGAACCGTGCCATTTGGTCAAGCATGTCGAAATAGAAAACTACGCTACGGGCCGAACGGAAGAGATAAGCAGAGAGGACACATGGAAGTCCTTAAATCTTCTGAGGGACATGCCCTACAAGGGAAGACCTCAGAAACATCAGGACTGTTCATTGCTCTAAAACTTTTGGAGTCACAGGAGTCGCGCCACAAGAGTGTTTTTTCTGACTTAGGCGTACACTGAAATCAAGGGTGGTGTTCGCTGAAACACAAATGGAAATAGAAGAATTGCAAACAGTAAACAGTATGCACCGAATATACCCCTGTTCTTTGTCTTTATTTTCTTCCTCTGACATCTCTGGCAGTTATATCCAGTCTGTTGGGTTGGAGGCTTTTATACTTTGGCGTTTCTTAATCGAATCTTTCGTCTCCTTAGGTAGTGTACCGGTATCCTCTCTAACAATTATATCGCCGACTTTTACCGCGCACTCAGTAATGATATCTCTGAATAGAGCCTACCACCTCTAAGGTGGCAGGCTCGCCGCACAGTTGGTAGAATGTGTTTATGCGTCAGGAAAGATGTTGGAATGGATCCAGGGGCTTGGCTTCCAACGCGTTCGGTAGCCTTCTGAGCGAAAGGTCCGGAGGAGGCAGGCTCGTCCTAAGCTTCTCGTAATAATCTGGGGCTGCGTGGAGAAGGCACCTCCGGCAGATCTGGTCACATCTCCCTCGCTTGACAAATGGGAAGCTGTTCTCGCCAGTCGGGGTCCGGACGTTCAATCCCGCGCACGGGAAGAGCGCAGAGGGACTCCGACAGAATTCAGCTGCCTGCCACATGGAACGGCTGAGGATGATGAAGATGACGAGGTCATTGGGGTATTCTTGGGCATATTCTTACTGCGTTCTAACCCTGGAATTGTGCAGGACGTAGAGATTAGCGGAAAGACTCGATGCAGTGACCACGGGATGGCAAGGTTTCGCAATAATATGGATTTGAAGAGGGAACAGATTAGTGAGGAAGGACTCCATCAATGAATTAGCGGAAAAGGGCAAAATAGAAGGATTATGGCTCTCGCTGCAGAATAGATATTCAGTGCTAACCGAGGAAGTCGATCTTAGCCTACAAGCAATGAACAATAATTTCGAACATATCATATTGCTGAGTACGCGGGAGAATTAGGCGGTATAATTGTTATAGAGGGTACCCGCAAACTATCTAAGGAGACGAAATATTTGATTAAGAAACGCCAAATTATGAAAACATCCAACCGAACAAACCGTATAGAACTGCCAGAGATATCAACGCTAATCAATAGGTGCAAGGTGGCCGACATAAGAAAATAATATAACATGCGGAAAATGAGCATGAAAGAACGGTCGTAACTTGAAAACGGTAAAAAGGAAATTAGGCATAATAAGCAAAAATTAGATGTATGCACTGAGGGACAAGGCAGGCAATATCAGTACTATCGTGGACAAGATAATCAAAATAGCCGAGGATTTCTATACAGACCTCTACAGTAGCCGAGGTAGTCAGGACAAAAATGAGATTGGCAGTAATCAAGAGCAATCAGACGTTCCGCCAGTAACGAAGAACGAAGTTAAGGAAGCTTTAGAAGATATGAAAAGGGGGAAAGCAGCTGGTGAGGAACAGGTAAACACAGATTTGTTGAAGGACGGTTGGGATATCGTCCTAGAAAAACTGACCACCCTGTATACGCAATGCCTGATGACATCGAAAATACAGAAATCATGGAAGAACGGAAACATTATCTTAATCCACAAGAAAGAGGACGCTAAGGAATTTAAAAATTACAGACCAATCAGAATTACTGTCCGTTACGTACCAGATATTTACTAATGTAATCGTTAATAGGATCAATAAGATCACGGCAACCTTAGACTTTAATCAACCACAGGGTCAAGCAGGATTTCAGAAAGGGTACTCTACCGTCGATCATATCCACACTATCAACCAGGTGATAGAAAAGTGCTCGGAATATAACCAGCCCTTATACATGGCATTTATTGACTATGAGAAAGCATTTGACTCGGTCGAAACCTCAGCAGTGATGCTGGCATTGCGAGATCAGGGTGTAGGTGAGCCATATGTAAAAGTACTGGAAGATATCTATAGTACGTGGTTGCACAGCAACCATTGTTCTGCGTAAAGAAAATGATAAAATTGCAATTAAGAAAGGTGTTAGGCAAGGAGACACGATCTCCCAGTGCTATTTACATCTTGCTTAGAGGGTGTAGTCAGAGACATGAAATGGGAACAGTTAGGCATCAGGGTCGATGGAGAATATCTCACTAATCTGAGATTCGCTGATTACATTGCCTTGTTAAGTAACTCGGGGGACGAATTGCAGCTAATGTATAATAATCCAGAGAGAAGAAGGAGAAAGGTAGCTTCAAAGATTAATATGCAGAAGACAGGTAATTTTGAGCAGCCTGGGAAAGGAACAGTAGTTGAAAATAGGTAGGGAAGCGCTAGTTGTGGTAGGCAAATATGTCTACTTCGGACAGGATACTTAGGGAAGATCAGGATCACAAAAGGGAAGTAGTTAGGCGAATAAGATTAGGATTGAGCGCATTTGGAAGGTGCTCACAAATTATGACTATAGCAGCAGACCGGTATCACTCAAGAGGAAAGTATATAACAGTTGCATCTTACCTGTACTCACTTATGGGGCTGAAACGTGGAGGCTAACCAAGAGGGTTCTACTTATGTTGAGGACAACGCAGAGGGCTATGGAACGGAAAATAGTAGGTGTAACGTTAAGAGATAGGAAGCGTGCAGAGTGGGTCAGAGAAATAACTCAAGTAACTGACATTCTAGTCGAAATTAGAAAGAAGAAATGGGCATGGGCAGGACATGTAGTGTGAAGATAGGATAATCGATGGTCTCTAAGAGTAACGAATTGAATTCCAAGGGAAAGAAAGCGTAGCAGGAGGTGGTTGAAAATTAGGTGAGTAGATGAGGCTAAGAAGTTCGCAAGGGGCATGTGGATGCAGCTAGCAGAGGATCGGGTTAATTGGAGAAAAATGGAAAAGGCCTTCAGTCTGCAGTGGGTATATAGTCCGGCTGATGATAATGGGGAGGGGATACTGGGCACAGAGTTATGCCGGCCTGAATTGCGTCGGCACCCTTGGCGTCCAAGGGGAAGAGGGGATATAAGAAGATGAGAGGGGGGGAGGGGGAGGGTAAACTCGACTACTCCTATCTCGACTACTACCATCGTAGCTAAACTATTACCATCTCACTGACAAGTTCTCTCTTTCTCTATCTCTATGGCGACTGTTGCTCGGGTGCTTAAGATAGCAATAGCTGAGGCCAACGTTTTTTATTTATTTTATTAGCAAAACTCTTTCATTGCGAATACTAAATTTACCGGAGTCATTATTTTAGCGTCAATACTTGCTGGTCCTTCCTCAACAAACTTCCACCTACCGACATGCGGAATACATAGCCTATGCTATTGTAAATAAATGAATCTCCGCTTCGTTACACGATACTGGAATAAAAATTAGATGGTGGCAATTCCTATCTAATTTCTCTTTGAAACATCTGAAAGCCGCACGTCCTTGTATACACCTAACCTGCGAATTATTTGCCCGCAAAGATAAGCTGAACAAAAGCCGAAAAACCTGTGATAAAAGATGTCTGTAACAATACAAGTTTCTTGTTGCTTGTTTTCTTTTCGTCTTGAGGCAATCTGCTATATCGATGAACGATTCTCTTTTTGCATTCTTTGCGGGTACGCTGTTGTAACAAACGTAAACAGAGTCGCAACTTTGTTTCTGTCGCAAAAGTGGCGATGCAAGTCGGGGAAATGCTGTACGAAATCGGTTGGCGCGCGACATGCATCTCGCTACGCTTGGGAGTTTCAAGCTTTCGAAGCCTTCGGGCGAACTTTTTTTTTTTTCCTTCGTATTCCGGCACTTTCCCTGTTTCGTCATCTATCGCGCGTTTAGATGTGGCGTTTCGCCAACGCGCTACAGTATTCAAAATGTGTAAAAGAGAGAATAAAGAAAAAATAAAATCTCCGTAACACACTTGTTTGCACTCGGCTTGCGCCATGCTGAAATTCCTCGAAGCGATATGCGTTGGAATCGAACAACGAAGAGCGGCGCCGCAGGTGGCATAAGTATGTGGAGGGGGCGGTTTAGTTTTTTTCGGCCGCTACGCGGCAGGCGTGCAAAGGGACCGTGTGAAACCGGCGTTTGGGGAGTGTTTACAAAACAGGTGCGGACTACCATCGTTTCGCCGCTCGATGTTCGCGCTTCCTGCCTTGCCGCCTGTTGCCGGGCGCACGCGGAAATGCCAGGAAAGCGCCTCCAGCGCAGCAACTACTGGAGAGCATGCCCGAAGGAAAGACGAAGAAAAAACAGAAGTGAACAAAACCCTGACTGGCAGTGAATTTTTAACGGTGGCCCATGGGATGCGCTGCAGAATGAATGGCACTGCTGGTTGTGGTTGCGCTCTCTGAGCACGGCGCGAGAGTACGCACGCATGGTCGCCCCGCCCGACGCGAAGACAGAGGCGGATGGCCTTTGGACGTGATTTGGACGTAAACCTTTGGGTGTGATTTCAGGTTGAAACTAGTAGAGCTTGCTCGGTTGTCGTGAAAGGTTCTACAAGCTGGCGTTTTTGCTCGTCAGGAAGAATGCGCCGCTTAAGTCTGTAAGAAACCTTTTCAACTTCCCTCATGTTCTTCAGCGATGACGGAGTCTTCGTGGTATATTTATAGCACCAAAGCAATTAGAGGCCCCACTGTCACATGATGTAAAAAGCTTTCTTCATGTCCCCTTGCCCTTCTAAGTTCGAATTGTCTTATTGGCTGAGAAGACAAAGCGCGAGCTTTTGGGCACACAGTCCCGTCCTTATCGCTATTTAGGCCTTGGAGAAAACTCCAATGCCGCATTTCATCCCATGTAGATTCCTGGTGAAAATATGAGGAACAAACCCTCCTTAACACTGCATACGTCTGAGGGAGCGACGACTGAATTTTAAGGACCCGATTTTTTTTCGGCACAACAGAAAACTTAATTTCCACCATGTCTCATTCTGCAACGTTCTTGATATTATTTTTCTATCTATGGATGCCCCCGTTTTTATGCATTTCCCAGCTGAAAACTATGACAACCCAGCAAAATAGCATTTCGGGGCTTTATATGGCGTATAGCTCTATTCAGGAATTTAAACTTTCATTATACACCTTCTTTCACAGCGAGAACTCTCGCTATCGCGTGCTAATATCCTGATGCGCATTAGCACAAACTCGACTCAGAAAGATACAAAACATTAAAAAGAAGTCAAAAGGTGCGGTAAAGGAAATAACAAAAATAAATTTACATAATGTACATACTCATATATTCATGCTTCATACATGGTTGATAAACTGGAGGGGTATGCGCGCGCAGTTATACCGGGTGTTTTTTAACTGTTTACAGATTATTTTAAACCCTGGAAGAGATACGTGAGTACGGTTTGTGCAGGTGACTTCTACAGCAAGGCGGACATTATGTACGCTTTATATTTCAGTAATTAAGCAATTAATTAGTCAAATATTACCTAAAGAGCCTTTTATATTTTATTTTTATTGCAAGGACCAATCTTATATTAAGAAACCGCAGGCCGTCAATAATAGAGCTGTGTCCAGTTTTTGAAGTGAAATCGTCACTACTCTAAGTAAAGCTGCGCTTCGCGTGTCTCACAATTTGACCTTCAAATGACCTTGACAGATACTGTACCTTTCCTTTCTTATAAACGAATTTACAATTGAAGTTCTCTACGCTAGGTAGAGCCTGTCTTCGTGGGGCTCCAAAGTTGACCTTCAAGTGACCTTAAGTGTTGTCCACGATTCCGTGGTGTCATACTCAAACGTATACTGCGTCTTCCTTTCCCCAAAACCTAACTTGAACGGTGAGGTAGCCATATCTTGAGCGATGTCAGCGCACGTCAAAGGCCGCTAGGTTGCCGAATTACTCCACAGCCCTCCACTACGGGATTTCTTACACTCTTTCCGCTTTCACTCTCACCTACCTCTCTTCCCTCAAGTCAGGCAGATACTGCGCCTTTCCTTTCTTATAAATCAAGTTATAAGAAAAAATATGAAAACACAACCTTGACCTCATTAGGTGTAGGTGTCCATCATTCCATGGTGTCCACCCAAAGGTACAAGGCGCCTTTCTTTCCCAAAACCTAACTTAAATAAAAATTATGAAAGAAACCGCGGATTGAAAAGGCAATGTTAAGAGGCTATCGCTGGAACACTCCCAGCTATTTCTCTATCAATAGGACCCATTCAAACCCTCACAATTAAAAAAAAAAAGAACAGGACACAGCTTTTATGTAACGGCTTTCAATATAATGCTGACCCTTAAAATCGAAAACAAGATGATCGTTAGTATATTAGTGAATTAACTGCTTCATTACCGATCTCTATCACGTACATCCTAATGTGCGCCTTACTGTACAAACGACCTGCACAGACCGCATGGACGTATCTCTAACAGGGTTTCAAATAACTATCTGTAATCAGGTTTAAAAAAAAAAACAGAAAAAAAAAAACCGGCATTTTCCGGACTCTTGTTTGATTCCTTGCTCAGGATGTAACTTCGCGCATACATGCAGCGTATTCAACGGTAGCGACGTTAACGGAAAGCTTGTGGCAAAATTATGTGGGTCGTAATTAACAAGAGTGGCTGACACGACGCCATCTTTACCCGAGAGCCCAGCATCTCAGCATCGAAACAGAAGAGAGTAGTTCGCGCTAAACAAAAATAAAGCATAAAAAGAAACCTAAAAAAAACAAAAAAAAAACGGGTTGCTGCCTCAATTCGGAAGCACTCAACCTTGGCGTCTCAGACTCCTTTCCGGTGGTTTCGTGGGCAATGAACTGGGAGTCAGCCGCCGAAGCGAGAAACACAAAACGCGCATCGCCGACAGGCTGGATGTGAAATGGTATCCCAGCCTTTTCTGTCGCCGAGTTTGATTATTGCAAGACTCCAAAGGAGCCGCTGAGAATCAAAGCATAGCAAAGGAATAAATGACGACAGAGTAATAAGCTCGGTGAGATCCCCGGTATGTTCGCGTCCCAGGCGACGCAGCGTGACAGCCGGTTGACATTCGAGACAGGCGACTGTAAATCTGCAGAGACGACCGTATGGAGCCACCTTAGTGAAGTTTCAATATTCCAGAACGTATGGCGGCAGAAGGGGCAAAAACGGAGAAAGCTTGCTGCTGCAATCTGCGCTCGAATGTTCCGCGAGGCAGCGGGCCATCGGCAGTCCATCCGCGAGGCTCTCCTCTTTTCCCTTTAATGCTTGCCGACAGCTTCACGTTGCACTTCTTTCGAGTACCTCTATGGAGGATATTTGAATTTTTTGAGAGGTCTTTGTTTTGTGGTTGGAGTGCAGGACGTCAGATCGACTATGAACTGTCGGCGCGTTTTTTCGTGCTTACTCCGTTATGCGCGGGGCTACCAGAGGCGAAAGCCGAGGTCCTTATTTTTTTAATGCCTAATAGAGCGATATCTGGCAGTGTACGGTATCTCTCTATGTCTGCGCTCTTGAATAACGCAAAGGTTTTTCGTGGACTTTCCTGATCGGGTTGCTTGACTTCCTTCTATGCCCCCCCCCCCCCCCCCCCCCCCTCCAAGAAAGATTGTTCCACCGAGAAAAAGGTAGCTTTTATCTAATGCCTATTGCTTTCGTTCTGAGAAGCTCTGACGTTCTGCGCTTTGAATGAGACAAGGTTAGTCGAGTAGAGTTTTCTTCAACTGTCGCTCTTCTTTTTTTTTTTTTCTTCCCCACGCCCTGCATTTGGCTTAAACTTTAAAGGGCGAGCGAAGTTGACCTCTCAGGTTCTGGCAAAACGAATTTCGAGAAGCAACGATTTGCATTTGCCGCAGTAGGTCGTTGATTTGAGTTACGTTTTTGTTCTAGAACTTTTCGCAAAAGGTCGGTTTTGAAACATTGCATCAACGCTCGGAAAAATCTTTCGATATAAACCTAAAGCAATTCATTCGTTATTTGCAGGCATTGTTGTGGAATTTCATTGCCAATTTTCCTTGCACAGCAATAGAAAAACAATAACATTACATGACTGCAGCGCGCTATGAACTCCCCCCCCCCCCCCCCCTTCCCACTTTTTTTTTTTTGTCACAAACCGGTCGTTCCGGCGCACAGAAGCAATATTTCATGCTTTTTTTGTTTCGATGGCGCGAACAGCATTTATTTCTTTTTAAATTCTCAGAACATGGAGCGTTATGCGCTTAGGGAAAAGACAAACTGCAAAACTTGCGCAAACTGGTTTGTCCCGTAGTTAGATCAAAGTTTTACGAAGGCACCCGCTAAACACGAATAGATCTATGCATAGGTATCTGCTACGCTAAAGCTCTCCATTATCGGCGGCAAGATAGGTGCGAATATCACATATGGCTAATAGTGTAGTCGCCGCTACTCCTCCAACTGTGAGCGTTGGCTGCCTACGTAAGTTCCAGGGATTCTCGAACTTTGTCAAAGTTCTGCACGAAAAAACGGCGAACGAGCGTCGGCGGAGAATGCTGGCGGTATGAATGTCGTTACTCAAAGTGCCTGTCACGCCACGTTTTTGCGATAATTTTGAAAGCGATGGTTTTAAAGCGTTGCGTCCAGCATATCGATTCCACGCAGCTCGTCTGTTTCGTCCAGGTTCCCGAAGGTTCCCAGGAATGTAACAATAGCGCGTTGCATGAAAACGCTATTTTGCTTAGCTCATTAAAAGGGGGCTGTCTGGGAAAACGCCATAACCTGAAAGCTTCCCCTTTCTGCAATATAATAACGGCTCCGTAAAATTGCAGCTATTTCAATCGACGCAAAGCTGCAGAGAGTGAGTGCAATGCTATCGCCTCATTACTGCGACCAGCTCAGACACGATGTGGGCGCTCGTTCTGGATTCCTAAAACCATCCCCCGCCAAGAACGGGAGTGATTGCTCGCACTTACCAATCTGTGAGAGTTTCAATTTTCGATTTTAGTCGAAAAATACCTTCAAAGTACACCAAATCTATGCATTTCAATTCGGTTTTAACCAAAGAAGGTTAGTATTTAAGGCATGGATGTCACATTTATTTAGTACCAGTTACAGTGTGTCACAGGAAAATACATAGAAAATGCTTGAACAATTGGAACGCCATGTGACGACGGCATCCTTCGAATTTATTACTGTTGCGTACTTGTCTTTGCAGTCCAGGAAGTGAGGCAGCCGGGCACTTGAGTAGCAATTAGTATACTGGACATTTATTAGACGCCTGCGTCTACATGTTTTTACCAAAGAGCGTGAGGCTCCTTACAGCTGCTTTTATAGGGCGATGGCGGAGTAGGTGACCCCAGTTGCTTGACGGCTATATAGGAGTAAGCCAGATACCGCAAAACATGACAATATACCATGGTTATGAATATTATGGAAACTGATTCCCTGAAATCAGATAGGCAGTTGCGAATGTGGACACACCCCTTTCTAGCAGGATACTCTGTCTTTGAGGTCTGCTAAACGACATTCTAATAAATTTTGAGAATTTCATTCATTCATTCAGACCAGTTCTCGAGTATGCGTCGGTAGTTTGGGACCCATGCTATAATAAAGACATTATCAAACTAGAGCGCATCCAGCGTCTTTCAGCCAGATTTATTTTTTCTGATTACCGTTCAACATCTTCGGTCTCTAACATGCTGAGTCAGCTTAAGCTTGAACCCCTTAAAGTACGCCGTCAGGTTTCTAGGCTGAAATTCTTTCACATGCTGTATAACAACAAGTCTGGTTTGTCACGTGATGTCTATATTTTTGCTGCACCCCAGAGATCTAGTAGACTGAACCACTCCAAAGTAGTAAGCCCATATTTCGCCAGGACCAAACTTTACCAGAATTCATACTTTCCCCTCACAACACGTCAGTGGAACTGTTTGCCTCAATTTATTGTTGAATGCACCAATGAAAATATGTTTGCTGAACTGTTATTGCAGAGCATGTAACCCCTCCCCTGCTTGGGCAGCGCTGCTGTCTGCAGTATTTGGAAATAAAAAATAAATAAAATGTTTTGGAAATATTTCTGAATATTTTTATTTTTTTAAAGTAAGAAGAAACAACCTTTGCATGCATTGATGCATGAAGGCACGTTTCTCACTAATGAATGCAACGTTGTAGTATAATTTAACTTGCATTTTCATATTTTCTTTTCTAAATAAACCAGAACTTGGTTTCTGCTTATTTATTTAACTGGCGTCTATATGTAAGCATCGACAGTCACCGCTCTAACTCCATGTTCCTTCTGGTGTCGAACTAGAGAGCGTCCTTGGGCCGTTTCTTACCCATATGTAAAGACATTGCTAATATCAACGCTCTCCCTGCTCAAATTAGGCTGTTGCTTAATGATTCTGCTTTGTTTATGAAATGAAAATTTTAGAAGATCAGACTTTAGGTAAAGCTAACCTAGATAATATATGTGAGTGGTGCGACTATTGAGAGATCAAAAGCAAAGGTGGACTATGCAGCTTTTACGCGAATCACAAAAACAAACAAACAAAAAACAGTCACTCGTTCTCTTAGAGAGCGTCAGCAAGACACCTTTCAGAAGTGCGAAACTACAAGCACTTTGAAGGAACACTAACAAGCAACCTTGGCTGGCACAAGTACTGTTTATTGACACCATGTGATCACCTTCCTTATTTTCTGCGACGAACTGAAACAAGCCCCGCTAACGTTATACCATCGGAGTATACCTCCATGATTAGACAGAAACTAGAGTGCGCATGTACTTTCAGGGATCCTGACATAAAAAAAAAAAAAACTGACATTAAAAGCTACACAGCGTTCAACGTAAAACAGGACATTTGAAGAAAATTTTCTAAATACCGCGCCAGACTCACTTCAAGCTTATGCTTCGGTGTCCCATAAAATGCCTGCAAATTCGGTGCAAACCCCAAAGGCTCAAAATTCTCTTTTTGACTGAAAAGAACACTTATCCATGAATTCTAATTACTATTTTACGTGTGCTAACTTCCAGGTCAACAAGAAATTGGCCCGCAGAGTAACCAGCATCATACTTTGCAAGAACTAATACCTTAAAAGTTTCTTTCCTTCCCGACACAACAAGAGAATTAAACAAACTATACCATCATCATTGCTTACTAACTCTGACTAGTGCTTTAGAACGAGCCATTTGTTGACTTGCTGTTCTTGCCGATATATTCTGCTTTGTAATTTGTTTTGTGCTGATCATCACTGTGGCCCTTCGCTGGGTCTGCAGAATGGCAAAATAAATAAATGAATGAATAAATAAATAATTAGTTTTTGCACTGAATCTGTGGACCGGACAAGAAGTAGAGTAAGGCCTATAAAGAGGACTCTATTAGCACCACTGATGTATAGAGGAGTGCATATAAGGACACAGAAAACCTCTAAAGCGCTCACAAGCAGCCGTCAGCAGTAAGTCATGCTTAAATGACATAAATGAGTCATGTTCTGGCTTCCACAACTGCCAAGCGGCAGATCTATCTTTTTAGTTCACATGTGGACCACGTCTTGTTCAGCGCGCAGTGCGTCCACAACATGACAATCAAGTTTCTAAACCTGACGTTCCGCTCACCTTTTTTTCTCACAGCCCGCAGAAATTTAACATTGACATTTTTTAGTTTTTTTTTAGGACTGTACGACTTTCTTCAGCTAGGATTGCCTTTAATACTGAAGTTTGTGCATTAATAACTACTGTTACGTAATGATTGTTCCAAAAATACAATCGATATTAACTCTATGTCACTTTTAACAGCCCAGGCGTATCATACATTTCAACGTGAAAATGAAAAGTGACACACGGAACAATTACTATTGTCGCCAAAAAAAAAATAGATATAGAATAAACACAAAAAAGTTCGTCCAGTATTTAAAATTAATGACCGAGGAGTCTAACCCTTACCTACATACTAAAATGATCAGTGCGACAGCGTGACCAAAATAATCGAAACTGCTTTAAACAGGAAGTAAGGAAGCGTCATTTTTCGCGGATGGCGAAGTTCTAAGTATAAAAACCACGGAGTGGAACCACGCAGAGTCTATAGGGTCGCCGAGGACCGCACTGGGTTGAACGACTTTAATGCGCCATTGCGGTGGCGCCTAACATTTGTTTATTTTCGGAAGTTCTGCGGAAACATCGCAGAACCACGCAAACGAGCAGACACAAAATCTGCACGCGGACACCGAATGGGCACTTTCTTAATCGTCACTTGCGAAGTGAAATAGTTGTGACATGACAGTATTTAGGAAAATAATCCTCGTGTTCGCCAAACATAATTTATAAATGGAGAGAAAGTACCCATTGTACTATTAATAGTACCAGTAATATTTTCACCTTTATGAAGTTGAAAATATTTATGCAAATGAAGCCCCTTATAACAGCGAAACGGCAAATGCTAACAAGTTTTTCATGGGAAGGCCATACTCTCGCAAATAATCGTAGCACATAAAAACTCTCGTGGTAATTACTGTTTCGCCTTATATATCTTCCACAAAAGCACCGTAAATTATTTTTAGTTTGACACCACGCGCGCGATAGCGCTGCTGAATAGAGATACGATGAAGTTTTGAGTAGTGGCTCAGTGCCCCAGACAATACGTGAGCAATTGTACTAAGGTGGCTTACAGCACATTACCAACACGAGCACAGAAACAGGACACGCACAGCGCTGAGTGTGTTCGGTTATTGTAGGTTAACCGCGCAAACAACGCGACGGGAACACAGGAGAAGAGGAAGACACAATGAGTGCTGACATTCAAGATTGCTGAGTCAGCGCTCGTTGTGTCGTCCCCTCGTCTAGTGTTTCCTTTACGTTGTCTACGCTGTTAACCTATAATGAATCACCAACAAGCCCAATCTGCTTTCCTGGTCTGGTGATTGCGTTTTAGAGTGAGGCTCTTAAGCGCTCGTTCGGTGGTTGAACCGCGTCGGCGTCGGTGCCGTTGGTGGCGTAACCGAGCGAAAGAGAGTCACGAGCCACGAGGGAGTCCCGAGCCAAAGAGAATTTCTCAGACGAAAAGAAGGAAGAGCCACGATCTTTGCGCCGCTCACTCGTAGCTCTTCTTTCTTTTCTCCTGGGAAATTCCTTTAGATCGAGAGTGAGTGAGTGAGTGAAAACTTTATTGGATATTTCAAGGGTTTCGCGGTTGTGAAGTTTCCGTCGTCTTCTCTGGCGCTGGCGACTTGAGACTTCTCGTCAGCAAGGGTGGGCCCCTATTCCAAGGCTCCACTGAGTCGTGCTGCATCAGTCGCGTGCTGCACTAAGGCCCTTTGGGTCGCGAGCTCGCCGCTGGTGAGCCGACTCTCCCATTGCTCCGCACTCGGGTCTTCGTGTTGGTGGAATGCTTTGTTGCGTTCGCATTCCCACGTGATATGATAAAGTGTAGGTGTGGCATCGCACCAAGGGCAGGTGGCTCTGTGTTGTGTCGGGAACATTTTATTAAGTATGTGTAGGTTAGGAAAGGAGTTGGTCTGTAATCTGCGCCAGCCGGTCGCTTCCTCCTTTGTTAGGGCTTTGTGTGGTGGTGGATATCTAATTCTAGCTCCCCTATGCAAGTGCAAGATCTCTGCGTATCCCCCCTCGCAAGCCTGTAGGCGGAGCTCCGGAGCATTTGACTGCCCTGCTCGGAATGCGTAACCTCGAGCTAAGCTGTCTGCTCTTTCGTTCCCCCCTATGCCCGTGTGGCCCGGGATCCAGATTAGGCTATGCCTGGGTTTCTCCTCGGCGGAGGTTGCCCCGCTGAGTATTTTAAGGGCTGTTCTGCTGATCCTGCCCCTCCTGTAGTTCCTGCACGTCTCCTTCGAGTCCGTCAGTATGTTGAGAGATCGGTCCGTTCTGTAGCCTTCTGCTGCCGCCAGCGCGACGGCAATTTCTTCGGCCTCCGCTGTGCCGGCGACCTTTGCCGTGGCACACGTGATCATGTTTCCTTCCTTGTTTACCACTACCGTCGCGGCTACGCGTTCTCTCTCGCGCGGATATACGGCAGCGTCCGTGTATACGGTATAGAGAAAAATTGAATGCTTTGTAACTGCACATACATACATGCAAGCATCCCTCAAGTTTTTTTGCCTCAGTACACCGGAAAAACGCTTTAAGCTGCGCTAAAATTTCGTTTTAGAGAGTATCTTAATGTCGTCCTTATTTTTTTCTCGAGCTGTAACCATTTTAGTGTGATTTTAGGGTGATACACCAACACGTCCGGACTTCTATCCTTGTTAGGCAATAACTGAACGTTAATTTCTTAAACAGGGATGGCGTACGGACTTTTTCATCCGCCCTCCCTCCCATTCATATATTATCATGCTCACTATCATGAATGAAAACCTGCGCGCCTCTTCTGTCAGTTTCATTATTTGGTTTGCCTTAAAGAGCAAAAGAAAAAAATCAGAGGGATTAAACACTGCTGAACCGAATTGGAGCGAAAGCTTTGGCTGCGAGCGACCGAGCGTTGCATCGGACACAACCGGCGTTCTAGGCAATACCCATTTTTATGGCCTGCGCATGCGGTACCAGCAGACGCAGACGCTTTCCTATTCCATCGGTCAGCTCTCCGCGGCGGCGAGTGCATCTGCTGCGATGATGCTACCCACATCCTTCTCTCTGTAGTGAGCATCACGTACTTGACGAGTCACTGAGTGACCCACGGACGATTCGCGCATGCGCAGTGAGGCTGCATAACAAGGCATGTGACGGCACAAACCTGTGGAACGGCGCAGATGGTTGCCATAGTTACCGCGCATGCACAGTTGTGGCCTCTGACAGGCTCGGCGAAACTCGCTTCTACTAATTTAGCGTAGCTTTCGCCACACTAAATCGAGTGTGAAGCTTAAATGCGACTGCAATCGAAAGGAATCAGCGCTCCCACTTTGCCCCTTAAAAGAGTCAGTCGCCTTTGAAAAGAATTGAAACCAAGGGCACTATTTTTTCACCCCTGTTACTTTCACCCTCTGTATTGATTATCGGGAAACGCAATCCACGGACGCGAACACTCTCTTCAATCTCTGCAGATAATTGCAGTACAACGAAAGGCACAAAAACCGTTTTACGGTCCTGAGCCTCGTTATTTCTTCCTAGCATTGCTTTCTCGGCTGTGCGGGGCGGGAGCTGAGTGGACGCCCTTCGTGATAGCATTAACATCCACCTCCACAGGTTCCTCTGGAACGCTATGATTAATGCCGACGGTGCGAAAGAGAAATCGAACACAAACAAGAGCAATGATACCGTGGCGGTTGCTTGATAGACGGATAATGGAATGACGCTACGGTGGCTTCCCTCTCGGCGCTAGATGGACGCTTCGGCCGCGCCGTTCCCAATCCGAGGAAGCTCCGACAGGAGGATCCTTCTAACGTGTCGACGAGAGGTGCCGACCACGGTGCCTGGCCGTAACTGGCAGAAAAAAAGAAGAGGCGTATCGGGATCTTCCTGAACGCTCGTAGGGGGATTATAGCGTGATGAACGATAGGCGTCCGGTAAAGTGTGGACTCGATGCCAGAGCTGCCACGGCGTCGTTCTTCCTTTCGGCCGCTGACGCTGCAGGGCGGATCAATGCGCGGCTCTGTACTGTGCTTCTGTACTGTGCTTCTGTACTGACTCATTCCGGAACGTTTTGGTAGTTCAAGGCCGGCTGGCAGCTAATACGGGACGCCTACAGGCGCGGTCTCCCGCTCTCTTCTATAAGTACCCAGCGCTGCAAGTCTTCTTCAAGGGTTCCTTATTAGTTACGGCCGTAAACAGATCTATGCGTGTTTTTGTTTTCTTAGAACAAAACAGGCTCACATATACCCGATGAATGATATGATTGCTCATCAGTATTGTATCGTGCAAGATACGCATGCGCAGTGCCTACCGGCAACGTCATGCACTGACCACTGCCGGTGATACCAGCACGTGCCGGCATCGATCAGCCACTATAAAAGCGAACACCTTCTATCAATAAACGTTCATTCTGTTCTGGCATGTCCTGACTGATACATGGTGTCAGAAGTGGGCCGGCTGTTGGCCTTTCGAACAGTGTCTTGAAGGAAGCAGGGAACGTCCGTGCTAGCCGCCAGATAATGGAGCTACTCAAGCCGCCTGACCAACTACTTCTGTCTGGGAACATCGCAAAGAAGTGGGCGTTGTTTAGACAGAAGTTCGAGCTCTTCCTGCAGGCTACAGTGTCCACCAAAGAACCAAGGACGGAAGCGGCTAAGACGGCTCTGCTGCTGAGTGTTGCTGGGGACGAGGCCCTTGAGGTATTTAATAACTTTACCTTTTCGGAGGAGGAAAGCAAGGACGACTATGCAACGGTCGTGAAGAAGTTTGAAGTTTACTGTCAAGAGCAGCAGAATGAAGTGTACGAGAGATACACGTTTCGTTCAAGAATCCAGGCGGAAGGTGAAACCTTTGAACATTTTTTTCGTGACCTGCGGAAGCTAGCCCAGAGTTGCAATTTTGCAGCATTGAGTGACTCAATGATACGGGATCAAATAGTATTCGGCACAAGTAGTCCGAAGGTCCGGGAGAGGATGCTTAAAGTGAAAGACCTTACGCTGTTTAAGGCGGAACAGATCTGCAAAGCTGCGGAAGTGTCATCGCAGCAAAATGAGGCCTGGGGCCAGTTAGAAAGGCAAGTGGCTTCAGTGAAACAACGTCAGCGTTTCCGTTGTGGCAAGTGCAATCGAACACACGAGCGAAAAAAGTGTCCAGCGTTCGGGAAGACATGTTTTGCGTGCAAAGGGGCCAATCATTTCGCTGTCTGCTGCCAGAATGAGCCTGCAGTCGGTGCAGTAGTTCACGAGGAAAGCTTGGAAATCCTCAATGTCAGGGTCTGCACTGTCGAAAGAACACCTGATTGGATGGTTGCAGCTAAAGTAGCCAATCAAAATGTTCTTTTCAAAGTAGACACTGGGTCTCAGGCAAACTTGCTGCCCTATTCGGTCTTTCGTAAATGCAAAGCAGAGACAGTCCTGCAGCCAAGCAGCTCCATTCTTCGGTCCTACAGCGGGGACGAGATTAAACACTTCGGCACGGCGACCTTACCAGTGGTGATGAACGACAAGTCCGGAACTTTCACTTTCTTTATCGTGAAGAAAAGCAAGCAGTCAATACTTGGACTACACGCAACTGAGTCGCTGGGACTGGTGGTGCGTTCGGTGGAAGCCGTGGACACGGAGTGTTCTGAAAAAGTACTGCAAGAATTCCCGCAGCTCTTTCAAGGCACCGGCTGTGTTGCCCGTCCATACCGGATGGTTCTGCGCGAAGATGCCATACCAGTGATACAGCCAGCGCGACGTGTTCCGTTGGCATTGCAAGAACCACTGCGGGAGGAGCTGCAACGCATGGAAAAGGCCCACATCATTCAAAGGGTCAACGAGCCAACAGACTGGGTGAGCCCACTAGTTATTGTTAGGAAGAAAGATGGCAAACTGCGGGTCTGCATGGATCCTAGAAACATTAACCAGTACCTGAAGCGGGAACACTACCAGATGCCAAAGCGTGATGATATTGAGGCGGAGCTCGCTGGCGCTAAATACTTCTCTCGTCTCGATGCAAATTCTGGGTTTCATCAGATTCCATTGGATAAGGACACATCAACAATTTGCACATTCGCTACACCGTTCGGGCGTTACCGCTTCTTGAGACTGCCGTTCGGGATTGCTTCAGCACCAGAGGTGTTCCAAAAAACATTGAGCGAGGTATTTGACCGAGCCCCAGGCGTGCGCGTGTATGTCGATGACATTCTGGTATGGGGTGCGACACGTGAAGAACACGATGAGCGCCTCCGTGGGGTATTGGAACTTGCAAAGCACGCTGGCTTAACGTTCAATGCCAACAAATGCAAGTTCGCTTGCACAGAGGTTGAATTCTTGGGCGACATTATCAGCCAAGACGGGATAAAGCCTAATCCTACGTTTACAGCATCATTTGCCGAAATGACAACCCCGGCTGATAAGACGGCTGTTCAGCGAATGCTGGGGGTGGCCAACTACTTTGGGAAGTATATTCCGCGTATGGCTGATAAGACCAAGCTGTTGCGAGATCTTATCAAAAAGGACACAATCTTTCAGTGGACAGAGAAACACGCCGCTGAATGGGCTGCTCTTTGCTCTGTTTTAAGCAGTACACCTGTGCTGGCAATTTTTGATCCAGCTAAGGAAACAAAGGTCAGCTCGGACGCATCAAAAAACGGTCTAGGAGCTGGGCTTTTGCAACGTCACGGGGATAGCTGGCGACCTGTCGCCTACGCATCGCGTGTCATGACTGAAACGGAACAAAGGTACTCGCAAATTGAGAAAGAAGCACTGGGAATTACCTTTGGCTGCGAAAAATTTCACCACTTTGTTTATGGAAGAAAAATTGTCATTGAAACGGATCACCACCCACTCCTAGCAATTGCATCGAAAGATATTGGCGATATGCCGTCAAGGCTTCAACGTTTTTTTTTACGCTTGATGAAGTACGATTATTCCCTTCATTTTGTACCAGGGAAACAGTTGCTGCTGGCCGACATGCTGTCGAGGTCATCGCCCAAGGAATCAGCGGACACCACCGGCTTCCCAGACGACGTAGAGGTTCATGCCGTTGGAGTGGTCACGGATCTGGTGAGCAGCAGAACAATGACTAGACTTGTGGAGGCTACTGCAAAGGATCCTGATCTACAGTCTGTTATAGGTTACATTAGAGACAACAGTGATCTGTTCGGCAGCCTGAAGCCATTCGCTGCAGAGTTGTCCTTCATAGAAGGAATCGTGTTAAAAGGGACGAAAGTAGTCATTCCAAAGTCTATGAGGGCAGAAATGCTTCGACGTCTACATGAGGGTCATTTGGGCTTGAATAAATGTAAAGCAAGAGCTCGACAGCTAATGTTCTGGCCCGGACTCTGCTCCGATATCGAGAGGATGTTAAACGGTTGTACTGTCTGCCAGAAATACGCGTACCAACGACAACGCGAGCCTTTTTTGATGCGGCCAACACCTCATTACCCTTGGTACAGAGTCGGCGTGGACATCTTCCAGCACGGCTGTAGTTCTTACCTGTGCGTGTACGATGCCCTCTCCAACTTCCCGGAAGTTGAACAACTCAGCGACACCACAGCTCGCACTGTTATTGACAAATTAAGCGCCATCTTTGCCCGCTACGGGATACCAGTAGAAGTTTGCAGTGACAACGGTCCCCAATTCTCCTCCCACGAATTTGCTGTTTTTGCATCCAGGTACGAGTTCCAGCACGTGACTTCGAGCCCTGGATTTCCACAATCTAATGGACTTGCCGAAAAAGGCGTTCAAATTGTGAAAAGAATCATGAAAAAGACGCAGGAGACACGTCAGGACTTCTGGTTGGGACTGCTGTCCTACCGGTCGACTCCATTGGAGGACGGTCGTTCACCGGGTGAGCTCCTGCAAGGCAGAAGACTGCGCACGCTGCTCCCTGACTTCAGCCGCCAGCCAAAGACAACTGTCTTCAAGCGCAAGCCACTGGATGCTAATGCTAAATCTCTACCGTGCCTCAAGAAAGGAGAGGTGGTTAGGATTCGTGACAAACAGTGGACCCGCAAAGCGCGAGTAGTGGGACCGGCTGCCCCGCGGTCATACCGGGTCATTACGGAAGATAACAAGCTGCTTCGCCGCAACAGAAGGCACCTAAACTCGACGCTGGAACCCTTCGAGAGCGGCATAGCCGAAAGTGAAGAGTCCGACAGTGAGTGCGAGCCCGTAGACGAGCACGTGCCCAGCCCGAGACTTGTAGCGGCGCCAACTACGGACGGGCAGTCGACGCCAACAGTAAGGCGGTCCTCCAGAATCAGGCGCCAGCCAACCTGGCTACACTACGATGGTAACTTCAACCAAATAACAACTCGCTGACCTTTCAAAGAACTAATAAACAGGGGAAGATGTATCGTGCAAGATACGCATGCGCAGTGCCTACCGGCAACGTCATGCACTGACCACTGCCGGTGATACCAGCACGTGCCGGCATCGATCAGCCACTATAAAAGCGAACACCTTCTATCAATAAACGTTCATTCTGTTCTGGCATGTCCTGACTGATACAAGTATCAATCTTTCCCAGGAGGGTGAGCATGTCGGTTTATAGGGTTTAACGCACACATCTTTCGCATAATTTTTTACTAGCAAAGAAAGAGTGACCTCTATGTGAATTCTGCGCAAATGAGCACGCTGTAAATTACATTTTATTCACATGTACAAAACTCGAAGACTCGGAGGAAAAATATTTTACTTTACTGTTAGCGCATCCCATATCATTCAGCACTGCTTTTAGGTGAACATGCACTTGTCCATTTTTCACATGTTTTAACCTTTCTCAAGATAGACAGTTTTTTATTTCAACTATAATTATTTAGACACCTAACCTTGTGTTTGCCGCATGATAGCCATAGTTGCTTATGTGCCATAAAATTCCATATAACTAACGACCAGCGACATGACTGCGTGTATGTGTATATGGGTGTGTGTGGCAAATGTTTTGATGCTTTAAACTGTTTTTAAAGTGACAGTATGAAGTTTATTACAGACTTGAACACTGCCACAGAATTGGGCTTCGACTAAATGCTAGTATAATGTTAATGAATGGGCTTCCTGCCAGATTTCGTGTCTTGCACGAAGCTATATGAACATATGGAAATCCCAAAATAACGGCTTGAGAGGCTAGTTGGTGCATCATCATATTCAGATATGTGGCGCAAACAAAGACAAACACAGGAGAAGATCCACAACACACGCGCACACTATCAACTGTAAGACGAACCGGAAAACACTTCCTCTTCTACACTCAGGCACGTCTCAACTTCTTCTTCTCATCTTCCTCCTCTTCTTTGCCAAGGGGAAAAAGTCACACTCTTCCTCGCAGACCATAACCTTGTCCAAACATGGCGGTGACCAATCTCTTCTTTCTTTTCTTCTATTCTTCCTCTTCTTTACCAAGGGGATATATAGACACTTTCTTCCTCTCAGCCCAAAAAACATCGACAAAACATTTCAGTCACAAATTCTATACTGTCCTGTAAATCCACACCACTGCATTGCCCAGTAACTCCTACCACAACTGGACAGGTAAATATCACCACATAGTCACAAATCATGCACTAAAAACACCACCACACAAATACAGCAAATACAGTAGGACATGTCCATCTACACACCATAACTTAAGTAGCCCCTATCTATTGAGAAACTATATCTTGCCAACATCTAAGAAGCCACGAGGCCCATGTACTTAAGGGGGAAAAAAAATTTCGCAAACTCCCATGGCCCCAAAAACGTAAGATGAGTCCAATAACAACTTTAGGTCAAGAATAACAGCTTGAGGCCCGATAATAATCTCGTTCTTTGCATAACTCAAGAGAATTGCTCAATAAAATTCAGTTCTTTTCTACGTAAAGGCAAGAGTCGGGATAAGATGGCACGCGAAATTTTAGAGGCATATTGGATACAGAAGAAAAATGAAAGATGCATTAGTGAAGCATCGTTGAGTTTACGTAGAAAAGAACTGAATTTTATTGAGCAATTCTCTTGAGTTATGCAAAGAACGAGATTATTATCGGGCCTCAAGCTGTTATTCTTGACCTAAAGTTGTTATTGGACTCATCTTACGTTTTTGGGGCCATGGGAGTTTGCGAAATTTTTTTTCCCCCTTAAGTACATGGGCCTCGTGGCTTCTTAGATGTTGGCAAGATATAGTTTCTCAATAGATAGGGGCTACTTAAGTTATGGTGTGTAGATGGACATGTCCTACTGTATTTGCTGTATTTGTGTGGTGGTGTTTTTAGTGCATGATTTGTGACTATGTGGTGATATTTACCTGTCCAGTTGTGGTAGGAGTTACTGGGCAATGCAGTGGTGTGGATTTACAGGACAGTATAGAATTTGTGACTGAAATGTTTTGTCGATGTTTTTTGGGCTGAGAGGAAGAAAGTGTCTATATATCCCCTTGGTAAAGAAGAGGAAGAATAGAAGAAAAGAAAGAAGAGATTGGTCACCGCCATGTTTGGACAAGGTTATGGTCTGCGAGGAAGAGTGTGACTTTTTCCCCTTGGCAAAGAAGAGGAGGAAGATGAGAAGAAGAAGTTGAGACGTGCCTGAGTGTAGAAGAGGAAGTGTTTTCCGGTTCGTCTTACAGTTGATAGTGTGCGCGTGTGTTGTGGATCTTCTCCTGTGTTTGTCTTTGTTTGCGCCACATATCTGAATATGGAAATCCGCTCATTACTATCAGGACACGTGCATCCTGATTAAGCACTTGTGAGGGAGGGGCAGGGGCCGGAAAAACATTTTAAGGTACGTTATAGCGTAGTTCAATCGAGAAGAGCGCGCGAAAAGTTTTGCTCAAATATCAAAGTTGATGGAAACATGCAATGCACAGTGCTGCAGTCTGCACGTGGGATTATTGGCTGCAGCGACAAATACGACGTTCCGTACTCGCTTCCCTCGAGAAATTCCTTGGCTCTTTTCAGCTTCGAGTCGCTGTTATTTTTTGTTGTTGTTGTCGTTGTTGTTGTTTTGTTTCCGTTCCAGCTCGCCATATGCAAGCTACAACGTCCTTAGTTGGGTTCAACTTGAAGTAGTGCTTTGGCACTAAAATTATCCGGAGTTTAACCCGGTTAGACCGATGATATAGCTAAAGCCCTGTTTGCATTACCGTTGCGTGTACTTTGACGTCACGATCTGGCGAGCCGATCGGGAGTCAAGGACAACGACGGTTGTCAAGCTTCTTGCTCGACTCTGGTGTCCGTGTGAGTGTTTTCGCACTAGAACAAAATGTGTGGCGCATAATTAATGCAAGCTTAGCACAAGCGACTGCTGACCAGAGAGACGAAATAGTCCCCGACACCACGCTGATTCCCAAACACACCAATTTAGCGAGAGTGCCGAGACGCTCCCATGTTTGCAGCACGCGTAAGTCTGCATGAACCAGCCTTACTCAAGCACGCCGCTTCACAAGAGTCGCAGAGCCATTATGTTGACTCAGGTGTGTGTTTGAGAATTATTGAGTTTTATTATTGGAAACGGCTTGACGCTGCCGTTACTTTGGTGTTCGTGAACGGCAGCGCACGCGTTTCAGTGCACCGCTTTGATGTTCGGTCCCCAGTGTTAATCTTCTTTACTCGCCAATGCACAGCAGACAGCCACCCATTTGAAAGCAAATTATCAATGAGGGTTTTCCAACAGAAACTGCCTATGTGCTTGCGCGAGGTCCTTTCCAAGCGATATTGGCAAGTGGCATACAAAATCCTTGATGCTCTCTCCTAGAAAGGCATCGCCAAACGTAATCACACAACGGGGTTTGTTTCTCAGCTGTGTACTTGATCCCTTACAGCCCCCCTAAAGACCAAAAGGTCTCCAACTAGAGGTGAGGACAATGTTTCTTTTTACCTTACGAATATATAGAGCATAAGGTGCACGACGCAAGTGTTTCGCTACACGAATGAAGAACCGACCCTGTTTCCAGGCTACTTGTTGGGCTGGCTCCTGGCGCAGTTATTTTCTGGTTTTGCCGTTGGATTTTTGAACCCGAGTTCAATAGTTCGATCGTGAATGCGGGACCGCACCTCGACAGGTGTGAAATACAATGGAGGCGGTAGAAGTTAATTGGATCTAGGTAAATGAGAAGAGGAAGTTTGTTCACCGCAGCTTGCGCAAGAAAGGGTTAGTTACGAGCCAATAGGAAAGACATTTGTCCTGCAGCGGGCTCAAGCGGTATGATAATGAAATTCGAAAGTAATTTGGCTACTGATCTTTTTGTTTGCATTAAAGAGCCAAGGGAACATAAATTAATGCTCGCACCACAGCAGCGTGCAAAGTAGACATCAACTAATCTCTCGTAAGGCTTGGCGTTTTCGGCCTTGCCTCTGTGTGTACACACACACAGGCAAGACCGAAAACGTCAGCGCTATTTTTGATTGTGAGAATGTTCCTCAAGTTCTCTACCGTCACCTCTACAGAAGTGGTGCATCGGTAAGACTGCCGAAGGAATGGTGACGCAAGCATACCTCCTACTAAGGCGTAAAATCTGTGCATAGTTTTTGCGAAAGCCAGGTAGTAGCCTTCAGATGAAAACCGACGCCATCGCATCCACGCGGCGCCCATAACGGCAAATTGAAGCAATGTTACTCGCATTTAGAGACCTACGCAGGAAACACTGTCGAGCTCACCAAAACCATGACAGCAGAGCTCGCCGTGTGCTAGCTGGTACCTCTGACATGAGCCACTGGACGGAGGCTGCCACGCTACGGGTATCTCCGCCATCACTGAGAGACACGCCACGCTTGCCGGGGGAGGTACGGTTGGTACGAATCATTTTTAAGCCTATGGACCACCGAAATGCCGCGTGCAGATCAGTGCCGCGTAAAGTTTCTAGCACTCCCGTCCAGCTCTATTTGCGCAGAAGTGAGCGAGAGCAGAATGCAAGCAAAACATCGAAGGTAACTAACTCCGGAATTCACTATTCTTCTACGCTTCGAATGAAGGCGACGAAAATGAGCTGCAGGACTGCAAAGCACGCTCGTGCATAACCAATGTGATGCGCGCTCACGCGACGAAAACGTCGAAAACCTGGCACCCAGTGCGTGTGCAGCATGCTGAAATGAACGAATGTGAAGCAGTGCTGATAGCGTGGCAGTTTTCTTTTTTCTTTTTTGTTATTCGATCATAGTAAGGTGGGAAAGTTTGTAGTACCAGTAACGAGAGGATCTTGCTACAGGAAAAAAAAAAAAGACGAAAGATACGACGGCACGTATTCTGTCACTAAATAAAATTAAATAAAGAAAAGCTGGCGTGAGGACATAGCGCGGTGGATTAAGTACATAGCGCGCACTTTTCCGGCTCCGTGATTGTACTGACTGTCCCAAGGGCGTGCGCCGTGCGAAGATTCTGGGGTAGAAATGAGTGTCTGCGCTGGAAATTTGCATGTGTGAGCTGAGCAAGATGGTTTGGTTTGGTTTACGGGTTAACTGGTTTAACGTCCCAAAGCTACTCAGAACATGAGAGACGCTGAGCAAGATGGTGCTATGTATATACTCGCGGGAACCAGCTGAAACCTAGCTTACACTAAGGCACTCACGCACGCGTGTCCTTGTAGAACCTGAGTAAAAGTCCCTCTGATAGAGGGCGGCAAAAACAATGCTTATGCTTAATGTTTCCTTGAACATAAGAAAAGGGTTTGCAGTGAAGATACGTTTTCTCTTCAGCAAATTTTATAAATATCATTGGTTTCTACGCCTTCTTAAAATGGCGGAGACAGCTTGCCCCACGCATGTATTGAATTACGTGTGTATACGCGGCAAAATTCGTATTGAAATCAGAATTTAAAAAAAAAAAAAAACTCTTAAGTAAATTCAAGTACTTTACCTCTTCCTTGAAGGTGCGACCAAAATAGGGATTTAGACATTAAAATTGTCTTGGAAAACCATACAGATGCGCCCGTTGTTATAAAATGATCCAAAACCCAACAACATAGAAGCGGAAGCTACAGGGCACGATGAGTGCTGCAGTCACGCATTTAGGCTATTGAGTTGCGGCAGCATGTTAACGCTGTAATGCCAGCCTCTTTCTGGTTGCCGACAATGAACACACTGTATTCATTCCGTGTTCAGAGCCAGCAGAGGCCAGCCCAGCGAGGCATAACACAAACGTAGAAATAACAGAAAACATATTATGTTACCGACTTTCAGAACATACAGCGATTCACTGAAAGTTACCCAGGGCTTCCGCGTGCCGCGGTGCTCTCAGCAATCAACTATTACCACCGGCTGCCCTTGACTGTGTTTTCAAAAGTGCGTATGTGTTTATGCGACGGCATGTAAAAAAAGTGCCACAGTGACCTTTCATAAGCAACCCGACAGTCGACGCTGTTTCTGGTGCTGCAATGCGGGAATCCTGCTTTCATAGAACTGAAGAGTTGAAACACAAGACGTCCCCCGTCGCGGCTGTTATACACTCCGAAAAAATATGTGGGCCGTAGTGAAAAGATTGTACAACGTCCCCTTGCATCTTAGGTAACACGTGGAACGCGGCTGAATGAGGTCGGAGAGCGAGTAATTGCATGAAACCCACCCACGCTGTGTTTGCGTTTGGTATCAGCCGGTTTGTGCTCCTTATGAGTGCATGTAGGCACTTTGGTCACGTCTCTGAAGGAAGCAGCCCTCCCTCCCTGTCCTTTTCTGTGTCGCATTTGTGAGTGTCACCTTTCACGAGCACCCCGCAGAAGATTAGGCGTTCTATTAAAAAATGTAGACGACTCGCGCACAATTTCCTGAGAACTAGAAGATTAGCACGCGCATCACAGGACAACGCACACGTGTGGGATCTACCTAGCGTACAACGCTGTAACGGTGCGGTTTTTAGTGCACTAGAAAAAAAAAAGTACCGAGGGAAAGGCGGAGACAAATAAGCTGCGACCAACAAGTAAGACGCTTCATGGCGCTTTTACATTCCAAAGCAGCCAGCAGTCGCCAGCCTCTGTCGCACGGACAATCTGAATTCCCATTGAGTGAGTGGCCATTGAAATTTTCGAGGGTCATCGAGATGCACTACTGCCACACGGCAAATTTCAATGACCATTGAGTAGTGAACGTGTGATCCGACTGATGGCGCCACGAGTAACGACATTCAGTAAAGACGTGAAGTGAAACATGATAATAAGAGGCGAATATCGCATTAAGTGCTATATCGCGATGAAAGTTCACTCTCAGAAGGGTATTCAAATACCCCATAGCCCGGCATAATCCACAGGCATCAAAGACAAGCAACGGTGGAACGATCACGAACGATGTGCAATTGCCGCATTAATTTTGCGCCAGCGATGCGGCGACAGCTCGGCGGTAGTCTTCGCTACGTTCTCAGCTGCTATCGTTAGAAGCACATGTGGGGCTCTTCTTGGTCTCAGTAGTCGCAAAGCACGTTAAAAGGCGAACATGGGAGAAACGCTGTAGTATGCCACACTGTCACAGAACGACACCTAGAACAGCGTTCTGAACCCCGTACCATCTCTAGACGATCATGTTGACTCCCGAAAAATTAGTTGACGAGCTGTTAAATGTAGTCTAAATCATTTTAATCCAGAAGATGGTTTGGGTCTTTTAAGTTTGTCTTGTGTTTCACCTCAGGGTGAATGGGGGCTGCTATCAATGTTCCTTGGCATTCCAATGGCCATTCGCGAACCTCAATGAGTTCAATGCCGATTGAATTTGATCGGCATTGAAAACCGACGTGTGGCAGTGGCCGATCCCCATTGAGTTCGATCTCCATCGACTCAATGGACATTGAAACTGCCCGCGTGACAGGGGCAAGTCTAATATTTGTTTGTAGTCTGTGAAACGGAATTGCCCCGCAGTGATGGTGCAGTGGTTAGGGTGCTCGACTGCCATGCCCAAGGATGTGGGATCGAATCCCGGCCGCGGTGGCCGTTTTTCGGCGGAGGCGAAAAGCAAGGCGCTCGTGTGCTGAGCGATGTCAGTGCACGATAAAAAAACCTGGGTGGTCGAAATTTCCGGAGACCTCCGCTACAGCGTCTCTCAAAGCCCGAGTCACTTTGGAACCTTAAACACCACAAGTCAGCTAAAACGGAATACAGTTCTCATTTATGCGGTGGATACACTCACCGAAGTAGAAAAATGATTCACGCCAAAAGCGCTGCCTTTAACTTGCCAGGAATAGAGCTGAAACTTGGGTCAGTTGGGAGCCAAGAAGGCACCAACCCTGTACCCCAGGGACACAAGGAGGCAAAGCAAGGCCATGTACAGGCGGTTGTCGGTTATGTATTTATTTCTCACCAATGATCAGGTGCAACTAATGAAACCCTGCGATAATTGTCAAGCCCCTTTTTCCGCAATGTCTCCACTAGTAAATAGGCCACACGAGTATACTGAAACGACAATGCGGCTAGTGTGTAAAAAGAAAAACAAAACCGGTAAATTTTGGCGCACAGTGTGATGGTATGTTACGACCGTGCATCCGCATTTGCGCGCTCTATTGTTCGCCTGTGGGCATGGAAAAGTATTGTGAATATGTGGTGATGGTCCAATGGCTCTAAGTGAGCCTGTTTCCAGGAATCCTGTTTTGTAAGCCTGTTTTGCTTTGTGGAGGCCTGGAAATGCCAAATTGACCCTGTCAAGAGAACGTCTGGAAAAACACAAAGAAACGTCCCCCTGCGGGAAATGCAGGAAGTGCTTTCTTTCTTTTGTTCACCCTTCCAGTCGAGAAGTGCTATCCTCCAGTGATGAATGCCTCCTATGCAAAGGAGACGACAGAGTGACATGTCCGCTGACGTGCAGGACAAGAAAGGAGCATGACTCATACGGCCATTAAGTGATTTCCCGGGAATGCAGGAAAGATTTGCAATTGTCGAAAAGGGACAATGTTGGGAGCCCTATGCGGCGCGCACGTGTACTTGGGTTTCTGAGAAGTAAATCCTCTTGCCAGAACCAGCCTGTGGTTTCTTTGCTGAAGAATAGAAATGTACCTCCTCTCCTCGCCGTTCCCAAGCTTTTCCCGCCAACAAGTGATCACGCCCAACGAATTAATGCCGGACCAGTCAGTGCTTCAGACCATCAGTGCAGTGATGTGTTCGATTGGATGCCGATATCTGAGGGGCGTGCCCTGGATTTGGTTGGTCAGCATCTTCAGAGAGGGGCTGGACATAGGGGGTTTTAAGGACGCTGCAGAGCACGAAATGTCGCTCTGGGCCCTGGGTAAACGGCTCATCCAGTCGCTTCTCGCTATGAACTCTTAACGCTTGTCATTTTGCTGATGTACCCTTCTTTTTCATGTAAATATTCTTGTAAATACGTTTTCTCAAAGTGCCAGTAAACCTGCTTGTACATATTTTACCAACTTCGAAGATTCAGTCCTTCTTCAACCCGAGTCTCTGCACGCTACCAAGTGAAGGCCGGGTCGACGTAGCCCCAGCGTCACGACAACTGGTGGCAGCGGTGGGATCTGAATCTACAAGCACAACGACTGGTGACCAGCGTTGGGATCTGAATCTACAAGCCACGACAACTGGTGACCAGCGTTGGGATCTGAATCTACAAGCCACAACATCTGATGACTGGAGGTGGGATCTGGATCTACAAGCTACAACATCTGGTGATTCGAGGTGGATCAGAATCTACAAGCCACAACATCTGGTGATCGGAGGTGGCATCTCAAGCAACAAGCAGGAGCAACAATCGGCCAACAAGAGAGCAGCTCGGAACATCGATCGCATGTGTGGGTGAGTGCTTGGCTTTTCGTCTGATGTGGACCAGGTTCTAGAACAGGGTTAGATTTTAGAACTGGTAAAAAGTGTTGAAACGCCTTTAGGTTTGGTAGTTTGCACTGTTGTTTTGGAAGTAGCCGACACTCGGAGCGATCATGGACCTACAAAAGCTGCAGAAACCGGAACTGTTGCAATTGTGTGAGGAATTGGGAATTGATACAAGTGGTTTGGCACGAAAACCCTTGATTATAAAAGCAATCACTGATTTGGGAGCCGATGATGAGGAGCTCAGTGAAGCATGGAACCTCATCGGACAAAAAAAGGAGGAACAGCTCAGACAGCAGAAAGAGCGTAAACTTGAGAGGGAAAAAGAGGAAAAGAAGCGTGAAATTGAGAGAGAAGCAAAAAGGCAGAAGCTAGAAATTGAGCTCCGGAAATTAGAACTAGAGTTGAGCAAGAGGTCGGGCGATTGTCCCCAGCTAGCGGTACCTCTTCTCAACAAGGAGACAGATTTCAAGATGTCAAAGTACATGCAGCCATATGTGATATCAGGGGATATCGGTCTGTATCTGGTTAACTTTGAGCGAACCTGCGAAAAACTGTCCTTCCAGCGAGACACGTGGTCTCAGAGATTATTGACGGTTCTGCCCTGCGAGGCAGCGGAGGTTGTCGCGCGGCTTAGCAAGGAGGACGCGGACAACTACGAGAAGGTCAAGGCTTGCCTTCTGAGAAAGTATAGGCTTAGCGCCGAGGCGTTCAGACAACGTTTTCGGAATGCTACTAAGTCCAGGGACGAGAGTTACCCTGAATTCCTGTACAATCTAAGAGTTAATTTGGGCGAGTGGCTAAAGAGCACTGATTCCTACAGTGATAGGGACGCTGTAGTCGAGCGAATTCTTTTGGAGCAGTTTTATAACTGCCTCCCAGAAAAAGAAAGAAATTGGTTACAGGACCGAGGCGAAATTAAGTCGGCAACTGAAGCTGCCGAACTCATTGAGGAGTACGCTTCGCGTCGACAATTCAGCAACCCAGCAGTGGATAGGCCCCGCAATCCCAAGTTCAGTGTGAATAACCGTCAGAAAAGGCACTTTGCTAGATTTGCAAACGAAGAAAGGAAGGCTTCTTCAGGCAAACGCCCTAGAAAGGACGGCAGTGAGAAAAGTGGGGAAGTGACCAACGCGCAGAACACAAAGAAAAAGCTTGAGGCTAGGAAGCCGCTCACATGCTTTAGGTGTAATGAGCAGGGTCACATTGCCGTCAACTGCCGGAAAGAAAAGATTGCTTTCTCGTATGTCAGTGACTGCGGTGAAAATATGCAGCTTTTAGAACCCTACCTGCATGACCTAGTAGTCAACGGGAAGCCTTGCAAGGTACTGCGCGATTCGGCCGCAACGATGGATGTTGTCCATCCGGCGTATGTGTCGCCTTCCGACTATACAGGACAGTGTGCATGGATCCGCCAGGTAGCGGAGGAACAGAGTGTGTGCTTGCCAATCGCGAACGTGGTCATCGAGGGCCCTTTCGGCAAGTTGACAACCGAGGCTGCCGTTTCAGGAAAGCTTCCTAAGTGCTATCCGTATTTGTTTTCCAACAAATCGGACATGATACTGCGAAAGAGGGGCATCCTGTTCGGAGACAGAGTTGTGCGAGCCTTAACACGTTCAAAGGCGCGAGAACTAGCTACACTGCTCATACCAGAAAATTCCACAGCGGAGGAAACGGCAGTTAAAACAGTGGTCGATGCGGAAGATAGCGGGTCAGAAAACTTTGAGAGCGAGGCATCTCAAATAAGTCAACTTGAAAGTGAGCTTGATGAGACGCGGAATGAGGACGTTCTTGAGAGTAACCTCTTGCCGCCAGTCTCTAGTAATCTCACGAGACTTCTAAGTGGAACCCGAGAGGACTTAGCTATGGAGCAAGCCAATGATCCCAAGAATAAGCTCGAAGTACAGTGGGAAGGACCTGCTAAAGTCGTTGCAGAGCTTTCTGACACTAACTACGCAGTGAAAATCCCCGATAGGCGTAAAGCAGTGCGCATTTATCATTGCAATCTTATGAAGCCTTATGAGCAGAGGGAAACCATGGTAAATCTAACGTTAAACCTTCCTGAGGAGATTGGGGACAACTTGATTTGCCTCAGCGGAAAAGGAAGCAACGCTCAGGAGCTTCTCAGAAAGACGGAGCAGAGAGGAGAACTAAAGAAATCCCAGCTGTCCGATCTGGGCGAAATAATAACAGAGTTTGAGGCCTGCTTCGTGGACAAGCCAGGCAGGACTGATTTGACTGAGCACGATATTGAGCTGACTTCAGACGTGCCAGTGCGATCAAGGTGCTACCGATTCTCTCCAAGGCAAAGAGAAATTCTGGATAGGGAAGTAACTCGCATGCTGGAATTGGGAGTAATAAAACCCTCGGAAAGCGATTATGCTTCGCCTATGATCTTAGTAGAGGCTCCAGGTAAAGACCCTAGGCCTGTGGTAGACTACCGAAAGCTAAATTCTCTCACCAGGGATCAAGTGTATCCTATTCCGAATATTGAGGAGAGAGTAGAACAGGTCAGTAGAGCGGCATATGTGACTACGCTGGACCTTACTCGAGGATACTGGCAAGTACCGCTCACTGAACGCGCCAGCAGATACGCGGCTTTCGTCACTCCGACGGGCAGCTACCAGCCAACAATGATGAGTTTCGGGCTCAAAAATGCTCCATTTTGTTTTTCCCGACTCATGGATAGGGTTTTAAAGGGGTGTGAAACATTCGCAGTGCCTTACTTAGATAACATTGCGGTTTTTTCCGACTCATGGGCGGACCATATGGTACATCTAAGAGCTGTACTGAGCCTTTTGCGTCAAGCTGGACTAACCGTAAAGGCCGAGAAATGTTGCCTGGCAAGGGCGACCGTGGACTACTTGGGTCACAATGTAGGTCAAGGTTTCAGGAAACCCAGCGAGATTAAGATTTCTGCGGTAGCAGACTACCCGCGGCCGAGCACGAAGACGGAAATTCGAGCATTCCTGGGTCTGACTGGGTACTACAATCACTACATCCCTAACTATTCAGCTTTGGCTAGCCCTCTGACCGACGCTCTCCGCAAGACAGAACCGACAAATGTAGTCTGGGACGAACAAAAGGAAGCCTCCTTCGTAAACCTGAAGGCTGTGCTGATTAGCCGTCCGGTATTGCGAGCTCCAGACTATGGCCGAGAATTCACGGTCCAGTGTGATGCCAGTGATCGAGGGTTAGGTGCTGTTCTCTGCCAGAGAGATGACGACGGTAATGAGCACCCCGTGCTCTACTTGAGCAGAAAACTGAGTTCTAGAGAGAGGGCTTATTGCGCGTCAGAGAAAGAATGCGCTTGCATTGTATGGGCCATTCAAAAATTGCAGTGCTATCTTGGAGGGGCCAAATTCACCGTAGAGACGGACCATTGTCCCCTGGCTTGGCTGCAAACTGCGACATCGAAGAACAGTCGCCTTCTTAGGTGGAGCTTGATTTTACAGCAGTACAATTTTGAAATAAGATACAAAAAGGGGAAGTTAAATGGGAATGCGGACGCGCTTAGCCGCTCTTTCTAAGCGGTCCGAGATGTTCCTCACCATGTATCGAAATTGATAATCAGGTTTTTTTTTTTTTTTCCGTGCGCTTGTATATGTGTGACTATGTAAAGCAGCACGTTTGGTTTTCTAGGCATACGTGGGTCCTGAACGTCTTGAGAGTGGGCTTTTCTCGAACAACAATGGCAGTTTTCTTTTAACCTGGTCTCTTCAGACGGGAGCCGAGTGCTTGTTTAGACATGTGGTTGAGTTTCAGACAGCTCGAGCAATTTGGCCTACAACAATCAAGACAACGCGACAAGCAACAGCGAGCTTCAAGCGTTCACGTGCAGGCCATTAAGTCGTCTCTTCATGCAGCAGCGGCGACTGCTGCCCTCCGTGACTCTTCTGGCGGGGGAGGAGGCTGTTACGACCGTGCATCCGCATTTGCGCGCTCTATTGTTCGCCTGTGGGCATGGAAAAGTATTGTGAATATGTGGTGATGGTCCAATGGCTCTAAGTGAGCCTGTTTCCAGGAATCCTGTTTTGTAAGCCTGTTTTGCTTTGTGGAGGCCTGGAAATGCCAAATTGACCCTGTCAAGAGAACGTCTGGAAAAACACAAAGAAACGTCCCCCTGCGGGAAATGCAGGAAGTGCTTTCTTTCTTTTGTTCACCCTTCCAGTCGAGAAGTGCTATCCTCCAGTGATGAATGCCTCCTATGCAAAGGAGACGACAGAGTGACATGTCCGCTGACGTGCAGGACAAGAAAGGAGCATGACTCATACGGCCATTAAGTGATTTCCCGGGAATGCAGGAAAGATTTGCAATTGTCGAAAAGGGACAATGTTGGGAGCCCTATGCGGCGCGCACGTGTACTTGGGTTTCTGAGAAGTAAATCCTCTTGCCAGAACCAGCCTGTGGTTTCTTTGCTGAAGAATAGAAATGTACCTCCTCTCCTCGCCGTTCCCAAGCTTTTCCCGCCAACAAGTGATCACGCCCAACGAATTAATGCCGGACCAGTCAGTGCTTCAGACCATCAGTGCAGTGATGTGTTCGATTGGATGCCGATATCTGAGGGGCGTGCCCTGGATTTGGTTGGTCAGCATCTTCAGAGAGGGGCTGGACATAGGGGGTTTTAAGGACGCTGCAGAGCACGAAATGTCGCTCTGGGCCCTGGGTAAACGGCTCATCCAGTCGCTTCTCGCTATGAACTCTTAACGCTTGTCATTTTGCTGATGTACCCTTCTTTTTCATGTAAATATTCTTGTAAATACGTTTTCTCAAAGTGCCAGTAAACCTGCTTGTACATATTTTACCAACTTCGAAGATTCAGTCCTTCTTCAACCCGAGTCTCTGCACGCTACCAAGTGAAGGCCGGGTCGACGTAGCCCCAGCGTCACGACAGGTAATATCATGTTATCCTATCAGTTCGCATGGGTCGCATAAACGCCATATCCGATTGGTTGCGTCATGCGAAATGGTATAGGCGCAGTTCTTTAGTATTGGGCTGTCGCTACGCCAGACCCGCAACCAATGGAAACGCGGGGAAAGAAGCGAAAGGTAAAGAACTCAGATATTACCCCAACTTGCCATGAGATATGCAAAGCCTGCGTTCCGCGAGGTGGTATTCGTATGCGGGCGCACTAGTCGAGGCCAGCGTAGGAAACTTTTGTGAAGAGCGCGATGTAACCAGCTGAAAGAATTCCGAGCTCATAAATATGCAAAGTAAGATCAAGATGGATACCTCATACCTAGAAAATTCCGCACGTTTTGTTCTCAGTTTAAGGCGCCAGAATAAAAAGAAGGAACCAAACTGCGCTTCATTTTCAAGATTGCATTTTTTTTTTCTGCTCTCCTTGGCGCAGTTCTTCCCTCGTAAATGCAGAGTTCAAGTTCTCAAGAAATGCCGCGCATTTTCTTGAGTGGGATCGAATACTGGGGTTTTATAAAGAACCTCCGCTTTTCTTGCTTCTTTATTTTTTCCCCACAATTTTATGGGGGCAGCGCTTTCAACAGGGCAGTGAAAAACACATTTTATAACGCAATTGACAGCCGGGCACTTTTTTTTTTTAACTTAGCACGCAGTGACATTTCAAGCTGCAGAATGGGCGCTAGCGAACTCACTGCCTCCGCATTTGCATAAATTTCTTTCCTGTACTCTGTGACGACATCAGGCACGCTATATAAAGCGAACGCCCTAGCACTCCAGCGAGGCGCGGGTCGCTCCAGAGCGCATCAAATATTAACAACTGCAGCGCCCGACACGTTCAGAGTCAAGTCGCCCGCATCGTTGTTACAGTACTCGTACGAAGCTCCTACAAGCGACAAATGTTTAGGGCCATCATATGTTTCAAGAACCCCAGGTCAGCGACCGCCCACAGGTCTGCATTTTCATGTTTGATACTTCGAGCTTGTTTCAAAATGCGCGGTGACGCATTGATGTCTGTAAAAACGGCATCAGGTCAGTGTAATGCGGCCGAAACAGAGTTTACGAGTGACACACACACACACACACACACACACACACACACACACACACACACACACACACACACACACACACACACACACACACACACACACACACACACACACACACACACACACACACACACACACACACACACACATACACACAAACTTTGTAGAAGTTAAGTGTTTGTCCTGTCACTTATGAAAGTGTTCTTTTTTGTAATTCGCGGAAAACAAAATGAAACGTCACTGAGGACGTACTCGGATTTGCAAATAATAGCGTACGCATTGTGGTTTATTGACCTATACTGCCTGACCACCTAGAAATATATATATATTTTTACCGGGAATCCGCATCCCGGAAACTTTTGCTTATGACTGTACAATGAAAAGTAATCCAGTAAGGCGTGATGTTGGGCTAGTCGGTTCATGGTTATAACAAAACAGAACTGCGCGAAGGAAACGGGACAAGAAGGCACGAATACACACTGCGACAAGGGAGTTTAAAATCGGGCATAGTCGAGTTGATGGACAAAGCAATACACAAGCAATATGTGGGACATGGAGACAAGTAGCGTATACGCTGAGGTCCAGACTGGATACCGGGCATGCCATTAGTGCCTAATAACTTTGGTTTCCCAGTAGCGAACTTGAAGTACCCGGCTGCTTTTTTCTTTTCCTCCACCCACCCATTTTTTTTTACAAGAGCAGGCTATAATGGGCTTTGAAAATGCGAGAAAAGTTTAACACTGCATTTGAGCAGGAGAGTGTAAATATTCTAAATTTCGAATGAACATCGAATATGTTTTCTCATGGATTCATGCTCGCTTCGAGAAACATGGTATTCGAGAATTGCCGAATATTAAAAATTTCCCAATTATTCTTAAGCGATCGAGGGTTTTTATGAATCTAACCAAGCCAAAGCCACTTTATCTTGGCAAATTATTCGAAGACGGACTTTAAAGTGAAGAAAGGCAATACAGAGGTACCCTGGTCGCTTTCTCTCAGTTCTTTATTACGACGACCTATCAAAATTGGACTGTGTTAACCCTGGCTCTCATGCATAATTTCATAAATGTGGTCTCCCAGACATGCCTTCCCACGAGAACAAGGTGTCTGGTTAACCGCTTTCAACCGCTTCCGTGCACGCGTGTTTTGTTTGGCCCTTCGGTAATGTGTTACATTCTTAATTCCCACCCCATAGCAGTTATCATATAGCTTTCACAACCCTCCAGGCATGAATTCTGCTATCTCGTTTTGGCCAGCTGTAACTGGGGAGAACCCCACTTACGGCATTTCGCATGGGGCCTCTTGATGGAGGCCGGAACCGAGGTGTAAGCGATAATATAAATATTCCGCCTATTTAATGATCAACCGTATGAAGCTACCTTTTGACGTGCGCATAACAGCAGGCATGACAACGTTAAGAGGGCTCCTGTCGCTATAGGTCAAAAAATGACTGGTCGCTTCCCCAATCTTTGCGAGAACTCCGCAGCGATGGTGTCTTTCGGCAGCGCATTCGCCAGCCATCCCAATTTGGCTGCACGTCTTTTGGATTCTGACTGGCGCATAGTTGGTCATTTATTTTTTTAGAATCATTTTCCCAGATCCGGGAAAAATGTGCGTTTCCCTCGTTTACGTTCGTTCTTTCAGCACGCAAAACCTATGCGCTCGTCACGGGCTATTCGCTGCTTGTGCGACTACAGCGGCAGAAGCCTACTAAGTAAGCTTCGCGCGTTTATGCAGCTTTTTTTTTAGTTTTTTTTTTTTTCAAAGGGAGGAGGGTGGGAAACCTTCAGACGTAATTCGGAAAATTTTTCCGGTCCTTCAACTCTCTTATTACTGTGCCTATTAAAATCGTTCAATGCGATCAGTAGTGTGAAATGGACCACCCTGCTCGATCCGGGATCATCATCATCATCAGCCTGATTATACCCACTGCAGGGCGAAGGCCTCTCCCATATTTCTCCAGTTAACCCGGTTCTGTGCTAGCTGCATCCACTTGACCCCTGCGAACTTCTTAATCTCATTCGCCCACCTAACTTTCTGCCGCCCGCTGCTACGCTTTCCTTCCCTTGGAATCCAGTTTGTTACCCTCAGCGACCATCGGTTATCCTCTCTTCGCACTAAATGTCCTGCCCATGTCCATTTCTTCTTCTTAATTTCTACTAGAATGTCGGTAACTTGAGTTATTTCTCTGACCCACTCCAGGATGCTCGTAGACAAAAAAAAAAAAAAAAAAACATACAGTATGTTGCAGAAGTTACGTTCTTCAGTTTCGGGTTCGTGTTTCTTTTTTCGTCAGCCATGAGATGTATCCTAAACTCCACGCGAAGGCTGGCCCTGCGGAGATCATGGCATGCATAGCCCCCAATATGGTCTCCTCGTCTCTCATTGACCCTGGTCAGCAACCGCAATGTTCTCGCGACTCCACAGAATTTGCGCTTGACTTTGTAGATGCCAGCCAAAGCGCCGAGCCGAAAGATGCCGTCCAGTTTTTGTCTGAACGGAGTTCGCGCAAGAAGACTGCTCCGAAAATGCAAAGCCCCATCGACTATCGACAGGAGCCCGTCTGCAACTTCTGTTTTCACCGTTGCCAAGGAGATTCGCGGCCTTTCCGAAGGCACCGGACATGTTCTCAACTCCGTGCCACCAGCAGTGCAGCGCACTGGGTTTTCTCGAAGAGTGCACATGGTCGACCTTGGCCCTGCACTGCGGTTGTGTCCAAAGCGCTTCGCGCGAGCAGTTTACTTTTTTCTTTACTGATCGAAAATTTTCGCACGGACAGTTTTGTGTCTTTGAATACTATAATTTATGATGTGGTAGCCCTATATTTTATGGCGTAGTAGCTCATAAAACGATTTTTTTTTTATATTTCTGCGAATATTTGTTCATCTTAAATTTTGACTATCAAATATGTTTTTATTTTGTTTTTGTTTTTCAAAGCCTTATGCTTCCGGCATTTCTTGGTTATGTCACAAAAAGGGACATATGATTAGCTGAAAACTGACGCGCTGCAATGAAGCACATCTTCAGAAAAAAAAAAAAAGATGATTGGTGAATCCTCTGGTCGCCAGTTTTTTCAAGGAAATGAAAAATCTGAGTTCGGAAAACAAAACAAAAAATCTTCTGTATCATTTTAAATATTTCTATTGCATCTCACAAACAAGTGCAAAGACGGTGCAATCTTTCAGCACAATGAGTCACACTGCAGCGCAAGTAAATGAGCAGAAATACTTGGGGGGGGGGGGGCACTTAAGTTTAAGAGTACGACGCAACAACGTAAAAGACTCCTCTTGGCTTTGGAGATCACGCCATCTAGTGAAACAAATGCGCAAGCTTTCTATTTGCCTCCTTGTAATTGCACCACTACGTTATTTGACACATTATCCCACAAGACCCCCCTTAAATCAAGTCGAACGAATTGCCTCCGTCGCCTAAGGCGAGCGTGTCTGACTCACAATTCACAGGTAGCGGGTTCGATTTCACTACTTCATTACCAAAATTTCCTAAAGCATAAATAGCTTCCATTATATATGTTGAAATGATGCTTAAGGAATATTACGACCTCATAATTGCAAGTTATGTAATCTTTCAATTCATCGCAATGCTGCAGCTCAATCGACGATCGACGTCACGCCTTCTCCATCAATCCTTAATTTCCTGTCACGCCGACAACGCTGACACCACAGCTTCCGCTGAAAGTGGCCTTTGACGCTGTCACAATAGTACGCTATAATAACACGCTGATTTCGATGGAGCAGACGAGTAAGCAGAGAATGTTAGAACCGGAAGTAGCGGTAGCAGACGACGTTCCCTCTATACTTCGCGTTAGCTTCGGAAACGTAGTTCACCCATTGAGTATGGCTGTCCGTTTGCGCTCACCAAGCGACTAAAGAAAGACACAAATGCACGACGTACTATAAAAGCGCAAGTGGTTCGAATTTGGTGCTTTTGTCATTGCAGCACACCATTCCAGTTCCAGGTTTGTGCAAAGAGAAAAAACGGAGGGAGAAGTTGCATTTCTAGGGCTTCACAGCTGTTGACTTGTTCGTGGCTTCAAAAACGAATAGTGTCGCCTTCTTTGTGACTCCAAACTTTTCCATTGGCACTAACCACCAAAAAATTTAAAATTTAGTTGGAAAATTTTGGTAACATAATGATTATTTTTACAGTAACCGACGTCCGCTGCGTCGAAATTTGTGAACTGACTGAACTTACCTGAATTGCACCCGCACTGGCCACAGAATGGCCGGGACCTTTCTTTCTTCCTTGATGAGGTGAAGAGAAAATCACGCAGAATTCGACCGGTATTTACATCTAACGTAACCGGAGGACTAATATTGCATATTGAAGTCATATTACTGTTGTCGGTGTTGTAACCACTCCAGAGAGGTTTGAAATAAAATGGCATAGCGTCAACATAATGTAGCTCACTTATTGAACGTATTATAGCATATTGACGCGGCATCAGAAAGATTTCCGCAATAGAAATGCCAATGCTGATAATACCGAAGAAGAAAAAAAAGGAAGTAAAACGTAAGGTACGAGAGGGAAAAATATCTAGCAGGAAAATAGTACAGCTGAGGCTATTTGAAACAGCGAGCTAAAAAATATCGGCGCGATAACATCAGAGTCCCCGTCACACCAACACTTCACCGCCGTCAGAGACAAAATTCCCTGACTGACCGATACAGTGATGGCGTCATAGAGGCCACGTGGCCTCAGGGGCCCAATCACATAGCAGCACACATAGATGTCAAATTCAAAAGTGGCCCCTTGGCCCACCCGTAGAGTTCGGGATCCTAATACCCCTACCACCGACGAATGCCGGGACGGAAGTGACGAAAACACACAAAGGAAATGCAGCCGGGAAATCGTATGCTGTCACATTTTCTCTTAAGTGGTTATTAGTAGCCTCATAGTATTTTAGCCAAATATTCGAACTGGTAACACTGAACGCTAACCATACCTAACAGTGGCATTTCATTTAGGCGTCTCAAAATTTTTCTCTTCCTTCTCTTCGTGTTGCGCAAAAAATATTATCTGCTCAATGCGTGTCGAGATGTAGTAATTCTATACACTGTCATAGCGTGCATCCATTAGAAATAAACCGGAGCTCCCTGCGCTTTTCTGGAGTCGTATTTCTTTGAGCTAAGGTCAAGCGCCTTGGCCGGATATATATTGGGCAGTGAATAAATAAAAAGACAGAGGGGGCGGAGAGAAGCAATCAAGGCCTCGTGGCTTGTGTTACGACGAATTGCACCAGCGCATCGACGCCTACGAATCATGGCGCAGTGACTCGAGGACCGAGCAAATAAAACCAATCCTAGTCTCCTCTTGCGTTCGCGTCAGAGTCGTTACACAGTTTCGTCTATATATATATTCTTTCTTTTTTTTTTTTTTTTTGACGGCGTCGACTGTCTTCCACGCGCGCGAGCATACCACGATCGAGACCGAGGCGCGCCTCCAAATTGATCGCAAACCGACGCGAGGCACGACACACGCGACCAAACGCGCGCTTTTTCCGATGTAATTGGTCTTGCCTCAGCGAGGAAGAGCCATTACGCTGAACACGGTTTGCGCCACCGAGCGACTCGTCTTACACGCGTAGCGCGGGCACACGTGCGCACCCACGAAACTGGCGACATGAGGCGGAAGCGGCGGAGACACTGCGCGCAAGTACGGGGGTTGCAAAGTTTAAGCGGGTACCGCGCATCACTGTAGCGGAGAAAGGCGATCCCCGGGGCGGCAAGGGGCAATTTTTTTTTTCTCGTTAGCTCGTTCACGGTTTTATCTATTCTAGACCTTGTAAGCGAAGCTGAGCAAGGTACGCACACACGGAATGACTTTGTGAACGTTAACTGAACACGACATACACGAACTATAATGAGAAAGCCGATCACGTCGGAGTATGACCTTGGGAGCGAACTTTCCGAACACGCGGAAGACTCGTTCAGGGATCGCTTTTCGGAAACGTTTGCCTCAGCATGTGCAATAGCGACATCGGCCACGGAGGTCCCTCAAAGCGTTAGAAGGCCTCGTGCGAATATTCGATTGCCTCATGCTCTCCGCGACAAGCGGCACTTTGGCAGCCGGAGTGTCTCCGATACGGAACGAGCGAAATGGGATGCGCGGGCACCGTACGTCTGTAGTCACAAGAGTGTTGTTTTCCTAGCTGCAGAAATATCGACTGCTCTATGGAGATTGTTAGCACGCTTGTGTGCATTAACCTTCGTTATAGCTAGACTTTAGGGCGTTTATCTAAAACTTTAAATAAAATAAACGAGGAAAGCGGCAATGCTATGAACGAGCCATGAGCTTTGAAAATTTGTGTTAAGCGATTTATGTAAGGTTAGTGCAGTTTGCTACAAATAGCAAAGTTTGTGTGGCCCTTTGTGTCCACACAGCTTTTACGATATTCTGGCTCCTTCAGGCCTATGTAATCCATATTTAATGATTTGGCATTTCGCGCTGAGTTTATTCAATACTCCGCAGTGTAAATTAAACGGGCTAGCACTGCTGAAAAGAACTGAGAAGAACAAGCACACGCAAGTACGTTTGCTAAAACCTGATGTAACATTAAGCATGTATGCCGTTTATAAAAAATTCCAGGTATTTTTGAAAATACGTGGCTGCATCTGCCGCACTTGATCCTTAACACTTCGTTCACGACTTGCGCTCTCTGTCTAGTTTATGTCGCACTTCCCAGCTGTCGAATTGGCGCGATAATAGAGAGCTGCCCGCAATCGCTGAGCGCTGCCAGAAAGGTCTTTTTAAAAATAAATGTGCGATAGATAACGCTTTTCGTTGAGCTTACGATAGCCTAGAACAGCGGTTCGAAGCATTCTGCAGTCAAGACCGAATGAAAGCTCCAAGAGTCGTTTGACACCAAAAATACTTTCGTCCGGCAAAACAAGAGAAGGGCGAGAGCAGAGACGAGCACCGCACTGGTTGTCCATTTTTGAAGATTCTCCTCTTCATCATGTACCAAATGGCCCAGAATTCTACTCTTCTCTATTTTCACTCCGGCAACGCCGGCTGGAGTAAGCTTCTGTAGTGTTCACGCCTTTTGAAATTAAAATCCCAATCCTAAATTTGTCACTCGGGGTGAGGCCTCGTCAGGAAGTAAGCTATTAGCGTTTTCCTACTTTCTCATCTCGTGGGTATGTACAGTGCTTTCCGAATAAACTGATTTGATTTAATCGAAGGCGCTTTTTGTCTATTGCCCCTGATAACTGCACTGAAGAGAATAATTATTCCGCCTTGATTTTAGCCTAACTTCATCTTTACACTTTCATGATATGCTACGGGGAAAATTCGGCAAATCCGGCCTTACCAACTTTAGCATGACTATTTGTGCGGCTTCGTCCTGAAAAGTAGAACGAATAGATTCGCTCCTCCAGAAATTTCATTTCTAATACGGTACGATGCCTGCGGAACTTAAACACGCTTAACCACGCTTAAACACGCTTAAAAACCTACATTGATGCGTGCAACATCTGTGCAATTTAAAGACATCCCGCGTTCTTTCTGCGCTAGGGAAATCTCCTTTCCAGCTTCTTAGACTTAATGTCCATCGAAGAAATTTGTGTTGGAGTCAATTAGGCCGAAGCTTAGGGCGTTAATTGAAAACTGCTCATACTTTCTTTTTTTTTAGCAAGAAGAGGCTGTTTTCTGAAGAGTGTTTCTACTTTTAACGTCCTCATCAGTTGCAGACTCATTAAGAAAAGGAATTACAAGGAGCTTCAGTTTGCACATTCCAATCCAGGTTCGCAAAAAACTGCACAAAACTCTCGATTACCGTATTGTTTGTATGGAACGCTATATTTAGGCGTAAGTGTTTTGCAGCAATGCAAGATTAACTTGGACTAATGAAGCAGATCGGGCAACTAAAAATGTCCGGATAATTCTTTTATGCATGCTACCCATCGTTCCACGTACATGAACTGGAATGCTGAGCAGCAGAATGCATTAAACTCTTTATTAAGTAATCTGGTGCATGAAAGGATACAATATCTTGCGACTGCTTTCGTATCGATAAGCACTTGCTTCGGAGCACCAAAAATGTTGCATCATCAGCTCATGAGGTAAAAGCAAATCTCTTCGAAGAACATCGCTGCGCAGCACTAGTGCGTTCCACACAAGTGTGCGGATGACTGTACGAAGAACGATAATTGGAAATATTGAGAAAGCCTTTTGTGCATGACTGAAGTTAGGAAAAAAGAAAGACTGCATTTCAGAGTACGTGTGGGAAACTGCGTCCGCGGGCAACGCCAGTGCTTGTATTCTGGGCTCCTGTAAATTATTTCCCTCGGTCAAGAGTCTCAAATGCGTAACGCAATTAAATGTTCCCTAATTGTTATTCAGTTGCACGTCACAAACAGCCGGCGATCAAAATTACCGGGATAGAGGTTAGGTCAGCAGACCGAGGCTTTTTCCTCGCCCCTCGGTCCGGTCTGTACCGTGAAGTAGCTTATAGAGCACAAATGCATTCCGTCCTAGCTAATGTGAGCCGACAGTTGAAAGAAAACGCGCGCAAGACGCAGTAGTGGAACCCAGACAGCATTATTGAATGTCGGCCGAAGGAAGCAATCAAGTATGTGCCAGGGCTTTGGTTTGGTCTAGTCGGTTCATATGTTTCAGGATTTAAAGTTTCGCGCGAGTGACGGGAACAAAGCGCCCTACACACATTGCCCATCACGTGTTGAGTGTTCGTCCACTTCTTTTGCGCCATACTTAAAACACCGAAGGGCTTGTATTATATGTTAGTTACGCGAAAAGTTTTCACTAAAGCATTCAAGGGATCGATAGAAAATTGAAAGGTACTAAACCGATTCGTATAGTTTCGAATGTAATGCTGCGCAACGTCGAAAGAAAACAAGACATGGAAAAATTTGGGAGCGAAGAAAACGGGAAGAAAATAGCTGTTCATTGTGTGGTGCAAGCATGAGCGATGCTAAGGTGCATCACAAGTGCAGGTGGGGACGAGCGCTTCAAAAAGCACGACTTCTCTACGTGCACATGCTGACAGTAAATAAAACGCGTTTAATGATCCGCATTCTTCTCCTTGTACAGAACCAGGCGTGTTCGAATGCTTCGATCGTTAACGTTACATCTTAACGAAGAATAAAGCGCAAAAAAAAAAAAAGAAAAAGACGAAACTGAAGAGCAGAAGACAAGCGGTAGCTCTTCGTGAACATTCAAGTGTTTTTGTTCGTCGCCATTGCACCCACATTAACGAAATCCACTCATGATGGGCCAACGATGACGTGCATTAGCATATTTAATTTCAAAACAATATTTACGTAACGCCTAAAAGACGGACATGAAAGAATTGACCCTATTGTTGTCCTGCTCTGACATTCACGCAAAAGCGTGTTAAAGGGTGCCCCCCAGCACAAAGTAAAAAGGAGCCTTCATTGCTCAAGTCGCCCAGACACGCGTCTCGGTCGCACGCCCTACTGGCCTGGGATGTCAATGCGAAAAAGCAGTCAGCAAGTTTCACACAGCGCACGCCTCTTCCCAGTTTCGGTGCCCAGGGCGGAAACCGCGGGCCAATCAAAGGGAGCGAGCTTTACTTTCCCTGGAACGAAGCCAAGGGACGGAACGAGGGAAGCGGCAACGAGCCCACGCGGCGGCCAAGATTAGGTTCTTTGCGGCTTCCTTAATTGGGCCTCTTTTACAGCTCACAGTGTTTGCTCAACGCCCGTATACCCTGACGAGCACAGCCCGCAGGCAGAGTGTGTTTGTCACGCCTTGCTTGCCGCGAGAGACGCCTGAATTATTTTTCCTCCGCTCTTGTTTCCTCTGTCGGCCTCCTTCATGCAGAGTTTAAAGGCGACGCCAAGTTTTATGGCCGCATTAAAAATTATGGCGCTTATAAAATCGGCGCAGAGTTTTCGCACCGGCTATTTTGCAGCGTAAATTTAAACGCTTGCTGGGCGCTTTTGTTGGTTAAGGTGATAGCATGACCACCTAGTGAAGGCAGAAACAAAGAAGGAGGAGAAACATTTTTTTGAAGTGGAACGAACAGGGGAATGGAATATCAATACCTCCGTTAGGCGGGTTCATATTGTTTGACATCGTCATAGGTTTCTGCAGGCTTCTGGCATTACGCCAACGGGTTTGAAGCGAAACTAACGCCTTTGACAGACGTGAATAATTTTCTTGGTAATGTAGTGCTGTTGTATGTTTTGTACGTGTCGCTCACATAACCTAGGTGTGCAAGCCAAAACTTCTATTGCCTACCTGCATTACAAACCAATATTTACCTTCAGCGTCACCCAGAAACGCAAAAAGGAAAACGTCACCACCAAAAGACAGAGATGTTATCTTGTGTGTAGCAAACACATATCGGGCATACTGACTTTTCCACGAAGCGGTGTTAGCGCTATCAAAATGGATAAGAGCGCTTAATATTCAGCCTGTCTCGTGTGAAATCTCCGTGTTTTGCTGCTTTCATTTGAACTGTCGCGTGAGTACTGAATTTACTCTGCCAGTACACACGGAGGTTTAACAAAATGTCAGATATGGAGTACCGCTGTTATGGAAATAGGTATACTCTCTTCAGAAATTTTCACCGAAACATTTACCAACAAGCATCATAACTAAGCCTATGCTAACATTCGAATTTTACTAATAGCGAATCGAATAACCCCTATGCGATTCGATAAACTTGGGAACGTTATAGATCAGTGTTCAGAGAGAAGGAAATGTGGGGGGTATTTAAGCTCCGCTCTAAGAATATAACGGGATAGCGTTAAGGGCCCTCGTCTGCCACTCCCCTTGCGGAATGTCGTTTCCGTGCTAAGCTACTGTTTTAACCATTAACCCCTTCAATCGTGCCGCTAATTATCTCGCACATATTCATTAGCACAGAGTCGTAAGTACACCGTTACATTGAAAGACCGCCCAACATAGGTGCCTCAAAATCTCAGCTTTAAGCAGGCCGTTCGGACGTACATGTTTGGCCTACGGGTATAGCTTGTATTCCCTCGCCCACGAGTCCTAGAAAGCTCGATTCCCATCTCACTCCTCCATCCCTAATAAACCCGAGTTTGCAGCGCCTGCCATGTCACATGGTCTAGTGACGTCACACAAACTGCTGAACAGTCACTGCACGCGGCCATGTCGCCTGCCAGCAAACACCTACCAAATGCCTGGCCGCGATTTTTCCTCACGACGCCGACAACACCGGAGTTTCTGCAGAACTGGGCCTTCAACGCTGTTGCTTAAAATAGGAACGCGAGTCCACAGCAGGTTCTCAGAGAAAGGTTACGAAGCGGCACGGGCTGACATGGCCCGATTTGAAAGCCGAGAGGAAACCGAATACTCTCAGCACCAGGGGCGCGCACACAGCAGGATGATGATAATGATGATAGCTTCAGTCGCAATGACACATACCCACGTTGGAGGACTGGCCAGGTTGTGTTGCAGACACAAATATATTTATGAAATCTACCTGATTTAACAGTAGTCATGAATAGAGTCCTCCAGTTATTGCAAAACGTATGCTTCGTTCTCTTTACTTCAGCCGTGAAAATGACACTGGTGATGGTGGCGCTACCCCTCTCCCCCTCCTTTCCTGCCCTTAGCTATAAGAAGCCCGGTGTGTTGCGGGGAATGTAAAGAATGTACAGGTGCGGATATAAGTAAACGGAGCACGCTTTTCCGTTCAAATTAAAATCATGCCTTCTGCAATAGAGATAAGAAAACAATATTTGTCTAAGTGAAAGGGTACTGGCGTCTACTACCTGTTCGTACATACCACGACTGCTAGTTTCCCTTATGCAACGCGTGAAAACTTTTAGAAGGAAATTGCGTGATCCGTTTACTTTTGTCCGCACCGGTACATAGGGGCCGTTTGATAGCAGCAAGGGCGAGTACTTAGGAGGGTAAAGAGGTGACGTCTGCCTCGACGGGAAGTAAAGGTGGTGTGACAAGGAGCGGAAGGTGGCAGCGAACTTCCGAGGATGGCTGATGTAAGCCGGTCAATAAGACGGTGTCGTGACGGCCGTAAAAATCAAGTGTCTTTCAACAAGCTTGATTACGCGGTAAGGACGGGCGCTGTAAAGTCACTCGGACTGAGTTGCGAGAAACTCATGTGCCACCATGTTCAACTCAGAATGAATGCAAGGGGAAACACTGTGTTGTATAGGCGAGGAAGCAGGGCATGAAGATTTCGCACAGCACACAGCTGCTGCGCGAAACTCTCGCTGGGATCAGGGCAAAGTGATATGGATTGATAGCCAGAACATTATCGTGGAAGACGCAGCGGAGAGCTGTAAAGGAGGTTGGCAGGCATAAGTTAATGTCCTGCTTCAAGATAACCCTCAGGCTTCGGAAGACAAATGGAAAGGAAGTTGTCCAGGTTACCGTGTTATGCAGTGCTTAAATGATGCTTCTATGGCACGATCTAACGTTCTACAGTGTCATCTAAAATGATGCCTTTTGCGACGAGTTCTGTTATTTGTTATTTTGCACCATATTTGTTTCGTAATATTGATCGTCAGCCAAGGGCGGTGCGCGAATTCGCCAGCGATGGCATCATGTGTATTCGCTTTTACGCAATAACCCGGCTTATAAAGGTTCTGTTCTTCGCAAAAATGACGCAATTGCTGTCGCGTTACGTTAATCTGCCAGTGTTGCTTGACTTTGCATTCCCGTTAAGTGCCCCTTTATTGGCACTGCCCAGCACAATATAAAGTAAGCAAGGATGACATAAGAAAGCTCATCATGAAAGTCACTCTCAACGGGATTGACGCTTTGTAACGGTAACGGCCGAGGAGGTCTCTATTAGCAACCTGCTCAGCAACATGCTAATTTTGGAGCGGTCGATTATTTATATCACATATTGCTTTGTGGCACAATTAAAAAGAACAATGAAAAACAAAATTGAACCAAATTTTCCGGCATTCACTCATAAACAAACGCGAATGAGTGAGTGAATGTATCTGTATTTGACCTTAAAACTTATGCCAAAGGAATGGATAGAGTAAGAAAATTTTTATTTGGAGAAGGTAGAGAAGAACATTGGTTATCTATGCTTTGGGCGTGGCAGTAAGTCAGAAAATAGTCGAGCGCGGTATCATATTTGCACTGGCGAATAGCTGAAGGGGTTTGGGTTAAAAGAGTACAAGGGAGGGTCTTTTTTACCCCTTCATCGACGCTCATCACATTGCGACGTGTTGTTGACAAATCTAGAAGACCGTTGATTAAAATAATAAATAGGAAGCACAGGAGGGGTTGTGAACGCCCGTTGAGCGCGCAGTGAAGGGCTTTGGCCGCAACCTACTTCAGTCACGAAATGACTTGGGTCTTTGGGAAACCTGAGGCGCTATTTATCGCAAACGTATGCGCTCCGGGCCGCTGTTCCGGGTTTATTAGCTGAGAGCCAAAATTTTCTCGATCATTTTCTTGAAATGTTTATCAGTGTTGTAGTGCAGGGCGCCGTTAGGAAGTAAACAAAACAAAAACGCAGAAAAAAGAAATGTATGCGTGGCACGGTTCGGAATGTTTAGTTCATTTTATGCTTCCTTTTAGCACTCTTGAGCAAACGCACCTTTCAAGAAAAATTTGTACAGGGCAATAACTATATAAACGTATAATTAAATACTTTCTTAGCAACAATTTAGGGTATTAGGCTTTCAGTACGTTTTCTCCTTAGTTCATAATGCAACCAGTGATGAACAAGAGCTCGAGAAAGACGCCATAGCTCATTATAATTTACAAATGCAAGAATGGTCGTCTCAAATGCGTGTTTACTATATATTTTGTATAAATATTGAACAATGACGTTACACAAGAATCTTTCCAGTACGTGTTATTAACGAGTTGCGAGCTAACTTAACTGCACCGACGGCAGTTAAATACTTGAATTGAACCGATAGGTGAGCCCACCCAAATCGAGGATTTGAGCCAGTAATTTGTGGGCCACACGACCAACTGAGAATTAGCATGCCACCTGACCGCAGCTAATATGAGTCATATGAAGTTGCTCTGTGATGGTATCGTCTCGCGCAGACGAGGAGTAGATTTCAAGGGGGATGTCTCTAAATCAGTGAACACTCTAAAGAAACAACCGCAACATACGAGATAACATCGACGACTGCTCTTACATCGATAGCGAGCGGAATCGATGAAGCACAGCGGTGTACTTGGAGTCGCCTTCGCATCCGTCAGGGCTTTGATAACAGGCCGATGACTGACGATAGCATTTGTTTCTTCTTGGGGTGTTGCGCAGGCGCGAAGAGACCAGGCGAAACAAGTTTCCGTTTGCGCGTGTAAACAGGCGCCCGCAGGTGCAGCGCGAGAAGCTCAAGAAGGGAGAAGACTGCTTTTCTCGCTCGCATTTGCATTCGTCGGGGCTTGTAGAGTGGCTCGATTTGCATTCACTCGCAAGAAGCGTTCTCCGTTGGCCACGGGCCGTCCGAAGGCGCTGGAAAATGTATACGGCAGGCGAGTCCTGAAAGAGTCCGGTGACACAAAGGGCGCAGGGAATTGCTGCCGCACGCGAGCATTTCCTTTCGCCCTCTCTCGGCACCCCCATACGCGTCACGGCAACAAGTCTATTGACAGGGGCTGCTTTGCGCACCCGGTGTTCGTCTGACGGCTGCCCCGCGGGAGCTGTCACATTCGTCGGGGCTTATTTTATCCCTGCCGCGTTTCCAGCCATGCGCGCCGACACCCACGGGAAGATCGAGTGCGACCAAGTATCAGCTACGCGGCTGCCTTTTTGACGTCGGACGTCGCGACTCCGTCACCAGCCACCGCGATAGAGCTCCTTACCTTCAATTCCGCGGAGAAAGAAAACAAAAGTTGAGGAAGGGAGTGAGGCAGAAGTCGTTCAGCGAGCTAATGGATAGTGCGCTTTCTGTTCGTCGTTATTTCGCTGCGCAAGATGAGCTTTAGCGCCGCATGCCAGTAGTGGTGAAAAGTAGATTATTTGAGGCAGAAACATGGCTTCTGCTGGCGAACACTAGTCGTGGCGGACGTCAAGAAACAAATGAGTAGTGTTGCTGGCAAAGTGGCTAAAGTTAATTTACCTGGCTTTATCTGGTTTAGTTATGTGTCTGGCTGTTTAATTATGAGTTAGAAGCTTATCCTACTAATAACTATATCACCAGGGTAGAGCAGTGGATACGGCGCTCGACTACTGTTCTGAAGGACGCGGGATCGAATCCCGGCCTCGGCGGCCGCTTTTCGATGGAGGCGAAAAGCAGGCCCCCGTGCGCTGTGCGATGTCAGTGCACGATAAATAACCCCAGGTGGTCATAATTTTCAGAGTCCTCCACTATGGGGGGTGTCTCTCAAAGCCTGAGTTGCTTTGGGACGTTAAAGCCCAAAAACCAAACCAAACCTAATAACTATATCAGTCTGAAGAATTAAAAAAATTCTTAGCAAACGCTGGCAGTTTCAACGCGTCAAACTGAATTCGAGACACTGTAGAGCGCGCGCAGCCGCTAAACGGTGAATATGTCACCCGACCAGCCTGAAAATCTAGCGCCGCGAGCAATGATGAAAGGAACGAAAAAAAAGAGAGAAAGAAAATAAAGAAAGGAAGAAAAGGCGAAGAAAAAAAAAGGAAGTGTACGATGGAAGAAAATGAAAGGAGGGGAAATCGAACGAAAGGAAGTGGGGGAGAATGGAAGGAAAAGGGATGGAGGGAAGTTGGAAGGGAAGAGAAAGAACAGTAGGCAGGGAGGGAAACTGAAAGTACGGAAAGGAACAAAGAAAAGGGAAGGCGGGAGGAAAGAAGGAAAGAAATAAAGAAACAAAGCAAAGAACGACGAACAAACGCTATTAAATACTCACAGCTTAATTTATTTGGCACTTTATACTGATGTAGAAAAAGCTCTATTTTGTTGCATGCTCTGAACAAACATAAAAGCATACAGTCGGCAAGCAGGACATAGTTCATATGTAAGCTTTGAATAAATCAGCTTTGAGAATGTCAGCTGAGTAATAATATGAAGAATTCTTGTAAGGTGTGCATTGAAATGAGCAGAAGGACCGGTTATTAGCAAAATCGCGATTATAGGTAGATGAATATGGAATGGTGTACGGCTCTAAATTGGAATAGCTAAAGTGTTATGTCCTATTAATGAACATGTCACGTTATCAGCCTTTTCTTATAAGATGCCGTATTATTAACAGTCGCCATTAATGGAAATGCCCAGAGATTTTTATAGTTTTGCAACGATATGAGCTTCTTACCGATTTCTTATTATGTCTTCATCCGGTAACAATGATTTTTCGAACGGGGAAAACGAAAGAAGCTATGGTTAACTGTTTGTCGCTTCACTGAATAAACAATGGCAAAGCATATTGAAACACGCTATTTGTCTGTTACTGCTCAGTGCAGAATTGTAGGCTTGCCTTGCCTGTATGCCTAAAAATAAATGTATTGAGAAACATCATGAACCCCTTTCCCATTTTTTTTCCTTTTGTGACGCTTATGTTCGAACTCCAACGCATATCTGTCGAAATTAATAAGAACGAGGGCTAGCTTCTTCCTTACAAAGGATGTGAACTTGCAGGCTCACGCCCATTGATTAGAAAATGATGCACGACAATGTCAGCAAGTGGTCGTTTTCCCCGTTCGAAAAATCATTGTTACCGGATGAAGACATAATAAGAAATCGGTAAGAAGCTCATATCGTTGCAAAACTATATTGAACTGTATTGAACTGTGTCTTGGCTGCAATGGCCTGTTTAAAACAATTTTTTTTTTAATATGAGTTTAAATCAAAGGCGCTAGGATCAGTGCGCTGCTCGCATGATTATTCCATTTCTTTTTATACACGAAAAAAGCATGCGAGCAGCGCACCGACACTAGCGCCTTTTATGTGCCCTACCTCAGCAGAAAATATGTTGAAGGTCGTGTGCCCAAAACGCCGCACTGCATCTATTCAGACTACATATTTTCATAAAAAGAAAAAAAAACAAAGGTTAGCGACCGGAGATGTCTTTGCATTAGCTATAGCCAGCATGTAGCGTAAAATAGTGCTAAGGACACAAACCCAGCTTCATAAAAGAGTGGAAATATGACCTATAGGACAAGCGTCTCGTCATTACCTTTTTCACTTCCGTCGCTCCCCGAGAAGTAACCTGACATTTTGATCTCCCTTGGAGCCCTAAGGAAGCATCCTTTCACTATTTCATGCCTTATCTGCAGGGTTCAGACACTGCTACAAAAGGGACGACTGCGCGCAACGCCGGCACCAGTCGTAAAACCTGGGTGCTCTTGCTGTAATAACGCCTACGCCAACACCGGCACAAAGAGGACTGCTCTCAAAGGCAGTCGTTTTGTCTGAGCCCTAAAAGTGGCTCGAAGCAGGGACACTTAAAAAAGGGGCGTTGGGCGCCAAGAAATGAAAAGTATGCTTAGTTAAAAATAAGAAAATCGTTTTGTTTTCAGTCAAGCCTTTCAATACTTTCTTCGCGGGGCTATACTGCGAGTGTTCTGATGCATTCCATATAGACAAATTGTAAGAAACTCAAGTTCGCAATCTTGCAAACAACAACAATCACACACACACACACACACACACACACACACACACACACACACACACACACACACACACACACACACACACACACACACACACACACACACACACACACACACACACACACACACACACACACACACACACACACACACACACACACACGCACGCACGCACGCACGCACGCACGCACGCACACGCACGCACGCACGCACGCACGCACGCACGCACGCACGCACACACACACACACACACACACACACACACACACACACACACACACACACACACACACACACACACACACACACACACACACACACACACACACACAAAAAACAGCTGCGTCAACCTTGCCGATGGCTGTCTCGAACCCTAGTATTGTTTGCCTGGAAGCATAAAATAATTTTGAACAGTAGTGTTTATAAAAGTATAATTAAATCATGGGTGTTCTTTCTACTGACGTTGTGGATAAAATTGCGCTCTGTAGGTTATTCGACAAGAGTTAAATGTTCAGCTTGGACAGGCAATTATGTACTATTAACTGTGCTTTAATAAATATAGCCTGACTCATTAACTGTTATTGCGACTGATTACTTTTATGGCAGATCATCTGTAGCGCACGCGCCAGATTTTTCCGCTTATGCCAAACGAGCGACAAGTAATTCGGAGATAACCGTAACTTTTTATACCTGGGCGAAACATTTCGGCGCGAGCAAAGCTGATCGAAAAACTGTGCCCTCTTCTCAAAACAGATAGCATCACCCGCCATAGAAACGGCCACGAATGACGTCAACAAGCACTGGCAGCAAATCGTTCTGCAAAGAGAACGCACGAACGAAAATAAGTGCTACGGGGCGGTGCACAAGTTGTTTCGCGAGCACGCGCAGTGAGAGCAGGGCCGGCAAGCCGTGCACGCGCCGTCATCCGTCTCCCTCGCGCTGCCCTCTCATATTCCCCGCGCGACGGCAGAAATAAGCGCGCGGGAAATGCGCCGCGGGGCCCCTGTGCCGCGCGTTTCCCGGCTCTTTTTCGCCGGGCACTGACGTCAGACGGTGACCTTCCCCGTCGAGGCCGCAGCGGGCACCCCATTGGAGAGGCCGCAATCCACCGGCTGCACAAAGAGGCTGTTTGGCAAGTATCGACCCAGCGCGCGCTGAAAGTTTGCGCGTTCGGTAGCAAAAAGAGAAGAAGAAAGCTGGGATTTCGCCTTTTTGCTCTTAATTGGAACTGCACGGATTAGCGTGCGCGAGTGCGAAAAACATGACAGAAAAAGTGAGGAGTGACGGAGCCGTGCCACCGCGCTGCTTTGCCAAGCACTCATTTCGGCTGAGCGCGCTTTGGAGCGCATAATCATCCGAACTGCAAATTTGATCTGTACCCCCCCCCCCCTCCCCCTTTTATACTTTCGTTTCGGCAGCCGTCGCTATCCCCTTCCAGCGCGGATCTCCCGATTTTTTCATTCGCGACGCGCCGCTCGTTTCTCCTTCCGTCCTTTAGTTCGCGCTCGCCTTCCTTCGTATTCAGACTACTATTCCGTCGTCTGTTCGCTTACCGGACTAGGTAAAGGCCGGGCTTGCTTTGAAGTTCATTGGATGAACTCTGGCGAAACTTTCGAGCCGAGGGAAAATACCCTGGTTTCCACAGCGCGCAGCTTCGAGTTACTTTCAGGAGTCGGTGCTGCGTTCATTGCCCGTTGGCCATGGATGTTTCGGAAGTTTTAAATTTTTTGCTGATTTATTTTTTACCACTATTTCGACGATGCACACTTCGATGGCACGCGAAACTTGATTCATCTGGGAGCCTAAAAGCTTCTCAAGCAAACCGTACAGGCGAACAATGCTTGAGCCAGTTGCTTGCAATGAAAGAGCATCCAGAAAGAGCATCTTCATCAAATAGAAAGCGACGAAAATAACGTCTATAATATAATAGACAATAGTCAAGACAACGGTTTACGCGCTGACAAGTTTGGTCGGTGGGCCGCGCAACGTTTCTGCTTGTGCTCTCTTTGTCAGATATTAGCCTTATTCTCTCAATCTGGATTAAATTCCAGAGAGGGGTTACTGTGAACCTGACCTCAAAGCCTACACTTCCCCTGCCCTCCATCAGTAATACTCATGCATCCATTCATTTTATTTATTGATCATAAGCAGCTACATAGATATAGCAATGAAGTGTGGCAGGAATACAACGTTCGTCAATGCGAGTACCGAGATATTCGGCCTTATCTATACTGGTCGTGGGCGACATAAAATCACCTACTTGGTACGCGGTTTATTATACCGCAAGCACAGTACCACTCCGGAATTGAGCACTCCAGAGTCTGCCTCCCATCTCCCCAGAGCGATTACCGCAGTAAAATAACCCAACATTCCATCACGTACCTGTTTTTTTTATACGGCTATGAATACTTTCCCGAGTGTGGCCACGTCCGACAAGATAAAGGCGCTGATTGAAAGCCGTTTAACGTTTTTTTTTTTTTTTTTGCAAGGTCTAAAGCATGAGAACTTATTAATGTGCTAGCATTGCCACGCTTAGTCGAAGGCAACTACGACAGCGGTGACCATACTTAGAGAAAGAAGAAGAGAAACTTTCACAATAATTGCTTCGAGCTGCGTTCGAATACCCGGTGATCACATAGTTTCGCTATGCGCCACTCGGCCATTACCGCAACTATTCTAATCACGTGTTGAATTACCAGCTTCTCGGGATGGGCTTAGGATATCGTCGAATTCGTTGACTATCGCCCATGCAAGAGCTAGCGGCCTATTGCATGCGTGAGCCCAATCTCGAACGAGTGGTCGATTTTGTCCAATAACTTCCAAGCGGAAGTGTAGTCTGCATCTTGGACTCTCGAGAAGTGTAAAGTCATTGGATAAATTGTGCAATGACTGTATACAGGATGAATGGAGGAATAGATGGATCGAATATAGCGGCATCCTCTTTGAAAAAAGGGGAGTGATAGTTGCTCCCGTGCTCACTTTTTTTTTTCATATTTATTTTGTATTGCTATAAATCGCCAAAAAACACAAAAAAAACACAAAAAAAACAAAGGCCTAAAGAATTGTTATCTGACGAGCCTGAAGCAAGTGACAAATAACGGCGTGAGATTTAAGCCCCCGCAGCAGGACAAAAAACAAAATGCCAAAATGTCATTGGTGAGAAATTTGGCATCAACGTAAAGTGCTCGAAAAATCGAAGCCCACATAAGCTAACGCAGACCCCTGCGCATTCCCCTGTTTTGCCTTTTCTCGGCGTGACCCTTTAAGTACGTTTTTCCTCTGCCATTGTAATCTTTTTCTTTTTTTTTTTTTTTTTTTTTAGGAGCCGGTCTATACTGTCGACATTTCCTCTTAGCTACCGGGAGCTATACATCTGCGAGCTGATTCGAAAAAAACAAAAACAAAACAACAACAACTAAACCACGGAGGAAATAATGCAGTAAACATTAAAATGAAATAGAAAGGGCGTCCTAGCAAACATGCGGTTGCGGGGCGAGGTACCAGCCATCTTCACCTCACAGTGGTCCCCGCTGACGACTTCATCACCCCGTAAGAAGTGTGCGTGCATTCGAAGAATCCGACAGCACTCGCACGCACCAAATACAGCTGTGCCGTTTGGGACTCTTAATTCTGTTCGAAGCTGTCTCGGCAGAGCTGCATAAGGAAGTAGCGTCGTCGTACCGGCTGTCTTTCTCACCCTCTCGCAGTATGGGCCCGACGCTGTATACTCGTATCCGCCCGTACCTCGACGGGAGCAGCAGCGCTCGGGGCGGGCCTACTGTACCCGCGGAGAAGCAAAACACCACGGGAAACAAAGCTCCGAAGACGGCGGCGGGCTCGGCGACAGCCATTTATTCTCCGCAATTGCTAGCAAGCACGGCGTTCGCTTCGCTCCCCGAACGCTTTCGGCGCGCAGGCGCGCCTCTGCTTCCGCGCCCGCGGGAGGCCCGTAATTTATCTCGCAATAAATTACGGCAGCAGCCACAGCCGCCGATAGAGCCCGAAATAAAGGGGCACCAGCGAGCTCAGTGAAAATGCAAAGTGCCTCCGTGAAATGAGGGCGAAACTGTGCAGCTTTCACGGGACTAGCAGCGCGCTTTCTTTTCCAGCGACACGAACACTGCTGACGCCCAGCGCGTGGTGCGAATCGGTGTAGGAGTAGTAGCAACAGCAGAGCCGCTGCAGCCGCGGAAAGCTCGAAACTATTAACCGAGGCGGCGGAGAAGCGGTAGCGCTGAGACGCCGGCGCTGTAAAGAAGGGCAACCTAAATCGATGGTCGTCGCTTTGGCCGCGCGTCTTCAGTGTATTTCAAGAATCAGCGCGTCTTTCTCTTGCGGCTCCGGCGGCGTTTCCATGGAAATGAGCCGAAGCCTCCTTTCCCCACCCCGGTGCTTACGTGAGCGCCATGGTTTCTTGCGGCCGCGGAGAGCACATCAGCGAGATTGCCGGCCCTCTTGGCTGCCCCGCTGCGGGGTCGGGCGCCGAGCTCTATAGATCTCCGTCCGCCGCAGGGCGCCCTGTCAGCGAAAGTGTCGCCCATACTGGATACGTGTGCGCGTTTTGCTTTCACGCGTGACCCCCTCCAGTCTACGGAGGGTAAGCGAAGAACTGACGTTAACGCGTGACAGCCAGTTTTCTGTCTCTATGCTCCCAGCGTGTGTAAAACCCGCCGTAATTGATGGGTCCCTGTCAATTTTCACAGCACGACTTTTTGGAAGAGAAGCACTGCAGCTGTGCATTATCGTTCTTTCACAACATCCATGCGACACTTTTCGTCATTATGTCTCTGTGCAACCGTTGTCAGATATACGCAGCCCAAGAGGTTTAGCTTGTTCTCCCTAGCTAACACCTTTTCAAGTCGTAACTTTAGAGGGGTGAGTACGGGAGCTACATCGAGAGATTGGGAACTCAAGCCAATGAAGCAGAACTGCATAACGCAGAGAATACACGGTGGGTCATATATTTCAGACATAGGCTGCACGTGTTGCGCACTGTGGTTGCGCACTGTGGTAATTAACGTCTGAGTGCCTTCTTGTCCATTTAATCTTCGCATTATTCACTTTCTTTTCCCCTCCTGCCACAGACTTATGCAGGCTGAAGTATATGGCAGTTGCTTATATTTTCTCCAGTATTATGAGTTAATTAGTAGCCCAGTAAGAAGAGTTTTGCTGTAAACTGTGTCCGTCGCGGCTGAGAGTGCATTCCTGCATTTCTGTTTTTCTTTTTAAACTCTCTTTGAAAGTGTTTGCTGAAACACGCGGTATATATTGCGCCCACTTATAACAAACATGACGGCAACAGGCATTCATTCTTTGTATTCGAAGTTCGTAGCACGTGGACTTGCCCTATTTGAGCCAAAGAATGCGATGTAAACCAAAAGTGGCATTTATTTCTTTGTAAAATCGCTTCTGGGCATATCGCTTGTGGGCATATGATTTTGTCAAAGCAAACCTTATCGAGCCGCTTTATCATACGCTCCTGACCGAGAAACTTTCTGAGGACAAAGCATGATAGTAATCATGCCTCGTTACTAATAATCAAATTTCAAATCGATTAAAGTGATTGAATACAGTCCATGTGCGACAGTTTCCCTTTCAGGACTGCCCCTTTTTATCGCGATTACTATTTTTGTCTTTTCACATGAGACGCTTTGTTGAACCGGAGCACAGGCACGCACTGGTTGGCATTGTGGCCTATCGGAGTGCGCTGGGCCTGCAGTTTAACTAGTTTCAATTCCGCCTTTTTTATTGTTTCGTAGGAGGGCCTGCATTTTGTTAGGTGGGGGCAGGGAGAGGGGAATATACGATCTCTGCTTTGGCTCGTTCTGCTTCTATAAAAACCTGAAAGTCATAATTGGACTCAAATCTGCAGGCTTGTCCCTAAACGTCGGACGCTATCACTGATTTATCGTGCTGGGGACCGCTGGAACCAACCGCGATGACACTAGCCGAAACCTGTTTTGCCTGTAAAGGGTGCACCACAAATCCTTTGCGTGCACTGCGGAAAACCAAACTTGTTGTGTTGTTGGACACACTGGAAAGGTGCATACACAATTTATCTAGATGACCTTGAGGTCCCTTTGACAAGTCTTAAAACTAAAAAAAAAAAAAAGAAAAACACCGATTATCGAGCTGCACGTGGCCCTTGTCAAACTCAGGGTGCCGCTGGTGTAGCTGTGCTTAATGCAAATTGCTGCGCCAAGTTCATGCATGCTCTCTCTTCGGTGGCACTGAGATTGAAGCCCATTGTTTTCTGCATATGAAAACGCTTTCGCAACATTTTCTGCCAAGTACACTACCAAGAGAGTGACCTATATTGCAAACGTTTTCGCGCAGTCACCGTCCAGAGAGAAAAAGTATGTTGCGACAAACGGAACACTGTGAAAACTCCAGGCAAGAAAGTGCAAATTCACTGCATTTGCTGTTTTCTTTTTTATGTAATTTCTTATCAGCTGTGAGAAAGGATATGTTCCGTCTTTATTGACGTCGTTTACGTGTTTTTGCTAAATTAATCCGCAAGAAAGACGGCTCAGTAGCCCTCGCCTCAAATAAGACGAAGCTGAGGACATTAAGGCTTCCGATATTACGCATTGCTGGTTGGTAAAAAAACAACAAAAAAATAGAGAGATAATCTTGCGGCGGTACGCTGTAAAGCACCTTCTAAGCTAAATATGTTAAGTAGGTAGTTCGCAAAAGACAGTCTTAAAAAAAAAAAAAGAAAAAAGTATACATGACATTTGAGTCTTTTCTCTCACTTTTCGTCAAACTGTTTCGGTTTTTTTTTAGTCTCGCGCTTTGCTAAAGCTCGGTGGGCCGTGAAAAGTTCATAACTGGTTCTGGACTAAAAACTTTGGTATTTAAAGTAATAGTTCGCTCAGAAGCTTGGAATCAGTGTGCGTTCAGCGGGGCTTTCACGCGCGGAGTTTGTCCTAATGAGGTTCACTCTGCCCTTCGCATATATGCGCATACTTTTTGTTCCCGCATGCTCACCGGAACCATTCACTGCGAGATGCAGTCGCTGTTTTGTGCCGTGGAGTAGATCTGCACGCATTAAAGGTGAATATATAACGAAAGCACCCTGCGTAACTCCCTGCGAGCCTACCAATTTACTTGATTTAGAGTATTTGCCTCTCTAAGGCGAATGCAAGCTTGAAGCAGTCAGGGACTCCGTGCACTTTCGGCTAATAAAATATGCAGCAGATGTAAGCCCCTGCTGAGGCGAGTGTTCTCGTTTTGCGAGTCGCCCACTAGGAGGAGGCACCTTTGGCTAGCTCTGCGTTTACCACAGAATACGGAAGCGCTCCTTTGCATGTATCTGCATTAAGTAAGGAAGAATCGTAAGAAGGGACGATTTTCTCGGTGTACCAGGGTAGTCAACAGCTGAGCTGAGATAAGCTGCTCAACTTTCTCGCTTTACCGTTTCTGTGGAGACAGTGTAAAAGGAGGCCGAGGCTAAAAGCGACAGAGCAGCAGCTAATGTGGGCCACGACTCTCTGGAAGAACATGGGGCAACACAACGTAGATAAAGATCGACGAAGCGGTCGTTCTTAGATAACACGAAATAAAAGCAGTCACTGTCAGAATAACACGCAAAATCGGACTATTTAGATATGCAGTGAGGTGACAGATAGGTAATAAGACAGTAATTAGCTATGCACCGGGAACATGCTCACTGCAACAGCAGCAGCGCAATAAGCCACTTCGTATTGCAGTATCTATATCATTAGGCAAAACCAAGGTATTTGTCGTGTAGCCAAGACACTAACGTGATTTCACTACAATAAAACAAAACTGCTGGAGATACCAGAAATCAAGCAAAAGAGAACGACGGAACAATTCACTTTAACTTAACTCTCTTGCGCTCTACACGCTCAAGGGAACCGAGGATGCACAGACTAGCCCTATAGCTGCCACGCTACTGGCAGTGGTTAAACCTAAAACAAATGTTTTGCGATAAGTCGTACGGATCTACAGCGTAGAGCGAGCTTCGTTTTGTTCCGCAACCAGATATATCAAACGACTGTGACGTAAGAGCACCTCGTGAGTTGACCGCGTGCGAGCGCCTAGCAACAGCGATAGTCAACTAAACGAGTGTTCAGTGACATTTACAAGCCAGAAGTGCTCAAGCCAAGATAGAAACCAATTTACATCAAATGTGCAGTTGTGAACCTTGCCTTTTAATGGGACTCACCGACAGCAATGTGCGCCCCGTAACCATCGATGAAAATTTTGAGCTGATATGATATGCACTAAATTCCGCAAGTATTTTTTTACGAGGAGCACTGCGCAAGCACAAAGGTGGTTTACCGACTTGCTCGCTTGCGAATCCGTGTTCACATGGCACACGATTCCCGTTATATATCTGCTGAGTCATAAACTATTTATTCTTAGGCCTAATTCAAGTAGTTTTATTATATGTTTTACCAATTCTTTTTTATTGTTTTAAATTGAGCATAACATCTGAAATAGTAATAAACTACATGTCATATCTTATTTGAGACTCAGTACAATGTCACACTGCACTTTCATAATGCTCTAAGTATGCACCATACTCGCTGACACATTAAAAGCACTAACGCTAAACCAATATCTACAACTGGGCGCCTTTAATGGAGAAGTCATGTCGTGCTTTTGACCTTAAAATGAGCAAAACTATTTCATTGAACTTCTCCATACAGCAAAACATTCCCAGGATCTCGTAACGGCGTGTTGAAAAGCTTACTTGGGGCACTTCACATGGCTCCGAGCGGCGACTGAGCTCAGAACTGGATACGACTGGCGCGCCAGCCGTCGCCTAGAGAAACAAATCAACCATAAGCATACCACTGAGCTTTCAGCCTACGACGACGCAGTGACTGCTACTCGCTTCTTTTTTTATTTCAAGATAACGAGTATCGACTTGGCTATATGAGCTCGCACAGACAAACAAACGCAGCCATTTCGTCAGCGAACGCCGTGGCACCGCTTCAGCCGCCGCCGCGTTCGCCTTGGACCTTTCGCAAGAGTGAGTACATGTAGGAAAAGTCAGGCACAAGGGCCCTAAGGCACGTCAGAGGGAAACCAGAAATTACAAATGATATCTTAGGCTTTTATGAAGCTGCCATCAACCGTCTGCATCGGAACTTTATTAACAATTTGTTTCTGCTTTTCTTGAAGTATCATATCGCATTGGTGTGCCTCGAAGGTCTTGCAACGCGGTAACAGCTCAGCGTTGTCTCCAGCAGACATATATATATATATATATATATATATATATATATATATATATATATATATATATACCGGGTGTCCCAGCTAACTTGAACCAAGGGGTACAAAATAACATATTTGAGGTAGGTCAGTGAAACCAATTGCATACAACTGCCAGCCTCCTTGCGCATTACAGGCAATCTTTTGTTTTGCAATTACTTAATTAGCTAATTATGTTAATTTCTATAATTTATTAAATATCGACTTTAGACCAAAAATGTGAATTGGAAAGTTGTAGAGCCCCTTCAGAAACCCCCATTTCATTAATTGCGATAAAGAAAGTCTCACGTGTATCTTTTTTTCTGGGCTCAGAAGAAAGCCCGCGAAATACAAATAATACCACGTGACAAGGGCATTTGTGCGCCGCGATTGTGGTGCTCTCAGTCGTGGTTTGAGCGAACGAAATTAGCTGCGGCCGTGTCTTCTTGCCCCCGTTAAAGCGGCAGGCCGACATGCCTGAGATGGCTTCTTCGCCCGCGACAGACAGCCGGCCCACGTGACGGTGCAGTAGCAGCGAGAGCGGCGAGCCGACACCACCGAGATTCTAACAAGGCCTCCTTCTCTCCCATCAGCGAACGTCACGACAAACGGATGAGCGATAAGATATCAGCCACTGAATCTGCGCATACAGCCTTGGGTAAAGGGGCGAGATGACATCATGTGACTCAAAAAAATTAGCGCTGCATCTTCATTTGCCGGTTCTTTATCGCCATCCGCTTGTCGTGATGTAGGCTGCTGCGTTGCGCAGGTCTGGCCAAAATCGCGGTGGCGACGGGCGAGCTCGAGCTCGCTCGAACCATCGCCAACATTTCTGCCTGCCGCTGCAACGGGACCATCGGGTCACGGCCGCAGCTGATTTCGTTCGCTCAAACCACGACTGAGAGCACCACAATCGCAGCGCACAAATGCGCTAGTCACGTGGTATTATTTGTATTTCGCGGGCTTTCTTCTGAGCCCGGAAAAAAAGATACACGTGAGACTTTCTTTATCGCAATTAATGAAATGGGGGTTTCTGAAGGTGCTCTACAACTTTCCAATTCACATTTTTGGTCTAAAGTCGATATTTAATAAATTAGAGAAATTAACATAATTAGCTAATTAAGTACTTGCTAAACAAAAAATTGCCTGTAGTGCACAAATAGACTGGCAGTTGTATGCAATTGGTTTCACTGACCTACCTCAAATATATTAATTTGGACCCCTTGGTTCAAGTTAGCTGGGACACCCGGTATATATATATATATATATATATATATATATATATATATATATATATGTATATATATATGTAGCTCAGTTGGAAGAGCACCGGACGCGATATTCGGAGGTCGTGGGTTCGGTTCCCAGCATCGCCACGTTGTTTTCCCTTCTACTTTGTGTTTAATTATCTTTCCCCTAAACAAATTACATTACTACTTTATGTGATTACCGAAGTAAAAATTTAAAAAAAAAATAGACATAAAGTACAATCCCCAATGCTTTCCTTGGACTCGCCGACTGTTGGCTCCTTTCCTTCATATATATATAGCCGGCGCCGTGGGACGATGATGATAGTATGTACAAAAGAAAGAAGAAGATCATGGTATGTAAAAATGAAAGAAGATCCGTGGAGGGCTCACAATATATATATATACACTCTGAAGTCCTCTCAGAAGTTCTCTTCAGTGCCACCAACATTTTTTGAGGCTTCATGTCGCCCGTGAGATGTTGTTTCCTGTCTGCTCAATATTTGTGCTGCGATCGCAGCTGCTAAATTTTTCCGAATGGTTTATCTTAGCACACAGTTATATGTATACTTATCGAACGTTTGACCTTCTGTTGCATTCGCTTTGACCTAAACCTGCTATTCTTTTTGCTGCGGCACTGCCGCGTAGGCGAAGAAAAACGCGGCGAACGATATTGCCCCTTAGCTTAAATTAAAGCAAGTTTTATGTACCATTAGCTTTGATTAGTTCCTTTAAACTCGTCACAGCGCGTCGTCAGTTATTTTTCACTCGCTAGCATAAGGGATAAGATTCTGTGCGGTTTGTCAGTGTCTGTCGCACGAAATTGAGTTTGAATTTTTGCCTATCACCATATGGTCGCGGCAACAAATTAATGTCATGGCTGCAGTTACATAGCGTAAATTGAAAACAAAATGCAGGCGTAGAAGCGCTCATCATAGTCAGAAAGAAATTGCCAGGAGTAACGAGCTTGAAAAAAAAAAAAAAAAAGAAGTAGAAATTGAAACTTACGCTGAATCTTGCGGTAGTCGTTTGCCTACAAATCATGCGCGAAAAAGTGTAATAGAGCTATTTGGCAACGCGTAATATATGAAGTCAATATTCGCATGCTAAACAGGCAAACATTAATAACGAGTGCCGCGCTTGAGCAAAATGTACAAATAATTTATTCAGGCCAAATACTATCTTCAAGGCCTCAACAAAATAATCGGAACACACGCCAGGAGCCAGTGAACACGGTGTACAGTCGTGAGCAAAAGTGGAGAGACCACGCTAACTGCTACGATTGCTTTTTTGATGTATAAAAAGATGTGCCAAAGAAAATTGCTTGGGCAAGGAGGCAAGTATATTATGCACTTCTCGGAATAACTGTTTCACTGTCAGAAAAAGCTGGCGGGTAATTTTCTCAAAGCGCATGGTCTCTTCACTTTTTCTCACGACTGTACATCATTTTGAGAAGTTGTTTTCCACTTTAGTTATGTACCACCGCTTTTCAACCCTGCGCTCCATAACGTTTCCTTGTAAGAAGGAGCTCAAACACGTCTCTTAAATAATCGAAGGACCAAAGTTTACGAAAACTTAAACTCATCCGCGTTCAATGCCGCCATCACCAAGAAGAGAGTCAACCTCGGACGCTCTTACGAAGGCATCGGTGGCAAGGAACCTTTCGGAGCGTACTCCGAGACCTGTTTTCCTTCACGTCAGGCACGTGGCGACAGCTACGAAGTTGCGCTTCCTAAATCACACGGACAGGCGCGACCCAGCCCACTTTTTGGTAATCACTTTGAAGATGCGTACACACTTGTTCCGCCGCGTTCCTTCGTGGCGCGCATAGCCTCTTGGGAACATGAAGTTGTGACGGTATTACGTGCAGTAGGTATTTGGGTGTTGAGAGACACGCGACAACAGTCTTAGCCTGAGGTGCTTTACGCCACGATGTTATATTTGCACCCCAGATAAGATTCATCAAGCATGCAACGCAGCTGTAATTGCGCTGGCGCTGTTTAAGTGTACCTAGAATGTGTAGACATCAGATATAGACTGTCATACGTTAAAATGCATATGCTTGGGTATTTTTCTCGAATTATTCCTTCTCTGCTCGATAAGCTAAAGAATATTTACTTGCCATATTTGCATCTAGATTTTGAGGTATGCCCCAGTGGTGGGCTCTTTAACAGTTTCGATCACTAATGCATGATCTGAAACCACGGCATACAAATTTTTCCAAAATTCTCCCACCGAAGTGTGGCCGCCGAATTCCGGATCCAGTCTGCAACGTCGCGAAAAGCAGACGAAGATTGTAGCTAGTGAGATACAGCGGCAAGTCCTTCTATCTTTTTGTCGTGAATGAGGAACTCAACCTCAAGTTTGGCTGCGCGACTGTAGCGCGCGCTCTTCCCCAAGCGGCTAAATGCTGCAGCGCTATCTGGCACGACGCCGCCGCTTGCAACACGGGCTGCGCGCGCTTTCTCTCCGCATGCTACTCACTCCTGTTACGCTCGCCTCCTCTAGACCGCGACGGGTGCAAGGAGATGCCCGGCGGCAACACCACGCGCCGATTTCGTTGTTCGGTGGGCAGTTTTATTGCGAAAGCAATACTACTCGCACTTTCAAGCCTTCGCGTGGCCCGGCCGCATTTACGTCTTACCCACGTGACTCTGTGACGTCACACCCCACGTGACACACGGGCTGGCAGGAGCTGCAAACTTGGGTCTCTCGTTTCACAAGGGACGGTTATTGCAGAATCAACCTGCTAGGACCTTGGCATTAACGTTACCCTATAGGCCCCTAAGGCACGTTCATACGGCTTGGTTAAAGCGGGGCTTTATATGTGGGCTGAGCGAGAAGAAAAAGAGAACGCTCGGTCACCCGCAGCTAATGCTTTCGCTCAAAATTTGGTTCAGCAGCGTTGAACCCTTGTAATTTTTTTTTTCTTGAAGCGGCGTCACGGCTGCCTGAAAGCGGGTATGCGTCTATACTTTCCTCAGATGACGCATTCGCCAAATGTCTTGAGCGTTATGCACTGAAACTCTAGACAGGTGGCACGAATTGCATATGAGTGAAATATCAAAACAAGTCGGCCGCGATTCTACGGTTTAACTTAGAAGTAATTGGAATGATACATCGCCTGCGACAACTGGCACACCGGCGGTCCTTCACTTTTTCAGACCCTGTAAACCGGCAGTGCGTACAGTTTCAAAGGCGTAAATGGCAGACACCATCTCATATGCAAAGTTCTGTCGTAAACGTGGGGCACCAAGTAGCGCAGTTGTGCAGTTTGTAGCCCTTATAATTTATACACTTCTGCGTGCATTAAGCGTATACGAAAGCAATGGCATTTTAGGTTAGCAACCTAAGAAAGATTGCAGCGGGTGTTCAAAGCCGCTTTGGAAGGCCACGGATCAGTAGACATTTGATAGAGCAGCCCGTATGCTTACCACGACCATGAATTAAGGCAGTACCGACTAAGGTTACAAGGCAGCCAGATGCTGAGTAAGTGCCGGATTTAAAAGGTGCACTTTAAAAGACGCGAACACGATGGCGCCGTTGTGTGTGGTTTGAGCAACACAGCTGCAGCCAACTGATTTCCCCAAAACAAAAATGGGGACAGAGCCACTCATCGACTTGAACGAGAACACGCAGCACCATACTGCCGAGTCTTCGGTAGTTCAAGTGACGCGAAATCACAAGTAGTCAAAGTCTTCAGTCAATGTGGCCCTAGCCTTCCCCCGAGAACAAATAGGAAGTTTTTTGCTGACGCCATCGAGCTGCGACGCCTCGGCCTGAGTTGTTCATACGGAGCGGACGCAGCGGTCGGGTTGAATTTTGCCAGGCCAGCGGACGCGTACAACCCAGCACCACTGTTCCTATGTGGAGCAAAATTTCAGCCTCCTGTGCTCAGTCACGTGCAGCGACATCATAAGATGCGTCTCCGTATTTCGTCCACATCAAAGAACGCCAAATTCCAGTCAGGGACTTTCGGGTCAGCAGCGTGGAGCCAAAGCGAATAAAGAACCGCCGAAACAGAAAAGCGAAAGTAACAGACATGCAACCAGGACAAGAACTCGGCGGAAGCGTGCTGCAGATTCGTTTAGGGTATGGAATGCATAGTCAACCACCAACTAGCCCGCCTTCGCCTGTCCCATTGTTTAGGGTAGCCTTTTAATTTTCACTTCGTATACACGGTTATTCCCTCACGAAAAAATATTGGCTGACGAGATAAGCGCAAGATACCTATTCTCTAAACGATGGGAGTGCGCATCAAATCACAGCGGCTTCACAGCACACGGGAAAAAGTGTCCCCTATGCACATGGGTGGCAACAGCACGCCCCTTTTTTTACATTTGTGCTGCGAAAATAGCCACAGCTGTCAGCTAAAATTTTCTTCAAACCACATCGAAGTGTGTACATATCTGCACATTCACTTCAAGCACGACTTCGTCCAAACAGGAGTGTGTCATCTACAACCGGCGAAGCGTGAGCGAAAGGCAGGAGAGCGCGCGCGCAAGACAGCTTTCTTTCCCAACGAAAATCCAAGCGCGAGCACCAAGAGCGCGCGCAAAGCGAGTTGGCTCTGCGGTCAAGGCGCGCGCGCAAGCAGCTTTACAGGAGCTTTAGCTTTCAATAAACGTGAGCGCGAAAGACCCCGAGCGCGCGCAAAGCGAGTTGGCTCCGCCTGCAGACGGCGCAAAGACACAAAAGTCTACAGGCGAGCTATTCGCTCTGCCCGATAAACTATGCGGCGTTCCCGGAGATGGCGCTGTTCACTGGCGCCCGCAGCGCCACCATGCGATACTTGGGTCCCCTATGGGAAAGAAAGCAGTATGCGGACGACCTTATGCCCTTGCGTTCAGTTTCTTCGGTTCCTTTTCAATAGGAATTGTCAAATAGTGTCACGTAGGAATACTACCGTAATTCTTGTGATGACGTGCCTGGAGACCTAAATGACCAGTGACCTCTGAATATATCGTGCGCAGTTTCTTCCGATGTCATTGCTTTAGAGGCTGCTTTGTCTTTACTGCCATTTTATTGCTTCCTTAAGACTGCATAATATTTGAAACCATTGCATTTTATGCCATGATTTTCCGTGTCCGTCAAAGATAAGCTGAATCCGATTACTGCTACTTTTAGTTCTGCGTGACTATTCGGGGAGTAGCAAAATAAATTAGCGACGAGTTCGTGTAGAAAGTGGTGGTGAAGTCTGCATTCCATAAGCGCAGTCGCACAAGGCGCAGACGCACCGCTACGCAATATGGCGCCAAAAACAAGAACGATAATTATTTTTTTCCCCTTTTTGCAGAACTTACAGGATTAACTTGGTTCCCCTTGCTCCGCGTAGCGTTCCGTGCAAGAAACGACACAGTATCGCATGCAAATTGTTCAACAAGTCACGACTGCCCGTGCCTCGCGCCTCTTTCATTGTCATCCGGTGTAGCACGCGGTCGCAACAAAACGACACCAGCCGTCTCGAAACGGTTCTCACAAATTCTTCATGAAATCTGTCTAGCCTTTTCTCGCAAGTTACGATTCCGCTTCGTCAATCTTCCTTGCTGGTGACTTCAACCTCGACTTCTTGAAACATAAGCAATTCGTCGTCGACGTCGACATCTTCGAAACGCGTGTATTAAGCGCGGTGTAAAACTGATTACGTTTATATTCCCGGATTCCACTAACCGAAAGAAGGCATACCTGTATCAGAAAACTAAAAATGGCTTAGATCCACAAAACGCTGCAATCATACGCAATACTGCACCTCATCGTCATTTAGGTTCCGTCATGTAACCACGAGCAACACCATGAATGTCAAAGCAGCTAGAACCGAACGTGTAATGCATTACTGCGAACCATCTAGCGCTGATTACGCCGCACAAGTGGAACAACCGGTCAGTATATTTACACACTCAATTTAACAGGCGATGTTTGTTCGTCGAGGAAAACTGATGCTTGTTTTAGGGACCCTTTGCGGTCGTGCGTTGGAATAAACGGCCCTCTCTACAGCTACCATCTTACACCACATCCATTGTGGTACGTTTGTGAAGGTGTGTAAAAAAAAAAAACGGAAAAATTCTAAGCAAGGAACGTGCCTTAAGACAGTCGCTGCGGACTCAACAAAAATTCATATAAACATCTGATGTTTTCTTAAAGATTATGGCAAACCCGATAATACTTGAAAACGGGCTTCCAAACTAATGCCGTTTTCCAGAGCACAAAGCTGAAGATACTGCACAGAAATTACCAGATCCCCCGTACTTAATTTATAGCATCGTTTTCAAACAACATTTACGATCTTAAGCCCATTTTAAGACTGTTATTCATGGTGTGACTCAATCTGAGCCCAGGTTACGAAAAATAAGTACGCTCGGGATGTCATAAAACCGGCCTTTTTCCGGGGCGTCCCATTGGCACTGCTGCCTAAGTGCCCGCCCACGAATGACGCCCTGCTCCATGGCGGTTCGCATCCGAAACGAGAGCTGCACTGCTAAATCAAAGTGTTTGCAGTGAATAAAGGCAGGTAGGTCTAGCACACACGTAAATGTGGCTGCCTTGAGGATGGCCAAGTAGGGCGCGATATAAGTGGAATAATTAATTGTGAAGAACAAGGAATACAAAGACGGGGATTTACGTAAAAGATAGGGGATATCTTTGTCAAATATTTGCTTTGCGCAGCATATTAATTATTTAAAAAAGGGCAAATGAAAATATGCAGCATATACTGCCCTGGCATAAATCAAGCCCTAGAAACCAATTATATTATCCGAGGAAAAAAGAAACGCCGATTGCCCCCGAAATTGCTTTACATCTGATTCGTTATAACCCGATTTCTACCAAAGTTTGAACTTAATAAAATAGCTCGAAATTTTTATTTTCCAAAATAAGAGGTATATATATATAAAAAAAAAAAAAACTAAACGATCGGCCAAGTATAAAGCATCGCTATTGAGACTCCTTGTAGGAGTAATCTTTACGATGACGAAGAACCCGACCACTAGATCTCTGCTTTTGCCTTGGATTGGAAGGCAATTCAGTAGAATGGGAAGGCGCCTATGAGGTTCACGCAAAATGTTGTGATTTCAGCACGTATCGTTGGTACTTGCGCCAGCGAGATGTTCTTCAGAACTTCGTTTGTCTCCGCGATGGCATTTTTTTTTTTCTGTTTAACCAGTGACGGAACCCGGACCGAATTTTGTACTATGGCGCCAAGAAGAAATGGCATGATTACCGCGTTGTCAAGATAAACATGACTTGTAATTAATACCGACAGTTGAGGAAATTGGTGCATATTCATTGTTAACAACAGCCGGATGCAACAATCAATGCCTGGCCGTATATTTTCTTTAGTGTCGTGTCTAAAGTATGTCTTGCTGCAGCTGTTTTTGATAATTAATTACTTGCCTGCTCGCCAGAAATCCCCATCCTCTGTCTTACTGTCTTACTGGCGCTCTTACTGTCCGTTTCTTTCTGTCATTTCCTGTGTGTGTGCCTTTTGCGCCTTTAAAATTTTTTTTAGGATGAACCAAGAAGCCCTGCATCAAGTACTTTTAAAAAGGAAAGTGTTCAAGATACTTTGCAACACCAAGCTTCTTTCCTTCGTGGAAAACGGCTAAAAAAAAAAAAAAAAGAAAGACACGTCCTTTTTCAATGCATACTAAATAAGTTGACGCAACTTGAAAATCAGGCTCAACCTGCGATTGTACGCTACATTTTGTACTCCTGCAAAGCACATTCCTCGAAAATCAAAAACGAAGTCTACTTTCTCAAAAGATGATGTCCCCGTAAACAAAGAAGGGAAAGAGAAACTTTAATGCCTTCATTTGCTTCTGCGCTTTCATCAGGACATACTTTCGCCTACTCCTCCTTCCTTAGCACCATACATGTGAGTGCTCGGCATCGAAACCTGCATTCTCGCAGTTTAACCGTAGGCAGCGGTCCCCATATAGTCAATACTGAGCCAGCCGTATCCGTCCTTTTTGAAGTTTCTGCAGTGCACTACTGCTCGAAAAATTAAAGAGCACTGCAAAATCTGCATTGGTGTAATGCAAAAGCACAGATGCTGCCGTTGGTTGCTTCTGGTTTCTTCTAGTTGCTTAATTCATTTCTTGTTTGCCCATTTAGTCTTTGGTACTTTCAAATCGCGCGCCAATCCCTTCCTATGTCCTTTTCTCGGCTCTACTTCCGGTTGAGTGACGTCATATCCACGACGGCACCCCTTTTTCTCTTTCCTCTTTCACTCCCACCTTCCTCCCTTCCCTTACGGCGCGGTTCAGGTGTCCGAAGAACAAGTGTAGCAGATACTGCGCCTTTCCTCTCCTGTGAATCAGTTATTTTAATTATATACCTATATAACTTATTGGCCTAATTATTCTTTCTGCAACAACATTACGTCACCCTCTATCGATTGACACCACTCATTAACCTCTACTACTTCTCAATTACTCACACCTGCTGCGGACACGATTTTGCGGACACGGTCTGCGGACACGGCCTGCGGACACGGTCTGCGGACGCGGTCTGCAGACACGGTGTGCGGACACGGCCTGCGGACACGTTCTGCAGACACGGCCTGCGGACACGGCCTGCGGACAGCAATCTGTGAACATAGCGAAGTAATGCTTTCGCATTAAAAAGGAAAAGAACGTGAGAGGCAGCGAATCAATTAAGTATCTCTGGCGGCGCTTCGGAGCGACGTCTGTGCTTTTGTGATGGGTTTCCAAGCTCTAAATACTGGTTCTGTTTTTAAGAGCCTGCGCTTCTTTTCCTTCTTTTTTCTTCCCAGTACTTAGTTCACTCAGTTAGGGACTGACACAGAACTGGTGGACCCGTAATGAAGGGACGTACAAAGGCTCCTGTGGAACACCACGAGCGCTGTCAGTCTTTTTCCTGCCTGTCTCCACGCTACTTACCTGACACTGGCGCCAACTAGCTCAACTCTTAATGGTATTCACTACATCCTTTATGCTGGAGAATACTGTGTGTTTCTGAAGTAAAAAGGGTCTAATATAGGCTTTCCGTGTCAAAATATTCACCACAACCCCAAGAGAATCTTAATAAAGTTTTTGGGCTCTAGAACCACCCAGAAAACTGCGAAATAATAATAGAAATCTGGAAAAGTTGAGAAAGAAAGGCACGAAAGGCCCTGGAGGAGCTATGTCTAATCTGATGGGGATTTTTTTTTTAGTTTTTTTTTATTTCTGAGTAAACACACAGGGACACATCTGGTTGCAACGAGTGCGTTACATCCATTTCCTAGACAATCCCACATCACCGTGTTTCATCATTTTCACTGCTATTTTCGGCAATGTACTCGTCAACACACAACTTTCCGCTCGTGCAAAGAAACTTGGCGCTGGAGGCATTTCCTTTTTAGCGAAGCAACGAATGCCATTCTGATGCAACAGAAACCAAAAGGACGGCGCGGAATCGAGAAAAGATAAAAATGCGAACACGAGAAGGAGGTTGACATGAGTGCTTTAAGGCATCCACACTTGTCTATGCGCCGAAAGCACAAGTCGAAAATAGCTTCGCTCACATTTCAGCTCTATGCAAGAAGCTACATTTTTGAGTGGCGTAACCTTATGATGTAGCACTGGTATTTGGCTACAGAGTTTTCAACGCCAACATTTTTAGTTTCAACATACGGTATATATTCACTGCATTGGCTCATATACAATGGCAGCGCATCCCTTTAAGCACGAGAAAAATCAATAAAAAATACTCTCCAATGTGTGTTAGGCCTAGAGAACTGCCCGCATGCTGTTCAGTGTTTTCAACTCAACCCTATACAAGCAATCACAGCAGAAAAACTGTAGAAGGATTGACAATAAAGAAACCTTTATGCTAATTTCGTTACGTCACTTGTAAGCGACCACGTGGTAGCAGCAATGATGTAGCGTGTAGGCATGCAAGTCTTCGCTCACTTGCTCTCGTCGTCTCGGAGCGTGCTTACGTATTGTTGTTGTGACTGTTGCACCACGCACCTGTGATCCCGGCTTGCTGCTTACGTGCCGCGTTCCAACAACCGGGCACTATACCCAGGCTGCCTGTGCGGGCGCTCTCCTGAGATCGTTGGTCTCAATGCTCCTTAAGTCCCGGCATCGAACGTGCTCCAGAATTCATTTTAAAGCATGAGGTGGTTATAAGACGCACCCGCCTCTACCGCGTTCCTGACAGCCGAAGTCATTTTGGTACGCTAAACCCTAAAAAAAAAAAAAAAAAAAAAAAAAAAAAAACTAAACGATCAAATGAAACACGAGCATAACTGATACATAAAAGCAAGAAAACAAAAATAATAGCTGCTGCAGAGTAAATGCAGAAGTTCGTTAACACTTCAAAGCACCGGCCCTAGGTCCATGCAATCGAAAACGTCTACATACATGCTGTATATGGTGACAAAATACCTACTTGAATATACCTAATAACATACCAAACACAAGCGAAATAACAGACCCCCGGATTGTAATTTTGACCGTTATTGAATAAACATATGATTAGTAGAATAAGAACAATATTCCAGTGCTTGCGGCCGTTTTTTGATGGAGGCAAAAAGCAAGGCGCTCGTGTGCTGTGCGATGATGTCAGTGCACGTTAAAGAACCCCAGGCGGTCGAAATTTCCGGAGTCCTCCACTACGGCGTTTCTCATAGCCTGAGTGTCTTTGGGACGTTAAACCCCGCAAACGAAAACAAACCAATATTTCAGAGTTGCTACATTCTAGAAAACATTCCAGTAAACATTCCAGAAAACACTGAACCTGCAATAGCATAGTCAGTCCCATAATATAGCCGGAATTCAGCTACAGTATATAACAGGGTGATCCCGAAATTATTTCAGCTACGGCACACATATTCTTCCTACCTATGGCCTGCCTTCTGACCTGCATTTACCTTCTCCTGACGATGTCTGCTTGTGTCATATTACGCGTTAGACATTTCCCGCTGCAAACGTGATTGTTTGCTGTCTTCTTATTTGAAAACCACGAAATATATTTCGTTTATAAAGGAGACGATAGACGCTGGTCCTAGCGGCGTGGATATAGCTGCGTGTGTGTCTATGTTCAAACTCTCTTCCATAAGATGGTTTTCCCCGCCGCCCCGTTGGACTAAGCTCCCATATAGCACATGGTGCAGGTGTCGCAATCGAATGCCCTTAAAAGCTCTCGAAGTCCACAGCCGCCCACTATCGACGCCAATCGTACTTGAGGACACGCTTTGTTACCAAGCCGTCCAGGTGAGCCCAGTTCTCAGCTCTGACGGCTCCCTTCACCACCGGGTCCCACCACTTTTCAGCGCGACAGATGAGAACGACGCAAAGCGCCGCATCAGGACCTATAATAAATGGGACTGCGAGATGAAGTTGCGCTAGTGTATCGTTGCTTGTCACCGTGTTCCGTCTTTATGTTGCTGCGTGTTGCTTAAAAAAAAAAAAAAAAAAGGGACAACCCCGACTAATCAAACAGCTCCCTTTATTCGAATTTTACCATCTTATTTGCCCTGAGCCCCGCCGTGGTAGTGCAGTGGTTAGGGCGTTCTACTGATGTTCCCAAAGGTGCGGTATCTAATCCCGGCCGCGCTGGCCGGGATTAGTGCTGCCGTTAGGTTGTCGAGAGCTGTTTCGATCCGCCGGCACCGGTTAACAGGAAGCGGAGCCTATCTGGACAGAGCTCCCAATCCAGACAGAGCGAGCGCACGTCATCAGCGTAGCTGCGGTTGAGTGACGTCATGGCTGTAACGTGACTAGGCTGAGGTGAGCTCGCGATCACCTCGCGCTGCCGCCGCCGGCGGCATAGTGACGTCACATATAGATTCCACATGGTTTCTCCTCGGTTCAAAGTCAAACAAGCGCACACGGCGCACACAGCGAAGAAGCTACGGAGGGGAATAGTAAAAGCTCTCGCTTTTAAAAATGCGCACGTGCTTTCGTATCAACATTGTGACGCAACCACTCTTTGTCCAGTTCAGGGTGGTGTGATATTGCCGCGAAACCTTCAAAACAGTATTTGTTGTTTTTTAACAGCCGCCGGCATACAGGCTTATCACTCTGATTCTGGACCGCGTATCAGTTCCGTAATCTTTGTTTGTTAATGCTCGATGTCGCGAGTCACACCTTTATCAGTTTTGTTGTAGCGCAAGATGCACCGAGATCTGTCTTGAAGGTTCCGGCCACTCGGGTGTCTTTCCACAATGTTCCAGCCCGTGCTGGTAGCTGTTTGCGACGTTATCTAGATTGTTCTGTGCAGCCTTTAAACTGAGCGTTGACGAGTGTGACGGGCATTCTTTCTTCGACGATCGATGAGCACGTTTGCTTCTATCGCCGCCGTCGAGTTGCTTAGTTCTTTTGCGGGCGCAAGTCAGCCCAAATAAAGAGTTTCTTTAGTGCAATCATCGACCCTTCATTTGTGTCAGCGACCTCGTCACCACTACGTGACAATATCATTTCGCCTCCCCTTTAGCATTCATCTGCTGGTCAACTTGGAGGCTAGTTTTCTGTATGGGTCCGAATCGCCGAGGTATGTAGTACGTATACCTTACATGCCGTTCATTGTAAGTGCTGGTGTTCAACGAGAAGCGAGGCAGATAGAGCGGCTTTCTTTGCCCAAAAGCCGAACCAACAAAGACAGCCAAGATCTATGCCGTTTCTCAATTCCAAAAATGCGCGGAATAAAAAGTAGGCGTTAAATGCGGTATCGTGTCCTTAACGCGAAGTTTATTATACGTCATAATGTAGCGATTAGCTTAACTCCCCGTTTTACTGAAGCGAAGCTGAAGCTTGCACCAATCTTCTTTTTTTGTTGTTGGTGTTGTTCACAAGGGACACAAAGACGTTTTTAACCAAGTTCAGCGAACGTACCACGACTGCCTATGGGTAGCGCGTTTGCATCGCGACCCAAGGGCCTGATTCTGATCTCAAGGTCTCTTCAGCGAAGATAATTTAATTTACATTCTTACATGTCATAATGGCAACCCTGCAAACCAACCAGATATTGTTTAGCGCCGTCATCTCTGTTGTACTGGATAATTGTTACTTCGGGGTGTTTGAATAATCTGCGTGAGGTTATGAAGTCAAACGCACTCGACCCATTCTGAATTTCGTTGCACGACGTCGAAGTTTCCTCAGAACGGCTAGTTTAACGCCATCGCGTTAAAATCCAGACACTGAAGCAATAGTTCAATTCCTGGAAGACCTGCGGAAACCATCTGGGATTTGTTGTGGATGTATGGAAGTAAGGAGCATCCCATTTTAAACGGAGTGTTCACAGTCGCCACCATGCTCAGCATGTCTCTCTGTATTTTAATAATCTCAACACAAATAAATTTCATCCTGGTCTCGCTCTAATCTTAATTTTGATTCAGTGTCCTTACGTGCCCACCCTGCCACAAATTCTTTCAACGCTTCTTGCTGACCTCTACTCTAAATTCATTCACGTTTGCTTTGATATTTACCTCTAAACTCTAAGGCCTCTGTGAGAGTGACTGTGTCCGCATTAGCATCCGAGTGAATATTGCCATATTTCACTATAATATATTCAATGTAAAATAAAAAAGAGCGGTCAAAAAGGGATTAGAAAACTGAAAGAAAAATTCTGCACTACTGGGCAGGCAGAGAGAAGACAATAGCTTTCGTCTATGGCTATCCTGCGTCGCGGCGATTCGCCGCTAACGCCGGACTTCATCATTTGTAGCGCCAGCTGCACCATGTCATATGAAGCGGCTGCGGCTCGGAACTAGCTTCCTCCCAGGGTTGGACGTTTGTTAGAGTGCGTTCAGTGCAATGAACATGCATCCCTGGGGTTCGGTGCGTCCTCACACTACCGCGCATGCTCCATAAGCTATCAATGACGCGGACTGCTGCAAATTGGCTAGCGACTGAGGCCGTTTCAACGCGAACAGAATGACAGCCAGGAATAGAGTCGCAATGAATGCCAGATAGATATGTGCCTTCAGGCGTATGAAAGTTTGAACGACCGTTATATGTTTGTAGCGAACCCAAGCACAATTTTCGCACATTTCGTAACAAAACAAACAAGTGAAATTTTGTTCCTTCCGCTTATCCACTGAACGGCGGTACATTACGAGCAGCTTGCCAGGCGGCCGCTCATAAAAAGAATATGTTCCAGGGACTCGCAGGTCAATCATTTCCTTTTTGCTGTCATTTTTCTTTCTTGGAGATGCTTTATTGTGCGGCAGGGTCGAACGACGGGAAGAACTCGTGTCTCGGAACAGCGAGCCCCAACAACTTCGCGGCATCTTGACCGGGTGCAGAACAGAGAACAAGAGGGAGAATAGCGAGGCAGGAGAGGGTAAAGAGGATGGAAAGGGGGGTGCGTGAGGGTGCAGACAGCGGCTCGGGGTATCGGCGCTTCATGGCGAGCGTAGAGCTCCGCCGCCGCGGCGGAATTTAATTACGGCCGTAACTCGGCTCCGGGCTTGCGCCCGCGTTCGCATCGCCGGAGCCACGACGCGAGAACGCAGTGGATGCGGCCCATTATGGCGTGCGCGCGTTGCGGCTAGCGCGGGACGACACTTCGATTGCTAACTCGACGCGCGCACAACCGGCGCCGTAATTGCGATACTTACGTGGCGCACACGGCGTACGTACGTGGCGGGAGCGTTATGACGCCCGAAAACTCTTGGCCAGCTAAAACACGCCGGCCCTGAGAACAAAGCTGCCGCGTGTTTTGTGATCACGACAGATTGGTTTAATCATTCGCCGATCGATAAGCAGACGCAACGTGACGATCGAGGGCCAATTTGAGCCACGGTTACATCACAATTATCCGCCTACGGCGTTAAAGGGCAAATGTCAGGGCCACTTTTCGCGCTTTCCCGTCTCCTGTTTGGGGAAAAATTTTGGCTTCTGTTCACTCTGCCCCCTGCTTCATAAGTTCAGTGAAAATTTCATCGTACAAGCCACCGTTCTGATCCATTATTATTATTATTTTTTTACGACAGCCTTTTGTTGTCGTTGTTGTTGTTCATGGCCTGAAAAATGATCACGAAGTGCAATGATCGCTGCCTCATAGCGAAGATTTAAGATAATCGCTGTGACACAGCTAGCCTAAAGGTCACTGCGTACGACCCCTACCGACTTCGCGAGAAAAACAAGCGAGGAAAAGACTGCGTTAGTAAATGCTAGGAGGAGCGTTACAAATGCGTTCCTATTCCTGCGATAAAATCCGATGAGTAGCCTTATTCATCTATTCTTTTCTCCGTCTGGCTAAAGCTTTACTAAGATTGGCTGCCGCGAACTTCAGGCCCATCGCACCAATTCACAAGGAATAGAGCGCTACTTTTCTGCCACTAGTGTTTGCCCACGAACGCAGAGAAAAACAAGAAAGCCCGAATGGTGAAACTCGCCGACGGAGTAATCTCATGCGGCTGGTCGTTCGATATGAAGACGATCGTGAGGACGAAAAAGCCGACAGCGGCTCGAGCGCACCCACACGCGCACACACACACACACACATTTGTTCCTCCTTGTTCTTACTGAGGCGCGTTTTCCCGCACGTCTTTCCCACATATAGCGCAAGTGCTGGTCTGCAGCATCGGGCAGCCGTTCGAGCCCACTAAGAGTTCTCTCGGCCGCGTTTTACTCGGTACCCAGCTCCCACGGGAAAATCGAGGCTTGTGCATTTCACTCACGGCATCAGCCGGCACTCTTTATTCCGCAGCACGTCTATACAAACGGCCGCAGGCCCGGCGTAGCCTACCCGTCCCAGGCGGCTTGATTGCGTCCGGATTTCAAACAACATCGCTCACGGAGAGTTGGACCCGCTGTTTTGTTCCGCTAGAGCGCTTCTATCCGATTTATACGTAGATCCGCTTGTTTGCGTAGTGGTCGCCGGTAGTGGTTTCGCCTGCGCGCCCGATTTGCTCGCAGGGCTGGGAAAAATGCCCCGTCCGCACACGGGAAAGGCGAAAAAAAAAATAATAAAAAAGACGGAAACACAAACGCACCAGCGAGGGGCGCTCGATAAGGTGGGCAGGGAAGACATTTAAGGGAGGTCCATAAAATGAGGCTGCTCTGCTTTGCATCGGGGCGAATGACAAATGGCACGCCGAACAATGTTTGGCTAATTATTCCGAACTAATCGCGCATAGAGTGAACGTGTACAATTTCGCATTCACACCGGCGCTATTCGCTTCAGCAAACAGGGAATCGTAGTTCCGTAATGGTGAACCTTTCTTGAGTCTTTGTTTAAGGGGAATCAGGGAAGGGGAACGCGGTGAATGAGCACATTTGTCACGAGTGGCGCGTTAAAGCTCCGCTCCCCTTACTCTACAAGACCGACTGACATTTTTTTTAAACCTCAGCAGTTCCTGTCATTGAAACAAAAAAAAAAAAAGTTTTATGCTACGTGGAAAAACGACGGGAAGTAACGAACTCGAAATAATGCTTTTATTCATTTATTAGTCATTATTCTCAGTTCCATAAAGCTAAGCATTCAGTTGGTCTTTAACTAATTTCTATGCTTACAGTCTAGGTATTACACAGTCTACATAGTCGAAAAAGCAGGCCCTGGTTGTACTTCTGCCCTTCCACACTGAACTTCATTCAACGCAGTTTAAATAAATCGTTCACAGCGCTTATTGCGCACTGCTTCCGCGCATGCAAGAGATTGCGAATTTAATTAACCCATTTGGAAATTCGCACAGCTTCCGCAGCTACTTGGTCGCCTTTTTATTTTGTTGGTTGTCGCGTGCCCGGTACCGCGGCGTATTTTTCGGTTATGTTTTGGACACGTACAGATCGATATTCAGTAAAGACGGGAATCAAGAATTGCTTCCGTAAAGTGCCCGAAGAACACATTGATCACGGCAGACACGACACATTGTTTACCGTTCGCTCTCTGAATGAGGGGGAAAGGGGGTGGGGGGGGGGGGGAGGGGGGGGGGAGATACTATTCACAGCACAGGGAATAATTTTAAAACTTTAGGTGCGTGTGGTCCGATGCGTGCTCTAACTGCCGAGGTTCGTCTTGTCCACCTCGGTTCATTCTCAGATCATATAGAGCTATCTTCTTGGCCATTGCTTGTCAGTCCACAGATCTCAAAATTCAAAATGCTGCGCATACTCATGCCCATGAACTATCGCGCATGCTTCATTGCGCATGAATGATGCCGAGCGCAACTGCGCCATTACGGCGCAAATCGGCACGCAGTCGGTTTTGCCATTTCGAAAGACGTTTGGTTCGAAGGCGTCTGTCTGAGCCAACGTTACTAACGTTGGTCTGAACTTCATGCTATTAATCGGTTTAGTTATCGATGTGCGTCAAGAACCTTTTATTGCGATTGGTTGCAGCCAGCTTTAAGAAACCTGTGGATATCAGAATTTAAGGCGCCAAAGAATGTTTTGGCAATTTACGGACATCACCTTTCAACCACGCCGTTGGTCGGTAAATCAAGAGTGCGGCAACACTCGAGATATATACAACCCGTTAAGCTTGGCTGGGGAGAGGGGGAGGAAAAATCACCGGTTAAGATGCAGCCACAATGCAAGTTGCGGTCTAACCATTATTTGGAAAAGCGGGATGAAGAGCCAGCCCACAAAGAGCTGAAACCATAGGCATCGAATCAGTAAACCGTAGAATAGCTAAAAAAGATGGCTGGTGCCCAACGGGGAAGGGGGGGGGGGGGAGACGGGGGGGGGGGGGGCGGGGGTCTGCACAGAGAAGTGGCATAACGCCGACCTGTTCAAGAACAAAGCCTAGACACACCTCTAAATGGCTTGAGAAAAAAGGCGTAATGAAAATCGTACGTGTAGAACCAAACCCGAATTATAAATACAAGAACAAATTGTGCAAACTTTCCAACGCTCTTGCATCATCCATGGAGACGCCAGACACCGGCGATGGCATGCTGGTAAGCTTGAACTCCAGCACAATATAATCGTGAACAGCATATAGAAACGCTATGTACATCCTATAAACCAAAATACATCTAGGTGAATGAAAAGGCATGCATACAAGACGCACACCTACATCTATCAGCCAGACGACACATGCACACTCCGAGGTATCGACCCGGAGGAAGCGGGGAAAAAAAAAATCAAGAGGGAGCGCTTCTGAATGTGAGTAAGCTCTAGAGTTAGGGAAATTTTGACTCAGTCCAAACAGCGGTCGTAACTTTCTTCAGAACCAAGGTGCCATTGTATTTTTTCTATAACGGAGCTTATACATCGTGATATCTATACAAGAAGCCCGACTGAGAGGGTATCAAGCCAAATACATCCTTGCGCTAAATCTCTAAAGGATCAATTGATGACGTCTCATAGCAAGCAGTCCTAGAAAGTCTCAGCGCAACCATGTGTAGTGGCAGAATTAATCACTACATCAAAGACCTCCTATCCCAGAGAAATGTGCGTCCAGACCACGGAGTAAGATAGACAGGAGCGCCGACTCCGCTTTTGGGAAGGGCGAAATTTTGCTACATCGGAGAGAGCTTGGTGGTGGATCCGATAGATGGAGCTAGGATTTATCACCGACTAGAATTACTATGGAGCCTACATGTTGGTACGCGGCGCCCAGCCCCTCATCACCGACGCTGTTGAAGCGTGCCGCCGCCGCGCCACAGCTCCGGCAGTTCCGTGCTACTGTAGCAGCGTCTGTCGTCTGCTTCCTGTCGCTGCACTTGCGTATCGCCTGCATCGCCGCGGGAATATATCCCTTGAAATCGCGTTTTCTGCATCCTCGAGCTGGACTGAGGTGTTGTCTGGTACCTGTCTCATCGCTGGGATGTCGCGTTGCGCTCGCCTGCTTCATACAGCTCACCTTCCACGTCCCGCTCACTCCTTCTTATATGCGAAGATCCCCATTCAGACAGCGCGTTTCGCGTCTCTGTATTTTCTCTTGCGTCCTGTGGATTGAAGTGTTGTATTATTATTAGAAAAAAAATTACCGACGATTACGTTACTTCCTAATGCGAAATTTGAGCGCAGCAAATAAGCTGTTTCACCTTTTCGATAGATTGAGGCAAAGAAATCGAGCAACACATGTATGCGCTATCACAGAATTTTTTTTTATTTTTCACACGTATTCCTTTAACAAATACTCCACTAACAGTTCTTGACAGTCATGAGGGAAGCTTTGTGGTCGGAGAAATAGACTGATATATGTTCGACCTCTGGATTCTGGCGGCGACGGCGCTGGGCCTCTGCTCTGGCAGCAGCAGCAGCAGCAGCAGCGGCGGCGGCGGCGGCGGCGGCGGCAGCAGCAGCAGCAGCAGCGGCGGCGGCGGCGGCGGCGGCGGCGGCAGCAGCAGCAGCAGCAGCAGCGGCGGCGGCAGCAGCAGCAGCGGCGGCGGCGGCGGCGGCGGCGGCAGCAGCAGCAGCAGCAGCAGCAGCAGAGCAGCGGCGGCGGCGGCGGCGGCGGCAGCAGCAGCAGCAGCAGCAGCAAGCAGCAGCAGCAAGCAGCAAGCAGCAAGCAGCAGCAAGCAGCAGCAAGCAGCAAGCATCAGCAAGCATCAGCAAGCAGCAAGCAGCAGCAAGCAGCAAGCAGCAGCAAGCAGCAAGCAGCAGCAAGCAGCAAGCAGCAGCAAGCAGCAAGCAGCAGCAAGCAGCAAGCAGCAGCAGCAGCAAGCAGCAAGCAGCAGCAGCAGCAGCAAGCAGCAAGCAGCAGCAGCAAGCAGCAAACAGCAGCAGCAAGCAGCAAGCAGCAAGCAGCAGCAGCAGCAGCAGCAAGCAGCAAGCAGCAGCAGCAGACGGAGGACTTCCACCGGTCGTCTCGCTCATGGCTCAGAAAGTACTGGCAGATAATTTCGCAGTGGCGAACGGCAGCGGCAATTTCGGCTCGGGCGGTGCACATATACAAATCCGCCGCCACCGATCTGGCTCTCTGATTGCCACCGCACAGGGGTTGCATTGGAGGAGGAGCGAAGAAAGTAATTAAGTTCGAGCCGGCGCTTTGACAACCGGAGACTCGCAGGAAGAGGGGTGAGGGGGGTGGCGTGTACACCCAGCGGCAAACGATGGGGGAAGAAGCGCGCGCAGCAAGCGGACAACGCGATAAAGGGAGGAGGGAAGAGATAGCAGCGACTGACTGATGCTACTGACGCCGATAGTGAGTCAACCCCAGCTGCGGAGTTGGTTTCAGGGACAACGCCGCCGATGCCGACGCAAACAATATGAAACCCTCGTTTCCGCAGCGCCAAGAACCAGGTCTAGCCGTGGGGAGGTGGTCACGTATTCGTGGACGTGCCGGAGCCTACGTGAAATAACCTGCGCGTCGGCAACTGAAGAGCACCCTATCCGCCACACAGGAACAGGGGGACCCTCCTCTTTCTGCATGGCGGCGACGGTGTTCTATGCAGTCACGTTATCTTGACTCTCTAGCGGCGTCAGCGGCATCCAGCGGTATTAGTCGGTCGCTGCTAGCGCTGGGGGGATGAAAGGGGGGCGGAGCTGGTTACGAGGCCGACGCCGACGCGAAACCCAGGAACGGACGCCAAAGAGCTGCGCTCTAACACGGTACGGGATGGCAATTTCTGTGTCAGGCGCCTACACATAGGCGAATAGAGGCCGAAGTGGACGGTTCTCCGTCTGCTCTCCGCCCGTTGTTCGCGATGTTCGCGACGCTCGCACGGTCGCCTGGATCGAGCTCGGGAGCATTTCGTTTCGCAACACTGTCGAGAGGAGGCGCATCAATTTATCTCTGTCTGCAAAGAGGATAAAAAGAGGAGAAAAGCTTGACCAGAGTAGCGCCGGCGAGGAAAGGGAAGCGGAGGGAGAGAGTACACTGGGAAGCTGAGCGCCAGACGCGGGCTCGGCGTTCGCGTAGCAAAATCGGCCTACGCCGAATGCATAGCAGCGCGTCAGCGTCAGCGCTCCTATCTTATCTTACTCCATGATCCAGACTAAGGCGAGACCAGATCCGACCTCATATATATAGGCAGCCGAAGCAGGACGCAAGGCGCCTATCTGGGACCTCTTGCCGCTGCTATTGAACATAGCTATATGGGGCCTCCCCTCTCTTCTAGAAGCCATCCCAGGTATCAAACTCGCCCTCTACAGAGACTAAATAACAATTTGGACATCCACGAGATACATAAGGTGCCATCCGAGACGCCATCCAACAAGCTGTGAATCAAGGCCATAAATACGCTACATAATGCAAGCTTAAAAGCGCCGTTGATAATTCAGAACTCATCCCATAGTATAATTGAAAGAAGGAAGAATCCTCTTTTATCCTTGGACTAGACGATTGACAGAGGGCAGAAGTTAAAAAAATCAAGATTCTAGGATGAACCATAAACTGCATAGGGAATAACAGGAACATAATATGGAAGCTAAGCACTACAACGGATAAAGTGGTAGGTACGGGTTATCAACTCGGAGTGAAAGAAATAAGTTATAAGACTAGTTCACGCCTTAATCATTAGGTGGTTCGCATATTCAGCACCTTGCCTAAACTGGAAGAGCGACAGTGAAAGAGTAGACGAACAATTGTACGGGAAGCGGTCAGTGGACCATTAGGCTCTCCAGCGACCCTAAGCCCATAAATATGAGAGTTTACAACACCATATGCACAATCACTTAGGGCCAGGCCTTCTCTCAGATCACCAGATTAACCAATTATAAAGCCGGCCATCGGGTACTCGAACACCTCCGCATGAAGCGCCAGCCCTGCACACTTGCAGGTGAGTGACATCTTGCAAACCATCTCAGTCCGGCCGATCTCTAGGAGCGTGCACCCCGAGCTCCACAACAGATTAGTCAGAGCAAACTTCGAAGCTATCCAGAAAAAGTGGGGCTGCCAAAAAGAAAAAAAAGACATGTAGATGCAGCTGGACGCATCGAAGGGGGCGTGACTATTTCCTGCAGAGTTCGGAAGGATAACCTTCTAAGCGCAGCCTCCGTCAAGTGCACACGTATCCCAAAGGTAGTCAAGGGTCCTCAGGCGACGGCTTTACATGTAGAAGAGGCAGCGCTGGTGCTTATCATCTCCACGAGCAGTCACGCAAACAAATATAAAGTCACAGTCTGCCAAGATGCACACAGAAATTAAAACAGGACGCGTAGGCAAATACACGCTCCTCATCCTCGCCGCGAGCAGGATACAGACACACTCTCAATGGTAATACGGGTTCCAAGAGAAAAGCACCTAGCGAAAACGCTAGGTGTATTTTTTGACAGCCATATGTCATGTGCTGATCGCACAGACTTTCTTGCAGGGAAACTTGCGCAAGTCGCTGGTGTACTGTTCAGTTTAAGACCGCTGCCACGTAAGGTCAAACTTCTTCTATACAACGATCTTTTCCTGAGTCACGTACACTACTGCTGCCTCGTGTGGAGTACGATGTCTGCTACAAACATAAATCTTGCTTCAGAAAAAGTATCTGTAGTATCTGTAATGTTCCAGTAGACGCTCATACCGCACCTCTCTTCAAACAGTAGTATCATACCGCACCTCTCTTCAAACAGTTGAAATTACTCACACTGCACTGTGCTAGATTTCAGGCTGCTGCTAGCCTATTGTAAAAACGTAAAACAAAACCAGTCATTCATCACGTCCTTACCGCAATTAATTAGAAACAGAACAGAATACAGTATACGGTCTCCGGAATACTGGTATATGCCCCATCCTCGCACTAACTATGCTCTTCAAACGTTACACAATCTCTTACCACGCCTGTTAAACACCCTTACACGTAAAAACATTGATGTCACTTCTTGCCCTATCTCGCGTTCATATGAGTGTTTCCTTTCTGTATCAGCCTTTGGCAGTGGCTGAAGTATGTCTTTTTCTTTCCTTGCAGTGTCTACTTGCTTATTGGTTCTATCACTGTTGCTCAAGTGTACACTCTGGATTGCGTGGCTTTACTTTGGTTTTTGTAATATTGTCTTATTTTGCATTTCTGTTTGCTGGCATATTGTGTAAGCCAATTTGTGTTTTATTTATTTTTTTATTATGTATTGTTCTTTTCTTTTTCCTGAATCAGTGCCTGTGTCTGCTGCCGCTGTCCTCAGACTGGGTTTAAGGCGCGTCAATTTGCCGTAAGTAACTTTTTCCTTAAATCCCTCATAAATTGTATGTTTATGGAAATAAAGGCAATTTAATTCAATTCAAAAAAGGCACACACGCCACCGCTAGTGCGTTACTCCGCCGCACGTTTTCCGCGCACTGAGGATACAGTAGACCAAGCGGTTTCACCAGAAACAAGGTATATTAAGACGCCTACATGTAAGCACGTATTTAAGTCGAGCTAGATTACAGTTTGTCTGCGTAATCAGAAGACATGTACTGTTTCACAAGCTGTTCTCAGTACTTCGATAAGTAAGGACGACCTGTGACGATTAGGATGGTGCACACTACATTATTGCTTACCCAGGCTCCTTCGCCGACTGCGGCACATAAGGGTAGGAGCACAATCCTGTCGGGCGCATCATCCTGGTTGATCAAGTTCGCCATTACCTTTATTAGTGCCATAAAGAGCTTGGAAAACACAGTATAGACCCAAATTGTATATTCTATAGAAAGATGACCCCTTTTTGCCACATGACATGAAATGGCCAGAGAAACCTAGAACTACAAATGTGCACCAGCATAATGAAGAACGGCAGGGAGGCGATGGGGTCCATCTCCGACCCTAATGTGCAGGGCCAGGACGGCTAAAGAGCCGGTCACCTTAACATAAGTTCAGAATAAACATTTTCAACCAAGCTGTCGAAATTCTGCAAACACTGAAGTCGCAGCTAACAAGTACCAAGCAGGATCGTAAAGCCCTTGATTTTCGTTTTTATCCTCAGCACATTAGGCTTCTTGATTCTAGAAGATTCATGACCTCAAAAAAAGAGTTATGAACACATATTTAAAAAGTCGTGCCCACGATAAGGAAGTTAGGAAGTTAGGCGAACTCGGCGAGTGCAAGTGACAGCGGGCAGAGTCTCTTTCTCACATAACTCATTTTCGCTTCCTGCAGCGAGCTGGCGCAGCCCTTTACCGCGAAGCTGGAAAGTTAGACACTATACCTGTCCCCCATGAAAAGTGGAAGAGGTCTCCATGGCACACATGCACGACCCTAAGGACGGCTGCGTAGCGTGAGCGTGAGTTTCCACCAACCGGCTGCTGCGAGGAGTATTTTGCCCCTCACCCGCCTCGATACGTACGTCGTCTTGCGGTGACAGATGGACGCCGCGGAAGAGCACTTTATAAATATGGACGCAATCAGGCTGGAGCTGCAGCCCCCCCAGCGTGTGCGTGCGGATACGTTCACCATCGCAGCCCCCACCGTGAAGGTAACATTACAAATACATAACAGCATGGCAGCATACCCACATCTCAGAGACTACAGGCCTCACGCTCACTTATGTGCGTTTATGTGTAGCGGGTTTTATATTCGGGGCCTCGTGCCAGATGAAAGCAGCCTGTCGCGCAAAAACGGCAGAACCAAGTATCGGTCTTGTTTACGCCGGCAGAGTAGAGAGCATGGAGGAAATCGACGCTGCTCGGTTGGGCTGGTCTGCCAGGCGGCGGAGATTTATCGCTCATGAAAGATGAGCCCTAGGCCTTCGACGGCTCATTTTGGTGGGTGTGGAAACACCCTTCGCCTTGAGCTGACAGCGCTATGCTATGGTGAAAACACCGCTCCCACACCGGTGCTCGCACAACAGCGTGCCAGACAGTGCAGAACCGCCGGAACCGTTGCTGATGGTCGAAAGCCTGCCCTCCCCTCCCCGCCTTCGTTCTTATACACTACGAGCCGCGCAGTTTTATTATGAAAAATGGCACCCATATCGCTCCGCAAACCAAGCGTCACGTGAAGTGCGTCTCGTCAGCGCACGAGTTATACAGAGGGATAAAAATAGAGGTTTAGAGATTTGTTGGACTAAAGCGCTGATTGGCATGTGAAATACATCTCTGCGCATATGAGCTCCGCGGTCACGGCGATTCAAAGTGGCATGAAATATCGTATTTAGAACATCATAGATGCAGCGGCTAGAGTGCATGTTTTTGCAGGAAACATAGAGGCGGTCGCATTTCTAGACTACTCCCTTTGTTAGAATTCTTCTGGAGCAAGCGTAATGCAAGTTATTAGTCGGCAAAGTTTTCGCTGATTTCACTTAATTATGTAAGCAAGGCGGCTGCAGTCAATGTTAAACTCCTCCTTAGTGGGACGTAGCTGTTTCGTCGGGCATTTATTTCCTTTTTATAGCCGAAAAGGAAAAGGAAACAGTTATCTGCTTCGCCGGTGGTCGCTCTACGCAGTTGTGAGACGAGACATCACGTCACGCCTGTAAAATTTTGTCCCGATCATTACTGCCTTGGACACGTCATTGTATACAACGACATGAAATTTTTAACTAAATTTCTTGAAACACACTCCTTCTAGAATTCTGCGAAATGAAATTTTATAGGAACACGACTGTCATCGAGCTTCCAATATAAACCAGTAAAAAATTCATTGATTCAATTTAGCCAATTAGGTGGCTTACGCTAACAATTATCATATCAATATGTGTCCCATAGGCTGCATAACCTGTACGAAGAGGTAAATTTTACGTACATCCAAGCACGTAATTCAACAAACATGCTTTTAATGACTAATTTTGATCAACCTCCAGCTATTGATAATGTCGGACTTCATTTTTTGTGAATAGTACGCAGAGTTCACCATACAACTTTAGACTATACTGCCGGGCCATACATGAATCCGCTTGCAGCACCGCTTTTCCATTTGCCTTACTGGCAGTTGGCAGTGCGTCTAAGGAGCTGACATGTTGCGTCGCCGCTCACATTTCGGCTCCCTAAGTGCATCCGTCCTCGGGCGCGCGCGTCGTGCGTGCGTGTGTGCGTGTGTGTGTGTGCGTGTGCGTGTGTGTGTGCGTGTGTGCGTGTGTGTGCGTGTGTGTGTGTGCATGTGTGCGTGTGTGCGTGTGTGTGTGCGTGTGCATGTGTGTGTGCGTGTGTGTGTGCATGTGTGTGTGTGTGCGTGTGCGCGTGTGTGTGTGCGCGTGTGTGTATGCGTGCATGTGTGTGTGCGTGTATGTGTGCGTGTGTGTGTGCGTGTGTGTGTGCATGTGTGTGTGCGTGTATTTGTGCGTGTGTGTGTGCGTGTATTAGTGCGTGTGTGTGTGTGTGTGTGTGCGTGTGTGTGTGTGTGCGTGTGAGCGCCAGTTTTGCTTCATCATCGTCCACACTATATCTGGCTAGTGTGAACAGCCGTACTAGAGGGCAAAGCCAGTTTTAAAGGCATGCTGCTATAATTTGGCAACGCTGTCACTTTCACTGACAGGAAGCTTTCCAGTGCTGCTCATACAGTGCAGCAGCAAATATAATGATGTATGTAACAGAATTCAGCCTGAATAATAGCTTTTCACATGCAAAATATAACCACCAGGCACTGTTTGTTTGTAGCCCTGAGGACTTATGGGACAGCGTCTGAAAAACTTCCCCCACCGATAATCGCGTTCTATCCGTGTTTCTCCCAGAAATAATTTTTAATTTTTTCGTGAAAAACGATTTCTATCAACATTGCTACGCGTAATATGAATGTTTCCGTACTGTGCAGGCCAGCATGATTTTCTGGCTTCTCTTCAGGGAGCAATTGCTTTTCTTGCTAATGCTCGTAGGGAACCAAACGTGTGCTGGCGCTAAGAAGACCATACTTTATTTCACTGAGCAGTGGCGTTGGTGGACTGAATGTACTCACTTCAATGAACAGCCCTCGCCGGCAGTGTACGGCTCGCACAGAAACGACAGGTAAAATTAAGATGTTGAAACATTAAAGAAACAAATGCTCTTAAATAAAGCATACTATAGGCTCGTTTAAAAAGAACTTATGTAAATATTTTTCACACTCGAGGAAATATCACGACCAGTCACAATGTTATGTTTTGATGGATTTAACGCTCAACACTAGCAGTTAGACAAGACAAGACAAAGTCCACCGGACAAGTGCTTCGTTTTACCTGGCCTAATTACTATTGTATCGCATTTAACCAAACAACATGTGCGGTTCCACAGATGCCACTGCCGATTTGAAGTCACCATAGCCTCAGTAGGCACGAGCTATCATCCCTTTTTGTTCTTCTTGAGTTAAATACTTAGGAATGAGAATGAGAGGCTCAGTAGCTCCAGTGCCAGTGGATGTCTGGGCAAAATTTAAGCCTCTTACGTCTTGAAGAGCATCATGTCTCTCCATCAGACTGAAACTGGAAGTGCTTTCATCTTTATATCACATGCATGCCAATCCGCACTAAACCGATGAGATTTTAAAATGTAGTTACTGCATACGTTTTTTTTATATATAAGATACGTGAAAACGATGCCGTAATCAGAAGTCCGCGTAACGCGTAAACGTTATTCTTTTATACGTACGGGAAATTTTTCAACTCAGTGAATACTAGATGAGTGACTCCAATATGTCCAGCAAGATAGAACGTGAGATTATGAAATTTAGGTGCGATATCACAAAAAGTTAAGTGAAGAGCGAATGACCTCCTTTTTATTCATTTGTTTACCTACGTAACACAGTGTACCAGTTCCTCTTTCCTGACCCGTCGTTCAGTTCGTGCTTTTCTGCTACCACCCTGCTACTTCGCGATCGCTTGGGAAAAGTTTAGTGCCAGCAGAAATAGAAGACAGTATAGTAAAAGGAGTCCTTCCGGCATTTGCTGAGGGACACCCAACAGCACAGAGCTTCGCAGGCAGCGACAAATACGAACAAGTGCAAAGGGAAAAGAAAAATCGAAACAGCGGGCTACCTCCTATACGAGCGCTGTGCCCTCGTCGCGCGCTATGCAACGAACTTAGTGACAACAGCGGGGACTGCTGTCGCAGCAAATGCCGGAGAACGCAATACGCTTGGAGAGCCCGGAAGTAAGGGCGGTGAAAACGCGAAGCGCGAAGGCGCATTGTGCGCCCGAGCAGAGGTGCCAACAGCTGCTTCGCGCGAACATGCGAGCGCGTTCGTTAGGCGCGCATCCAGCTGGCGTCGGGGAGCGCCTTCTTCCATTCGCGTTCGCATCGGACGCGTGCGGCGCTGTCGCTGCGAGCGTGCAGTATTCTTTGCCACGCTGTGCGGTGCGCCTGAGCCTGAGCCCTCTCAGTGCGGAAGAAAGGGGACCCTTCTTTTAAAGACGTTCCTTTATTCTCCTTTGTCACTTGTGCTTTCTGGGAGTATAAAAGTTTATGTGTACACAACGTGAAGTCGAAACAGGCCGAAGGAGAAATATTTTGAAAGATTCGAAGGAGATTTGTTTCCAGTTTTCAGCTCTGTCGTGGTCGCCTCAACCCTCAACCTCGCGCTTTGCTTTGATGCGACTTCCCAGTGTGCGTGGAAAAGAAATGTCGCATAATGAAAACGATGTCATCATCATCATCATCATCAGCCTGATTATACCCACTGCAGGGCGAAGGCCTCTCCCATATTTCTCCACTTAACCCGGTTCTGTGCTAGCTGCATCCACTTGACCCCTGCGAACTTCTTAATCTCATCCGCCCCCCTAACTTTCTGCCGCCCCCTGCTACGCTTTCCTTCCCTTGGAATCCAGTTTGTTACCATCAGCGACCATCGGTTATCCTCTCTTCGCACTACATGTCCTGCCCATGTCCATTTCTTCTTCTTAATTTCCACTAGAATGTCGGTAACTTGAGTTATTTCTCTGACCCACTCTGCACGCTTTCTATCTCTTAATGTTACCCCTACCATTTTTTGTTCCACAGCCCTCTGGGTTGTCCTCAACTTAAGTAGAACTCTCTTGGTTAGCCTCCACGTTTCAGCCCCATAGGTGAGTACAGGCAAGATGCAACTGTTGTATACTTTCCTTTTGAGCGATACCGGTAAGCTGCTAGTCATAATCTGCGAGTGCTTGCCAAATGCGCTCCATCCCAATCTTATTCTTCTTGTTATTTCCTTTTCATGGTCAGGATCTGCGGTTACTACCTGTACTAAGTAGACATATTCGCCTACTACTTCCAGTATTTCGCTACCTACGATGTAATGCGGTGTTACCGCTGTGGGAAAAACAAGTAAAACCTGAGAGCGCACCTCGCGGCACATTCTGCGCCTGCGCTTGCCCTGTTTTGAGAAGGCGGTTGCTTTCTCGTCCGTGGGCTCCGCTGCAGCGTGAGCCAACGCTGTAAGTGCAGCACTACACTATCTTCATCGCTAGAATCTTCCCGCAGCAGCAGTATGCAGGGTGGCGCATCCGGCAGGGGACAAACTAATTCCACGTGCAGTTCCACGCTGCTGCTATCTTTTCGGTCTCTCCGACGGCTCCATCTTCCCCGTCGCCTCCCCGGTGACACTGGCGACCGCCCACCGTGGACTACCATTCCCCAGAGCAGGACGAGCGTCCGGAGCGCTGTCGGATCGGAGACAAAGCCCGAGGGCCGCCCTCCGATCAGATTAGTCCGGGTGCGTCCGACAGATAGGCTCGCTCTTATTACTGACGCAAGAACACGCTTCGGCGGACGCAGACACGGGGCCCATTATCCGGGCCTCTTGCCGGCTGCGGCCAGTATCCCCTCTGATGGGCTTCTGGCACTTGTTTTCTTCCTCGTAAGTATCCCTCCGCGACCTTGAACGTGGTATACAAGGGTAGAAAAACTTTGCGAGCAAGTGCCATCTTCCTTTATACTTTCGTAAATAACACCGCCTACGTGGATTACACCAGTTGACTGCAACTGGTGTTTTTGACTCCAGTTTGTCACTATATATGACGAAGTTGTTTTTTTTCCTGAACCCTGTCGTGTAATCTGAGGTCTGACGTAAAATACAGCTGATAGTCAGGTAAAATAAAAAGGAAACTGGCGTATACCGCCTCAAAGACAAATAATTGTGTCCTTATATCTCTCGAGAGTAGGGCAGGGCAATTCGTTTCCCCATTTCATGGCAGCACTATGTACTCACAGGCCTATTTCACTTCTAATTCCTACCCTAGATGCGGAACTCTAGTATGCGAGTAGTATAGCGTGTCCGACCCCCCCCCCCCCCCCCCACACACACACGCGCGCACATACGCGCACATACGCACGAACGCACACGCACACGCAAAAGGAGGGGATACAAGCCACGCGCACAGTTTAAAGACGAGCGTAAATTCAGCTTCTCCTTGCGGTCTGAGAATCCTCATTTCTCTCAGGTGTCTCGCGAGCATATCGACTGGCTTTTTCCTCGTTCTGCTTAAGGTTACAGAAGCTCTTTGAGGTTATTCATAAGGAAACATCGACAATTAAGCAATCATTGAATTTAAATATTGCGGTAATTCCAATAATTGCCAGCGACATCGGTACTCCTGCCGCTTTCCCTCACAGCCGCCTTATGAGAGAGTTAGAGAGAAAACACTGGTTTAGATAAGGCCGGCATGTTAGCCAGACTACCAAGAAGCGCCCCTTACAAAACCCACTTATGGCCGGATTGCAGAGTACGGGTGTTATACGCCCGCTCTTGATTTTAGCTGCTTCCAATGAGAGTGCATACCTGCCGATTGTTCCAAACTATCCGCAAAATGCGTAAATTTGGATCAGTTTTACAATTTTTCTAATGTTGCCTGAAATTTTAATAAAGTTTATACGCGAAAACGTTTGAAGCTCTATTGAAACGCTATTACTCGCGGTACTTTGCGTCGCCATGGAAGGGCAACATCTACCAAAAGTGAAATCAGCATGAACTGCTTCATTTTATTGTGTACAGGTGGGGCCGAAATCTGTATTGAAAGCTAGATTATTACTTCTGAAAAGCTGTCCCAGAATTGGCATTATGCTTAGCTGGGTGGAGGTGGAGGCCAGTTGTGTGAAACATAACGAATAAAACCCGCAGCAGACACGGGGCGGAGGAAGGCTACAACACAGACTGGTAGCTGCAATCGAAACATAATTCAAAAGCATAGTCGCTTTTATACACAGGTCGCACGTGTGACCCTACAATCATATAAGATAGGAAGATAAACTAACAAGACTTCGGCGAAACGTAAAAGACAAGAACCCGCACGAGGAAGATAAAGGCTCTGAATAAATTACACGAGCTGTCCATGAAAAGGGTAACAAAAGAGTTCCAAAACTTGAAAGACGTACCATCGCACGTGGAAGTAAAGACAAGTAAAAGCCAATGCAGAAAGGTAACAAATGCATGTAGAATGGAAAGGCACGAAGCAACTAAAAGATCACGGAACAAAGAAACCCAATTCTTTTTGGAGGATGGTAACAGGAACAAGGAACAAGATTATTTTGTGTGTTTTGTCTCTCCCAGCGGTGTTCTTTAGGTAACAGAAAGTCTGGCTAACACATTCATTCGGTTGCAAGAGTAAGATGGCAACCGTCTCTACATTCTCTCTTTCAAGGCCCTTTTCTTTATTGACTGTCCCTTTCAAGGTGTCCTTTCCTTCTTCCTATAATCTTAGTCTTGTTTGGGTCTTGTTAGTTATTTTTGTCTCCATCCTATCTTACCTGATTGTAGGGTCACACGTACGATCAGTGTATTAAACTTGTGCACTTTAATAAATTTTCAGTTGCAAGTGCCGCTCTATGTTGCCGCCTCCCTTTGTCCCGTGCGTGCTGTGATTTTTAGTCGTTAACGCTATAGTTCCCACGTACGGGATGCTTAATTATGCTACACTACACGGTCTTTTTTTTTTTCTTTCAGACACCAATGACCCCTATTCCACCGGCGAACTTCAACTATTGCCTGCGATTATGCAATCTATGCTGAAACCTAAGGCTGCTATTTATACGCATGTCTACCCGCTGGTGTCTTGGTTTGGATCTTGAGGCACACCATAAGAAAACACGAATTCAGGATGCACGAGCACCCAGAAGCAAGATGAAACTCCCGGGGTAGAAACCAAACCAATAGCCCCAAGCAAGGGGAAACTCCCGAGGTAACAACGAAAACGAAATCAATGGACGATTAAATTCGAAGCCCCGAGCCGCCAATGGCGCCGTTAAGATATAGCGGCAGCTGCGAATAGAAGCGGCCGTTATGCAACCGGCTTCCGTTGTGGCAGAACGCGAGATCGCCTGACATGGTAATCCCTAATGACGACTCAACGAAGCAAGCGCGCCTGTCAATGCAGCTCTACCCGAAGCAACAGTCGAATGACGCGACGTCACCGGCAAGAGCGGACCGCAAGCTGCGACCAGTGGGCGTTGCATCGGCCACCAGCCCGCGCACGCCCGACTCCCAGATTACTGTTAATTCTGGCTATCACTTTCAGCGGCGATGAAGGCTGTAGCTGCAGTTTTTGTTTCATCCGCCCTCTCGAATCCCTCGCCAAGTGACGTCTATAAATGACCCTTATACGGGATCGGGGGACGCGCGTTACACTCACGGGGAGCATTGCGTCATCCTTCTCGTAGCCAAGCAACCAAATAATAGCCGTTGTGTGGCCGTGGGTGTCGGTGGGTACAAATAAGATAACGAAGCGGGATTGACCGCCGCACTCCCAACCCACTAAGAAAAATAGATGGCACGTAGGTTTTGAGCAAGTAAGTGATGATTATTGAATTTGTACTAATCAATCAATCCCGTCGGATATCAGACATACCGTACATGAGCGTTGAGGATTAATTCCCCAGCCGTCACAAGTACTTAATGCCGACCACAATATCAGTTCACGAGCGCCTTTGTCTCTTTCCTTTCATACACAGAGTAGCGCTTGCAAAGCGATCAATAGAGAATGTAAATCGAGGTCAGCAAACGTTTCTTGTTTACACACCACATAGTAATTGAATTGTTAGTTAACGTGCCGTGGTTGACAGACATGTAGTAGGCAAAAGCACATCTCGTCGCACATGAGACTGCTAAGAGCGGAAGGCGACAAAATGCAGCTGCGAATCTCCATCACGAACAGATATTGGGTTTTGGCACATCCATGATTCAGGCGAATTAAGATAGGCGAAGTCGGTTAGTGGTTCAGTACACGCTTCCCACGAAATATTTCTACTTTCGAATTCGCTTTTTCTGCTTTTTTAATTTTTTTTTTTTCTGCTTCTTAAACTAATGAGGACCACAGGCGCATCACTGCAATGGCTCAGCGACCAGGCGGTTAACGGCAATAGTTGCTACCCTTATCTAATTGCTAGCGCTCGACAACTTTCTTTTGAAACGCTGCCATTGTTCGTAGCTTGTCACCACTTATTTCGTTTGGCAAGTCAATACAGCGACCGTCTTCCCTGCCAAGTGCTTATTGATCGCAAAGGGCGCACGCACGCACATAGCTTGATCGAACGTCGCCGGGGCTTTCTTCCAGTGAGCGAATATTGAGCGGCCAGACGGTGCCCTCCCCCATGGTTGCCTTCGGTTCGTGATGCTTCAACATCCGCGAAGAGGACACAACATACAAACGGCGGCGCCAGTAACCGAACGCTATAAACCCGCTCTATTGCATTTTTTTTTCTTTCACCTTCCAAAGAACAGCCTGAATCGATGTCCCTGTCCGACATGCACCATTTTTATCATGTGTCGTGAATGCGTGAGGAGCTATCAATTTTTTCACTCGGCTTTGTCGGGCAATAGCGGAATTATTGATCGCGGTTCTCGTCCTTTGCATTTCAGGCATTGTTAGATTGGTCGTTCCCTACGATCCCCAAGTGCGACAAATCAGCAGTGGGTGATAAAAAACTTATAACATTGGAAAGGGAGGACGCTTGCTTTTGGTAATTCTGAGGCTTACAGAACGTCGGGAACCACAGTTCTTGGCACTCAATCGCAAAGTCACTCTTGCTGTATACACTCCTAATTTCGGGTAAATTTTGATAACTATGGCCCTTTGTTGAATTCAGTTGATTGCCTTCGGAGTGACGAGCAGAGTGACACAAACAATGTGGATTTCGTTGTAGTAAGACCATTTCTTCCATTTCCTTCAATAAAAAGAGCGAGAGGAGGGATGAGAGAAATTGGTAAAATTGCTGCGCTCTTAAATTTTGGCCTGAAATTTCAGTAGGAGGTCCTGAATATTCAAACAAAGACTTCAGCCGCCTTCTGGGGTTAAGTGGGACGCCATTCGTGTCCAGCCTCCGCAGTAAGTTTAATGGACGAACTGGTGCCAACATTTTTCTCAGCTGGTAGCTGGTAGGTCCATCTAATTCTTATGATTCAGTCATGTGAGGGTGCATGCAATTTCAACGTGACTGACCGCAGAGCATGACACTCACTTTAGAAGGCCGTGTTATAAAATTGCTTTGGTTCCCACTAGAAGCAGCCGAGAGTAGCTGTCAGCAGCGTGGGGCTTGCTAAATTGCTGATCATTAAGCCAGTATAAATATCGGGCAAAATTTGTTTTGAATTTATTTCTCCCAGAGATGGCGCGATTCCGCCCCCACCCACTTCTATCGTTGTACGAAATTACAACAACGTAGGCGGCTTCCCCAAAGGCGCAGCAGGTTGGCAGGAAAAGCATGTTTTCCAGCTAGAAGTTTAATAATGCCCCTAACGAAGCGCAAATAGATTCAGTTAAAGAATCTAGCGGCGTGCATTTTACTGTTTCCGATCATTCTACCTCTAAGCGCGAAAACGCACGAGGATCTATGCCTGTTCGCGATGGGAATATGAAGCTCTATTTTGTCTCCTTCCCTTCATAACAGTTTCATTGCAGTGCACTGTCAAAGGGACCAGATGTGCTTTCGCCAACTATGTCTGTGAACCACGGAACGTTAACTAACCTTGAAGTCTTAACATCGAACCGAAAGAGAAAATAAACATGACATGCTAGGGCTAATACTCCGCATTCGGCCAACTAAGCTTAATTGACTGCTTTTTTTTTTTTTTTTTTTTTTCCACTGCGGCTCCTCGCTTCTAACACGACCAGTAGCAAGAACAAGAGACTCAAATATGAAGGAAGGTAACAGTTGTCCAAACCAAAAAAAGCACAAGGAAATGTTTCCATTTTTTATTTGACCTTGTTGCTGTGATAAACGGGAAATTAATGGCGCAATCATTTCACGCACATGATTCGAAAATAAAAGAGACAACAACCGCGTGGCATCGGTGGTATCTGAACCCATTACGAATCGATGAGGGTGGCGCTGGTGAACAGTCCCAGGGATAAGCTAGACGCATCATAAATACCCGTGAAACGGAAGATTGGACAGTTGTCGCCATAGCTCGATTATATAGATCAGGGCACGCGATAGTCGGAAGTCATAGGTTTATACAGGTAGGGTGTGGTATTGTTCTCTTTTTCCTAAGCAATTATCTTCAACCCATAAAATGATTACACAACAAATTACCCATTTATCTACGTAACAAATCACCGAGAAAAATATAAACATTCCCCTATGCTTCCTTTGGTTTCAATTACTTTTGTCTTCCTTCCTGTAGAGGTCATAATGAGCACCTAATTTTCTGCCCTTAAAGTCTCAAATAATAATAATAATAATAATAATAATAATAATAATAATAATAATAATAATAATAATAATAATAATAATAATAATAATAATAATAATAATAATAATAATAATAATAATAATAATAATAATAAATATTTATTTAATGTGCGCAGGAACAACCAAGTGGTCTTCGTGCTGCAGCACAAATAAAAAAAAGAAACAAAAATGAACATGCACAAACATGTTTACACACACAGAGAGAACACAAAAGAAGAAATAAATAATACATGAAATGAAACTAAGACGAAAAGTATCACGGAAAGTAAGCAATCAATCAGTAGCGTCACTTATATACACAGTAAGAGAATTTTTGAGCACATCAGCAAAGAAGAAAAAAAAAACGAAAAAAAAAACGGTAGATAGAAGAGAAAAAAAACAACAACAAATAACTGACATTGATTATAGTAATATAGAAATATACATAAAATAAACAACCATTCCAGGCGCAACAACTGCATGGTACTTAAAACACAGGCTAGAAATACGGAATAGTAGAATAAAGAAATAGAATTGAACACGGGACAGTAAGATTCGAATATAAAGTTTAAAGTTGAAATATAAGTAAGAAACGGATAAAAATCAGTTCAAGATACAGACAGCATTGAACAGGAGAAAAAGCAAAAAGTGAAGTAAATGCAATATTAAGGCTAGAAAGTGGGAGTTATATGTGATAAACTACTATTTAGAATACAACGCTACGAACATCCAATGTAAATGAACAGAGCGAGTTTTGGAGATGTCAAGGTGAGGACAAAAAGAGTTAAATAACCACTGCATTCTGTCCAGAGGGGAATGGGAATGAAGAGGAGAAACTTGAAATGGTCTGAATTCCCTCATGCTCTTTCGCGGAACGCGCAGTAGGATGTACTCTAAGAGCTGAGGGCACAGAATGTGGCCATGAAGGAGTTGTACAAAAATATGATATCAGGTCTGATACGACGGCAGTGAAGAGAAGGAAGATTCAGTTGGGCGCTCCTGGTGGAGCGAGATGGGGAAGTTGCTCAAGGAAAGCGGTAATGAAATATCCGTAAAATTGTTTTTTTTTACTCTGTCAACCTTGTCCAAGATCGATTTGCAAGTGCCATTCCAAACAACCGACGCGTGCTCCAGGAGCGGCGAGCATATGGACAGGTACAGTTTGAGGAACGGAAGTGGAGTATGGAACTCTCTCGAAAGTCTGCAAACGAATCCGAGTGTGCGCATAACGCGCTGAGCAATGCGTTTAGTGTGAGAGGAGAAGCTGAGGGTGCGGTCAAAAAGTACACCAAGGTCATTAATTTCATCAACCCTGTCCAACAGCACAGAATTCACAGAATAATGGTAGAGAAAGCTATGTGTTTCACGAGTAAAGAACACAACCCTAGTTTTGGAAGAATTGAGGGTGAGTCGATTCTTCGCACACCAATCAGAAAAAGCAGATATGTCCGATTGCAACAACAAGCAATCTTGAAAAGAATGTATTACCTTGAATATTTTTATATCATCAGCATAAAGAAGAAACGAGGAGTTCTTTATCGCCGAGGAAACATCATTAATAAAAACGGAGAAGAGAAGCGGGCCTAGTACTGAACCTTGAGGAACTCCACTCGTTGCAGGGTAAACGAAAGAAGTCTGTCCATTGACACTGACAAAGCAGAAGCGATCAAGGAGATAGTTGCGTAGGAGGGCTCCGAGTGAGACTTCAACGCCAGAGAGTAGAAGTTTTTCAAGAAGTAGTGAGTGAGTAACAACGCCGAAAGCTTTGCTCATATCACAGTACATAGTGTCAACCTGACCCCTCTGAAGGACTGCTGCCGAGGCATACGTCATAAACGCGACTAGGTTGGTAGAAGTAGAGCGACCCGACATGAAGACATGTTGATTCGGTACTATGATATGTTTGAGATGGAAGGAAAGTACGTTGTGCAAAGCTAATTCGAAAAGCTTAGATGTTGCACATAGAAGAGAAATCGGACGATAATTGGAAACATCAGATTTGTTTCCAGACTTGAAGACAGGAAACACGCGTGCCATTTTTCACACGCAAGGAAAGGCAGCATTTTTTAAACAGTTATTAAATATGGCAGTCAGTACTGTTACAAAGATATATCTGAAGGCTTTTATTATGGCGGCTGGAATGCCATCAGGTCCAGGAGACAAAGATGGTCTCAGACGCTTAAGACTCTCAGTTATCAACTCCTCGTCAAAGAGAATGGAATTAGATAGTGCACCAGATGGGAGGCAAACGGAAGCACAATGTGGATATTTGTAAACGGAGGAAAAATGTTGGGCAAAACTGTCGGCAACATCCCGAATTTCCGAACCCTGAGAGTCAACTAAGCTGATACTTACATCTGATTTAATGGAACGCTTGCGAACGTAACGCCAGAACTGACTAGGACGATTTGAGGCACTCCTCTCTAAAGACTCAAGATAGGAGTCGTAGTCCCGCTTGTATAAGCTTTTGCAAAGAGAACGCACACGGCGAAACTCATCTGCCCAATTGTGAAACCCAGGGCGTTTCGCTTTACGATGGGCCCGTTCCTTGAGTTTTAACACCGTTATTAGTTCCCTTGAAAACCAGGAAGGGAACTTCCTACTCGTCGGAGTATGCAAAGGTATGTACCGACGCATACCATCAAGAACTATTTCTGTAAAGCGACTGACTTGTCCATCTGAATCATTAATGTCATTTAAAAGGGACCAGTCGACGGAAGAGAAGAAATTGAAAAGACCGACATAATCACCACGTGCATACGCGAAACGGGGCGAATTCCTCACCCGATCTGAATTAGTAGAAGGTGAGGCAGAGTCAGCAGTAGTAGCTAGAAGCGGAGGGTGAAATTTGTCACAGCGAGTCAGCGGTATGTCTGAACTCGAGACTCGAACACATTCAAAATTCGAGATACAGATGTCAAGAATATTACCACAGCAGTTTTCAATGAAATTGTGTTGCTGCAAAGAGTTAAAGGCTATAAAATCAAGTAGAGCGTTACACTTACTTAATATGTAATGATTGTTGTGAGAAGAAATAAATGAGTTCCAGTTGATACCAGGAGTACTAAAATCGCCTAAAATAAGAAGTTTGTGTTTGCTATGATGGGTTATAACATGTTCGATTGAGAGCAGAACATCATCATAGGCTGGAGGAGGAAAATTCGGAGGAATGTAGAAAGCTGCAAGTAAAAGTTTTTCATGTCGATTTAAAGTGAGCTCGAGCCACACACATTCTTCAACCGTTTCCAGATCGGAACGTCGAACAAACTTCACAAAACTGTCAATAGCAATGAGCACTCCACCTCCTCATGATTTGGGACCTGTTTCAGGGCGGTCGCTACGAAAAACAGAGTAATTATTTGGAAAGAAATCATTGGAAGGAATATCACTTGACAGCCAGGTTTCGGTAACCACAACAGCGGTATAACAACATGACAAGACGCTAGAAAAAAATTCTGATCCCTTAGTCCGAAGACCTCGGGCGTTTTGATAATAGATGACCAAATTAGGGGCCACTGCAATTTTGCGTCAGTTCTGAGGAATGAAGCATATCGTCGTAAAGCTTCCCGCGAAAGTCCTTGTATATGCAACCCATCGGCCACATCGAACTCTCAACAAGCTTACTGTAGGATTCTTCATCAACTTCAATATGGAAGGACGAGTAGGAGTCGTACCTTGTTTTCAGCTGCCGGCAGGAAAGGGGAGTAATATTCACTGATTTTAGATGGTTGGTAAGGTCTACCGATGTTGTATCGGGACTGAGTTTAGAGACGAAAATAGTCTTCGGACGCTTCTTTTGGTAAATGGCAACGTTCAGGACAGATGAGCTTATAATAATAATAATAATAATAATAATAATAATAATAATAATAATAATAATAATAATAATAATAATAATAATAATAATAATAATAATAATAATAATAATAATAATAATAATAATAATATAAGCAAGAAATAAACGATTTACGATATCTCCTGTGAAAGAAACAAACATCGCGAGGAAGCGTTCAAACGTGACTTATTTACACTAGCTGTTACCCTACTCTTGATGACCACTGAGCGGTGCACACAATAACTTGCCAAGAAACCACGCGGGTGTTACTTAGCGCATCGAGCGTCTACCCTAACCCCTTTACCCCATCATCTTTCCTGACACTTCAAAACAAATCCCACCTGCTCAAAATAGTGAAACCATTCTCCGTTATTTCGCTTTGTGTCTTTTCCTTGCATACCTTACGAGAAAATTGCAGGCGAAGACTCATAACAGCAAAACGCAACGTGACATATACGCTGCCAAGGACAGTGTCCTTCAAAACGGGAGGAACTGGGGTCAAATAAGAGAACGAAATGAACTAGAAGGAAATCAACGGGTACGCATAGCCTATTGCTTTGAGCGTGTCAGCTTCGCTATAAGGGTTACTGAAGAAAAGACAATGCTTATATCGTCACTGTGGAGATGTCTGCATTTCTATAGGACAATTTGTCGAGTACAATGCCATACCAAGTTTCATACCTGCCACACTTAATTAGTTGCGTAAATTTACCACCGCAGTTAACCTCATAATACTTTCCATGAGTGAGCGTAATTGTTCTCTTAGAATACCAGAAGATTAGAAGAATTCAAGCCATGAAACTTTATTGCCTCCTAGAGCGGAAGTGGAAGGAGCACACATGGTCGGATGTCTTTTATTTCTAAGAAAGTCCCTAGTTGAGATTTACAGCTGCTTGTCCCTAACGCCTAGGAATATAATAGAAAAGCTGTGGACGCAGACAAAGAAGACGAAGTAAATGAAAAAGTACCAATAGCATTGCACCGAGGTGGCCTGTAAAGGCAGTGTACTGCAGACGTTCCTTCGTGAAAAAGCTGAAACGATAGCATATTCGATATCTTCTAATCGACCGTCTAAATGGTTAAATTGGTAAATAATGACTTTTCCTCTCCAATTAAATAAATCATGCCGCATGCTTCGGGCGCCCGACGAAACTTCCACCTCATTGCACATTTATGAAATGTGTTCGAGGAAAAATACGACACAACGATACACCGGAAGAAAAAGGAATCGCCGCCGGACGCCGCGATTCGCCCCGACCACAGTGTGCGATTCGTTTCAGGCCCAGCGCCGCCGTCAATCAATAATTGCGCGCAGAAACCGCCCGGCATATTCGACGTCGTTTTTATTAACTCCGTATACACTGGGCCCTAATCTTCTAGCATTATGCTTGCTTGTCAGCGAAGAATTTCATTTCTTTTTTTCTCTTTCTTTGTCGGCGAGTATTCCCTTGGAAGAGCGTTCTCTTACTTCCGCCGTCCCCTCGCCCACCGCCGTCCATCTCGTTACCGCGGCCGCCTCGTTCGGAGGCGCGGTCATCTTCTATTCGTTCGCCCCCGGCAGGCATGAGGGAGAGAGCGGGTCAAATCTGGGGGAGGGGTTACTGGCAGCAGCAGCCGAAGGCTCCACTCTCGACTCTCTCTCCGGGGCCTCTGTTGGCGACTCCATTCAACGAAGCCGCGCATGCGGCCTTTTATTCCGACCCTCTCTTTAACGATGCCGACTTATAGTTTTCTCCTTGCTCGCATTTTGCCTCCAGAAGGAAATGAACGATGCTGCTGTTGCCGCCGCCGCCTCCGTCTGCGGGGATGAGTCTTCTTCTCTTCCTTTCCATTGCTTCCGAGTCCGCACGTCGTCGTCGTCGTCGTCTCTCGAAGAGCGCTTTAAAATACACTGACAGCGTCGAAAAGCCCGTCAGAAAACAGGAACCGAAACGAACCGGCGCGAAATGCTGAAAGCTTCCAAATGAAATCTGAAAACGGCCCACAAATGGAAAGTTCAGCCTGGAAAACGTACCCGTGCGCGTCTTACCCCACGCGCTGGAGCGGGAAGCCGAACGAAAGACCCACGCTTCCGGCTGCTGCAGCTGCCGTCGTTTTAACTCGCGAAGCGCAGCCAACGCAAACATGACTTGCCCGAGCGACGCACCGTTAACTTTCACCTCAACCCGTATAGGTGACGGCTCGCTCAAGTTAGCGCACGCGCCATGTAAGTACGGAAACGCGGCGCTGTTGCAACATGAGCGAGGAAGAAGAGATAGACAGAGGAAGCATTTTATTGGGGAAACTTCATTTTAGTTGGCAAGGAAGGCATAAACATGCTCCACCATGGCCAGCTGATGATGTAACTGAACCAAGGTCGACCGACGCTCCAGGAGAATGCAGTTGGGTAAAGGATATATTCCCCCGTTCTTCTGCTACGCTTACATTACGAGAGAGCAAAGAGCGTTGAGAATATAAGGCATTCCTTTCGCAGAATTCAGTCTATACTGTGCCTGCTCGATGCTGCGAGAGAGAGGGCAAGCAATATCCGAGCGACAAAATTAGTCTGATTCCACTAGATATGAGAGCGCAGGTCTGCGCTACACTGGGTGTTGGCCCCGCTTCAAACCATCCTGTCTTCCAGCGGGTGACCCCTCCCGCATTGTTCGGGCTCTGTTTTTGCTACCGAGGGATCTGGCATTACGCCGAATAACCGTGAAAATCCGAATACGTATCTTAAATTCCTGCCCTTTTATTTATTTTTTCCTCACAACCCAGGCTCAAATTTCGCTTCAGTTTGTTCCATATAATCCGAGAATCGATCGAATGTTCGCAGGAAATAAATGAGCTTCTCCCGACTGGTAGGGATTAGAGACCCACGTATAGACGTTCAAGCACTGCATGTCGTTTCGCAAGCTACGAATGAAAACTAGAAATGTTTCAAAAAGGGCGCTGACAGGAATACCAAAGAATAAGAAGACGGGCGTGTCGCATACTCTTGTCGCACCATTTTGTTGCAAAATACGGCCCCTGAAGAAGTTGCTTTCTTGTCGGCTGCTCTCTGGCTTTTCTTGCCTAAAGGTAGCATACGGTGCAAACGACGGACCTCGCATTTTGGTTTTATTGCTTTAAAGTCTGTTTTTTGCGCACTTTATACCAATAAATTTAGAGCCCCCGCCTCTGACTTCTTTCTCGGCAAAAGGAGGCTTCCGTTGCGATAGCTAAAAGTTTTGAACTTTCATACAGAAGCTACACGACTTTGTATTTTCCTTCTTAGCTTGACCTTTGGCAATAGCATAGCAAATTTGCCCTCACAAAAAAGACGTCGGTCTGTGTAAACACAAAAGAGCTGTTACGCGCCACGGGACCTCTACAAGAAAGAGAAAAGTGGGGAAATCGTGAATCAAATTTTGTCCTAAATTCAGCTTCTTTTGAGTGCATTTTTGTATGAATGAATTTCGCCGCATGTTCTGCATAAAATAGATTCTGCAAAACACGTGCGAGGAAACTGGAGAGTGAGGTTGGATTCACACCTAATGGGTTAAAGGTACCGCTGCTATACACTTTTTTCTGTAGACGCCCTTCATAGGGCACGTCCTGAGTCTTCATTGCCAGCAAAATTTGATAAAAAGACGTGCTTAGGCATTTTTCAAATATTTAAACAGTTATTACGTAGCTGTCTGAACTGAAGCACGTAAGTTACAGCCGGTCAGATATAATTTCGGGAGAACAGCCAGAGAGACACCTGACCTGGTCGTTAGATGCATCCGTGCAGCCATTCCACTACATTCAGCGCGTTGTTCTGGAGTTGTTGGCCCTCTGTGCACGCCTGGAGTCCTGCAGCTCTCCTTGTAAAACCTAGTTCATTGTACTCAAATTTCGTAGGTTCTTAAAGGCCCGTAACCCCCATACGAAGGGAAGATAGAAGGACTGATTACACTTCGCTGCTGTCAAATATGCAAACTTCACATAAAAGATTAAACGTCCCATTGCGAAAACACCACGGAGATGTGGAGATTAAGCAAACACGTTTTCTCCCGACGATCCATCGTGGTATGTAGCTCAATGGCTGCTGTGTTGCGCGGTTGGGCATGCGGTCTTGGGACCTAACCCAAGCCGAGGTAGCTGTATTCTGGCGTATTCACGAAAATTCTAAAGCGTCCGTGCGTCGAGCGTGAGATCTTGCCGCACGTAAAACTATCCCAGGTAGTCGAGGTTAATCCCGAATCCTTCACTAAGGCGTTCCGAGGTAGCTCTTGTGCAACCCCCCCCCCCCCCCCCCCCCCCCTATAAATAAAGTCATGCGCTCTGCCCTTCAGCTGTCTCGTGGAAGGACAATATGACGCTTTTGAGCAGCCAAAGTTTGGAAGTACCAGAAACTGTCACCATACAGCGTTCTAGATTCGATGTAGACATGTGCAACCCTTGTCCCAAGGCAAATGGCCTAGAGAGGTTTCCTTCTAATTTGTGTAGCGGGGACCCGCGGAAGGGTTAAGATCCGGAGTGTGGCTCGAGCGCGAGTGTTGCTCTCACCTCCGAGAGATTTAGAAATATGGCGATGCAAAACGACCCATGCAACGTTTCCCAGAATGGAACCTCTTTGGAACCTTGATATTTGACAAAGGCTGTAGACTGTTTAAAAAGGTTCATATATTCATGCAACGTTTCTTCTTTTTTTTTTTTTTTTTTCTGGGCATTTGGCCTGAGCCCTTTTTTCAAAGTTCCGAAGCCAGCAGCTTTGACCGATCTACGAAGCGACGGCCGATATGCAAATTCCACGGAGGAGACTGGAGCTCGCAAGAAGAGCTAGCAAAAGAAAAGAACGAAAAAGAAACGAAAAGAACCGAGAGCTCCCTTGACGGAGCGGAGAGCGAAATCCACGTGGCTGTGCTCGAACAAGGACAAGAACGCCCCACCGCGGGTTCCAGTGCACCTGGTGATGATGCTGCTGTTGCCTGAAACACTTCGTCCGGTTTTGCCGAGAAGTTAAACCTTAAATCTAACGAGTGGTCTTATACTTTTGTACTGTCCAGTGTCCAGTCAGTCGTGCTCCTCCTCAATCGAGCGCCGGCAGAGACTACACTTTCGTAACAGTCTCGCACTCATCGCATAGTCAAGCCGGTCGCACTGGCCGTCTCCGGCAAGCGGCAGCCTTCACCGAAGCGATAAAGATGATTGTGTATCGGGCGGCCGTGCCCTCTTTACTTCCTGTCTTCAACGGAAGTAGGTTGTCTAGAAGGCACGAAATACATATTAAGTACAACGAGTAAGAGCGGTTTATTCATCGGCATGTTCAGAAACCGCAATTCTGCAGCGTTCGTCCACGCCAACTTGCAGTCCGGCCCGTGACGTTATCGGGATTCTGGTCAATCTCCAGATGAAGAAACGGCACGCTCTTTCGTCCGACGATTAGATCCCAAAGTCGCTCCGCCTCTGGCGCCTAACAAAGCTTCATTTTTCCACAACAGTATATTATAAAACGTGTACACCGTTGGCCGTACTTGATCGCCGCAAACGCAGGCTGCGTCATAAAGGTGTGTACTGCCCGGACGCTGCAAATTTTTATTGCAGTGTGACACATTTCTATTTCGTTTTGTTATGAAAGAACCACAACAAAGCAAGGTGAATTTAACGGACCGCCATCGCATGATAATACTTTCGCTTTCTCAAGAAATTCTGCGAACTATTAGTGATCAGTTAGTTTTTCCATACCATCAAAGGTTTTTTTTTTTGTGTGTGTGTGTTAGAATTATTGATAAATCATTACTTGTACCCTCATAATACTACTTCATCCGGTGGTGTGCATTACTGGTAGTGTTAAAAACTGTAGCGACGCTCAAGGGCAGCACAAAAAATAAGACGAGTAGATGAGATAGCGCCTTTAACGCCTTTTCATTCCGCCGATTTTCAAACACGCTTTTTCAATATTTAAAATATCATTACTGCAACATCGGTACACATTCCAAATAAACTTTATTAAGTCATACGTACTCCAACGCGTTCACTAGGTGCCCCTATAACACGCCTGGTATCAACGGCTCTTCGTCGCGTATGCATCGCGTGCCCGCCTGTTATGCGAAGTGCCTTGCTTCGAACACCAACAGTGGCAAGTTTATTTTAAACAATTACTTCCATCGCCTAAAATGATACATAAGAGGAACCTCCTCGCCAATATTTGCTCCATTTGGACCCTCCTCGAATTCTACAGATTTATTTGAACCTGGGTCGTTTGAAATTCCCGCGCAAGTTCATGTGGCTGTGACGTCACCCTGTCGACCAACCAGGATTTTTTTCCGACCGCCGCGGCAGGATTACGGCGCCGGCTATTCGTTGGGATGAGGTTATTGTCCTTAGGAGCGGAATAAGGAAAGAGTACATTACTCTTTCTTTACCATGGAAGGTAATGAATGAGCAGCCACAACAAAATGCATAAGCTCTGGAGCCGAGTTTGAGGACTTTTGTTCTTTTTTTTTTTTTAATTAAGTGAATTTCGCCTGAACGAAGAACGAGACATTTCCACGCTAGGTGTTCCTGGATGCTCTACTGTGGTTCCATGCGGGCCTCGCAGCATTCTCGATTACTGTCCGTACAGCTCCTCAAGACTACCACGTACATATCTTCGGCAAGCCCATCATATTAGGGTGCCTCGATGTTGCCCGCGCGCCGCCCTTCAGGGTGATAACACGCTTTGTACGGCATCGTGCCGCCGCGGCGTCATTTTGGTTTTAAGCGGCTGTCCGTGCGGTCGTCCCTGCCACGCTCGTCCCTGCAGCCGGTTAACGCGGTCATGCGCGGTCATGCCGATGCGCGAAGCGCTTCTTAGAACCAAAATGGCGACGCTGTCATCACCCTGAACGGAGGCGCGCAGGCAACATCGAAGCACCCTAGATCATATGCCAGCAAAGTGGCCTCTGGTGCGACTGGACATAAAAATATGAGCGTAGTCCTTAAGAAATCTCGGCAGGGCATCACTGCCTACTTTACATTTATTCTCTATACCTCTTACTGCTTCCTGATATGAAAGACTCGTTCGCTCACTGAATTTCGCGAATATAGCCTCACATGGCCGAGTAGAATAGCCTTACTTCATTGCCAAGCTTGTGAAAGCAGCTTGGCAATGAACTATAAAGTTTTTTTTACTATAAAGTAAAAACGAAAATATTGAGGCACTTAGGACCCATTAAGATCGATAAGGCGAAAATCTTTGGTGCTGATTCTACTGTACTGTTTATTTGACCGAACCCCGCCTACCATGCAGCACCGAACAGCGGCTCCTTCTGTGCCGGTTCGAGATAAGCAGTTCCACTCGGCGGCGATGGCACGAGAAATTTTCATTAAGAGCCATGTAAGACATTCGCTTTAAAAAGGCGTTTAGTGATTCCATTAGAATTAAGCCACGTACATACGTTTAAGTATTTGGGTTCGCTCAGATTTAAGTGCAAACAGCGTTTCAGTCTATTTTGATGCCGGGATGCTTTTTTGCAGAAACAAGGAAAGAACAGTGCCATAGATCAGATGGCAGCTCAGCAACTTCCTCTATCACCTTCTCGACTGAGAATTTTATCTAAGCGCATATGAAACGCATGTTTGAAACGAGTCCTGTGGTATATAAATGTAACCACCTTGAAAGAATGAGGACCAACTCGAACAAATGAAAACATCAAGGCTGCTGTCTTCGCATATCGCTGTGCCACAGCGATATGCGTCGATCGTGTCTGTACGGCGCAGAAAGAATAAGGCAAGGGTGTTATTTTCCCGTGCAAATGTGAATGCGTCTCAATCGGGCCAGTTTCCTGCTCTTCAGATCTCATTTTCTCGGCCACTAAGCTTGCGAGGCCCAAGGGCTTTGCGCACGCTATATGTTCTCCCGAAGAACGCTGGCTTGATAAGTTGGTATTGAACATTACCTCAAGTGAAATTATTTATATCTGTTCGCCTTCTGGCGAATTGCAATGCCAAGCAGGGGCACCTCAAACTAAGAACTCTCGGGAGAGGTGTTGTAAAGATGTAATTCTTCGGTGTTCACTTCTAAAGAGGACGAAAAGTATGTGTGGTATATTGTTTACGCGATTTCTTTAAAGGCCGCGTTATCCAGTAAATTCAGAATTGTCGGTGTTGTAAGCGAAAAATCACTCGTATGAATCTGGCAGGTGGTGGTTGGCAGGTGAATGGACGCCCACTGAATGCTTGAGGGTTGTGCGCCGTCGTGATAACACATCACATGAATCAGTGAGCAGGAGCTATCGACTCGAATAGCTCTTTTTAGAGGGGGAGGTAAGATGGGAACCAAACCTTTCGAGCTCCTTGGATCCAGAGTCGGGCGGCGTCATTTTGGTTTTAAGCGGCTGTCCGTGCGGTCGTCCCTGCCACGCTCGTCCCTGCAGCCGGTTAACGCGGTCATGCGCGGTCATGCCGATGCGCGAAGCGCTTCTTAGAACCAAAATGGCGACGCTGTCATCACCCTGAACGGAGGCGCGCAGGCAACATCGAAGCACCCTAGATCATATGCCAGCAAAGTGGCCTCTGGTGCGACTGGACATAAAAATATGAGCGTAGTCCTTAAGAAATCTCGGCAGGGCATCACTGCCTACTTTACATTTATTCTCTATACCTCTTACTGCTTCCTGATATGAAAGACTCGTTCGCTCACTGAATTTCGCGAATATAGCCTCACATGGCCGAGTAGAATAGCCTTACTTCATTGCCAAGCTTGTGAAAGCAGCTTGGCAATGAACTATAAAGTTTTTTTTACTATAAAGTAAAAACGAAAATATTGAGGCACTTAGGACCCATTAAGATCGATAAGGCGAAAATCTTTGGTGCTGATTCTACTGTACTGTTTATTTGACCGAACCCCGCCTACCATGCAGCACCGAACAGCGGCTCCTTCTGTGCCGGTTCGAGATAAGCAGTTCCACTCGGCGGCGATGGCACGAGAAATTTTCATTAAGAGCCATGTAAGACATTCGCTTTAAAAAGGCGTTTAGTGATTCCATTAGAATTAAGCCACGTACATACGTTTAAGTATTTGGGTTCGCTCAGATTTAAGTGCAAACAGCGTTTCAGTCTATTTTGATGCCGGGATGCTTTTTTGCAGAAACAAGGAAAGAACAGTGCCATAGATCAGATGGCAGCTCAGCAACTTCCTCTATCACCTTCTCGACTGAGAATTTTATCTAAGCGCATATGAAACGCATGTTTGAAACGAGTCCTGTGGTATATAAATGTAACCACCTTGAAAGAATGAGGACCAACTCGAACAAATGAAAACATCAAGGCTGCTGTCTTCGCATATCGCTGTGCCACAGCGATATGCGTCGATCGTGTCTGTACGGCGCAGAAAGAATAAGGCAAGGGTGTTATTTTCCCGTGCAAATGTGAATGCGTCTCAATCGGGCCAGTTTCCTGCTCTTCAGATCTCATTTTCTCGGCCACTAAGCTTGCGAGGCCCAAGGGCTTTGCGCACGCTATATGTTCTCCCGAAGAACGCTGGCTTGATAAGTTGGTATTGAACATTACCTCAAGTGAAATTATTTATATCTGTTCGCCTTCTGGCGAATTGCAATGCCAAGCAGGGGCACCTCAAACTAAGAACTCTCGGGAGAGGTGTTGTAAAGATGTAATTCTTCGGTGTTCACTTCTAAAGAGGACGAAAAGTATGTGTGGTATATTGTTTACGCGATTTCTTTAAAGGCCGCGTTATCCAGTAAATTCAGAATTGTCGGTGTTGTAAGCGAAAAATCACTCGTATGAATCTGGCAGGTGGTGGTTGGCAGGTGAATGGACGCCCACTGAATGCTTGAGGGTTGTGCGCCGTCGTGATAACACATCACATGAATCAGTGAGCAGGAGCTATCGACTCGAATAGCTCTTTTTAGAGGGGGAGGTAAGATGGGAACCAAACCTTTCGAGCTCCTTGGATCCAGAGTCGGACACGCTACTTTTATGCTACGCATGCGCGCCTTCGTAAGGTTAGGTTAAAGCGGAGCTTAATATCTATGTGGGGCGGTCTTTCTGGTAATTTGGTAGCTTATGACTGTGTGCTAATTAGTCCGTGTAAAATTATAGATCTAAAAGTTACGGGGTTAGGGATTAAGCGAGAAAAAAAGTGCACGCGCAGGAACATGGTTCAGCAAGGGGAGCCGCAGGTGGGAACCATTAACGCTTCAGCGTACTGCCCTTAAATGTGGTGGTTAAGTGTTCCGCAAATATTCCTTCTCACTCCGTCTCATTACCGCTAGAATTTTGGACAATGTCATTACACTAAGCCACCAGACAGCGGTGCGCTCATTTGCTAGAAACACCTTGAGGATACACGAAAATCGATATGCGCAAAAGCATTTACTTGTCAAATGCACGTTCGAAAGTCATATCAATAGCAAGAAGTCTCACACTTTGTCAGACACGCATGGGCATTCAATTCTCCTTCCCGAAATATAACCGCCGTCATGTGCGCCATATAAGCGTAACACAGCATTTGTGGTTTTCTTCCAAATATGTTTTTTTTTTTTGCTTTGTCCTGACCATCCAATGATAAAATCCGCGCGGCGACACCCTCCCCTCCCTGCTTCTCCTTGGTGTGAAGAGTGCCATAGGAAATACGCCGCACGACGCTAACTAGAACCGATGACAAACCGCGTGCGGTTAGTTACTATACTTAGCCACCACCCTCTTGTTTCTTGTGCCGCGAGCGAAGCTGCTTCCTAAAACATAGCGCCGTCGAGGCGAGAGTAAACGCTGATCTTTCTGAGGACCTCGTAAAGAAAAGAGGACCTCTTATCCTCGATGAAAGCACTCACTAGAGGCGCTGAAAACAAAACTTGATGTCCCTTATCAGCCGGCTTTGGTCATTTTGCCTCCTCTTTTATTTCCCTGTTGCCTCGCGCCACGAGAGCCTCTAGAGGCGCTGTCCGCATTTTATGTTCCTCAGCGCAATCACTGCCATTCGCGGCGGATTATTGCGCGGGGTGCCGAAGTCTGGCGTACCGCGCCCTACTTCCCGCATTTGCTCCCCACTACACACACGCGCGTCCTTTTTCACGCGTGCCTCGACCCTCTGTTGTTCTGCCTTCGTATAACCTCACTTCTCTCCTCAGCGGCCTCTTCCAGCCGCAGTACATTCTCGGCATCGCCCAACTGGCTATTGAAAATGTCATTTCAAATTTTTGGTTCAGTCAGGCGGGCGGCGAATTGTTGCAACTACAAGAGCTCGACACGCTTACGCTTATCTTCTCCCCTACCCTTGAAGTAAGGTGAAATTACCCTCGATGGCAGGTAACACGAACGTTTTTCTTAATCCTGGAAAGCGTGCCTTTTCTGTTTGCTGGTGAGCATTTAACCACGTTAGTGGTTGCTTTTCTGTCGTTTTGTTCATTAAAAGCGCAAGTACGCTCAGAATCACAATGTTGATTGCGCGTATGGTGCACATAAAAAAAAAAATATGTACTCCTTATAACACATAAGGACGTTACGAGCACCACTGACGTCGTTGCGCAGTTGTGCTGACGTTATTGAAATGAAATTATAATTTAAACAATTGTTGCTTATGGGACAATGCATGATGCAACGATTTCTTTTAAAAGACCTAATTTATTACCATGTTGCATTTCAGCCAGAAGTGTGCTTGGGGGATATTGTTGTGCTTCTTTTTTTTAGATGTCATCTATATTTTTCGAAGCGGACGACTGATTCTTAGTCATTGGTGTACTCTTCCTCTATTCGAAGACCTCTGTTTTTGGTCCGCTCTACGCAATCCCTATGCGCCGTGTACCCATTAGCCGTAACTATCTTGTCTAATATCGTGAGAGGAACATAAAAAGAAAAATAACCTTGAAACATCTTCATTGAATTTCAACTGTACTGTTATATTTAATGAGGTGTGATTGCTAATTAGAATCAGCAGTTGTGTTTGCTACATGCATAATTTCTTTTCGGTGAGCTATAGTCTAGCCATTGCAAGTCTTGAAACGGTAATGCACACAACATGCTCGGAACAGCAACACTTCTGTAGAAACCCTCTGCACACCGCAAAGAAGTACACAGCCATCGCATTCGATACAAAAGTCTCGTGCGCTCTCGGAGCACGCTTTAGCTGTGGTAAATTAACTGCACCCTAAAGATAAGTGCTAAAGAATACGAGCAATACTTTTAGCTACAGGTTTTGGTAGTGGCTGAAGTAAATCAGTGCGCTAGATACGAGCACATAATCCCGAGGCAGTAAAGTCTATGGTCTGTTGCCCAGATCCCACTGTGTTGAAAACAGAATGCAAGCATATTCGTGTACCTTCTTTTCGCTGCCCGCTAAGAATAAACGCACGTCGTCGCAAATGGTACGGAGTTCCACTAATCGGCAAAGCCCTATATGTACAGCCCGTATAGGGCGTTGACTCCAGGCATGATAAGTGTCATGAGGTAATGCGATTACTGGTGAGTACTTTTCACTAAGGCCGTTCGAGAATCAATCACATTGTACGTTCTCCCCGGTTGCCATTTGCCATGATGTCATGAACGAAACTGCACCAGCATGGAATAGGCAAGAGTGACTTATTGTCTTCATAAAATTAGCAGATAGACATTTAACGCATCGACTAAAGGTGCCTTTTTCGGCTGCAACCAAACCAATACGCTTAATTACGATTTATGTGATGCATGCCGGCACAGGTACCCACGTACAACCAACGCCTCATTCCTTCACATGACAGAAAGTGGCACAAAGAGAAGGTATTATGGCTTTTGTGACTTGTTTCAAGTGCGACGTTCCTATATAGCACAGCAAGCAGTTGCGCAACTAGCTCTCCCCAATCGTAGCATTGTTAGTTGCATCGATGCAATTAGACCTTGGTTGCTGCTAATGACAAACCCAGGTTTCCGTTGCTGTGCCTTCTTTAGTGGCACGTATTCTGGCATCACAGCTCTCATAAATCACCATTGCGCATGTCGTAAGCCGCATAGCATGAGAATTGTCACGAGCTTTGACTAATTAACGTAGAAAGACTGGCTAGTTGGTCTTGATAAGTAGAATGCATATTTTCTCAGCGCAAAAGAGGAAATACAGACAGGACGCTGAGAAAATACGCATTCTACTTTGACTAATGTTGTGTGTTTCGTACATAATAGCTAACCTCACACACTCGGTGTCTTTGTCAACAGTTGTAGGGCACTCAAAACCTTGGAGCGTTGGAACGCTGCTCAAAGCAGCAGCACAGCAGCTACGCGGGTAGTCAAAAGTTCATAGGCCGCTCCGCACAGCCGAGGAGCGGCTGCTCTGCGCTATTGCGGCGCTGCTATCAGAAGCGCCCCCCACCGCGCGCTGGCGCGAGGATATGCACTGAGAGGGGCTCCGGCCGCTTCGTTTTCGCTCTCCTTGATGATAAAGCAGCGAAAAATATATTGCGGCACACGCCTTCACGGTTCCTTCTTCGGATTCCGCTGCGCTGCAGCCAATGACGCGACAGACGACCGTTAGTTAGCTAGGGGGCCTCAATGCACCCTGCCGTTCGCCGGAGTGAAGGGTGATGCTGGCGTCATTATTTAATGGAACTATGCGCTCATCTCCGTACGTTTTGTCATCTTGGCGTATTAGAAAGAGATAGAGAGAGCTCTTTAATGAAATGCAGAGAATTTAGCCGGCGTTTTGGATTCGCTGCCATGATAAACTGTGCAGGAAAGGGAATTGAAGAGAGAATTAAAGGCGGAATGGAGAGAGGTGTTGAATATAAACGACATAAAGATGGGGGAGATAGAATGCGACTATTAAATGCGTACTAAGGTTCATCCCCGAGTAATGTTAAACAATGAAGTGATGATATGTATAGTCCTATATGGGCCTACAAAATTCACAGCGTGAAAAGTGCGTGACAGTGACCTGCCACTGCACAAAGTTCATAGCTTGAAAAATGAGTGAGGGGGACATGCAACGTGAAACTATAGCTTGTCAAGAAGTCCAATGTCTTTTAACTATGCAAACAGAATGTCCATTGCCTCTCTCTGTTGCCCAAGGCAGGCTGAGGGACATACAATACTGTCAAATGTTAAAGGCACTGGGGAGAGCTTCTCCATGCAATGTTCATAGCAAGCACGTTTGTCAGGATACGCAGGGCACCCAAGCAAGATAAGTTTCGATCATGCCGCAGTTGTCACAATGCAGGCTGCTCGTCGACCTAAACGGTATCGCAAGCCGTTTCAGGCGCAGTCACTCATATAGAATTTCCAGATGGCGAGGAAACCTGGAAGGGAGTCTTGGTCTTAGATCTGGATCAACTGGGTGAAGGAATTGGTAGTATTGCGTTGACAAGCTCCGGAGCCGATACTTTTCTATAGAAGCACATCTTTTAGCCACTTGGGATGCATCAGATTTCTTGAAGAAAACCTGAATATATATCTGATGTTGGGGACCTTTACGAGTCGTTTCATCTGCTTTTTCATTTATAATGCCACAATATGCTGCTATCCACTGAAATGTTATGTAGTGGCCTGCGGCAATAGCCAAATATAACTACCGTTTACCTTGACATCAACTCTTCCGCAGCTCGGGGGCCATCACTGTGCCTTTTCACGAGCCATATATCTCCTACAGTTTCATCTACTGGAAATTTACTGCACACTGGAGGATAGAAAACTAGACGAGTTGATTTGGATACAAATGAGACATGGTCTAACAGCGCGAAAAAGACGGACAGGTAGAGTAGCAGTGACACGTGTTCATTCAGAGGTGTGGCATTTCTGTGGAGGCGTTCTTGGAATCCTTATCATTTCTACCTGGATTCTACCTCAATTCAATGGAAGGATAAGAATTTTGTCCAGCGATCGGGTATGCGCATAGGCTGCAGGGTTGTCACCGTGCTTAGTGATATCTACCTTGGTAGGATGGACAGACAATAAAGCAAAGGTTGGATGACAGGATCATCAAGGTGATGAGGTACGCTAATGATTTTATTCTCTTCAAGCGCACCGAGGACCCTACTGTTAAGGTGATTAAAGAAGTCGTCAAATGTTTCGAGGAGTTCTCATATGAACTGAAGTTCCCAGCGGAACCACCCAAGGAAAAATATATAGTTTTTGGACATCAAGATTATGTTTTCAACATGACATGCCTGCTGGGAATATTCCCCACCGGTCAGCCAAACCACTGCTCAGTTTCGACTCCGGATACTCAAGAACCGTCAAGCAGGCGGTGGCCTCTGTGTGCCTCAAGACGACACTCACGAAATAGTGCCCGCACAGGATGGAGGCCTCCTTAAAATTCCAAGCCCAGCGCCCGAAGGAAGCAGGATTTTCAGAAGTGACCCTGGGACAAATATGTGAGCGAATGGTCAAGCAAATGAAAATAGAAACTTCGCCACACACACACACACACACACACACACACACACACACACACACACACACACACACACACACACACACACACACACACACACACACACACACACACACACACACACACACACACACACACACACACACACACACACACACACACACACACACACACACACACACACACACACACACACACACACACACACACACACACACACACACACACACACACACACACACACACACACACACACACACACACACACACACACACACACACACACACACACACACACACACACACACACACACACACACACACACACACACACACACACACACACACACACACACACACACACACACACACACACACACACACACACACACACACACACACACACACACACACACACACACACACACACACACACACACACACACACACACACACACACACACACACAAAATGGAGGATCGCAAGATAGGACGTTAGCCATCGCTTACGTTCGCGGGGTTTCACAACGCCTGAAGAAAATGGTAAACAAAACGATTTCAAAGTCATCTTCAAAGGAGATAACAATCTAGAGAAGATATGTCCAGTGGTCAGCACGCGCTTGAGCACAAACAAAAAATGCAGTGTTTGGCATGCAGGACGGGGGTAGTGTATCAAATTTCATTGTCCTGTGGCAAGACCTTTATTGGGCAGACTGGGTGATGTCTGAACCCACGCTTAACAAAGCACCCTGGTTCTCCGAACAAAGTACCAAGTTACAATCTGGTTCTTCACAGTCAAAACTGCAGAGGGTGCAAATCGGACTTAAAGGGCACCCGAATATTTTACCGAAATTCTAATCAACCATCGAGCGAAGTGGCTGAAGCATTTTTTATCTGGCAAGACGGGGAGACATGTGAGGCAAAACCGTCGCTTAGCCTGCAAAGAATGAGACTGCGTAATTGCACTCAGTGTTCAATCGGCGAAATTGATTGCTTTTTGCCCACAAGTTGTAGATTACCGTTGGTAAGGAAACTTTTGTTAATCATTGTATCCGTTTATTTTTTTCTGTTCCATCAATGCTACATTTTTGTGTGTGTGTATAAAAAGCAGTTTTACCTGAATAAAAATTCAGTTGCTAATCAGCGCCGTGTTGTCTCACTTCTACCCTGGCTGTCCGTGTTTTTCGCGCAGTTAGACCATGTCTCATTTGTTACAGCGCACGAATCAGAGCAGAACAAGCATGTTTGCTTATGCTTCTAAAAAGTTTTTGTCACTGCGTTATTTCCATTTTTGCCTCTGTGGCCTTGTATTAGAGAGTGTGTCCAGTATCTTCACGCGCGTGAGGGCCCGAATATGTTGGGGCTTCAGAATGTTTGGTTTGGTTTGTGGGGTTTAACGTCCCAAAGCGACTCATGCTATAAGAGACGCCGTAGTGTAGGACTCCGAAAATTGTTGCTGGCGCTTCTGCAAAGTTTTCATGCATTTGCACGCAGTATGAACTGTCGGGGTTACACCATCAGCGCTTACGCTCGCCTTTCTGAACTCCCGGAAATGAAAAGACTACATCTGCATATTATCAGAAAACAAGCGGGCAACGAATGCGTTTCACAACGCTCGGTCACTGGACATTTTCTCTCTTTATTTTTTTTTAATTAAGCGACATGCTCTTCAACCGGTACCTCGATTTCAGGTTCTACTCGGTTCTCGTCGAGCGGACCGATTTATTCATCACCACCGTAGACGCATATAATCGATATCTGCTTTTACCTGTACCTGCGGTTGGTATTGCCACAGGCCTGTGGACATATCGGCTTTCAAGCATGTTGATTTCCGCCCGCAAAGGCAGGGAGGGACACATTTGTCGCTTAGGCAGTCACTCATTCTCAATATATACGCACGGCGTCCCCTGACAGCAATGGGCTTATAGTTCTGCGTCGTCACGTTTGAGCTGCCCGGAAAAAATACGTTCGATGTCAATGCAGTGGCTTGAAAGGGCGACATTTGTCCATGACTATTTTCTTAATAGTTGAATGAATGGCCTGCCAAGGAATAGTTTGGAAATGGGCATGCTCAGGACAGTGCGTGCATGCACATTACGAAAGAGAGCGTGAACTACCAGCCATGACACACACGTTGAGTATATTTATTCACGAACTGTTTGCTGATAGGCCACTGCTCTCCTTACAAGAGAAAACACTGTCATGAACACAACGCGCTACTTCGGCATTGTACGAGGATTTCCTGCGCAAAAATAGAATGAAGCGACGCAAAAACACTTTGCTTGCAGGCAAGCGTGTGAATATATTATAGGAATGCGCATGGCGGCGTGGGCTTGAAAGGAGTAGTTCCATTCACTAGCTGAACTCATAATGCAACGGAGATGTCGATAGCCCGAGGGCAACACCAACCGCAAACACATCCCAGCAAATACAGGTAATCACACACAGGCACGCACGCACGCACGCACGCTCACGCACACACAAACACACGCGCACGCACGCACGCACAAAGCCGGCAACAAATTCCGAGCACGAAGACTTGCGTGAATGGGAATTCATGTTTTACCTAATTGATGTTTGTCTTGAGGTGGGCGAAGAGTTATCAATGTCAAATAGAACTACGACGTTAAGAGTTATAAACTATAGCAGCTTATCAACAAAAACTTGGCACAATGGTCCCGGTTTTGGAATCTTATACCGCGCTTCTCCGAGTTAAAAGGCCTTCCTTGTATACTCCAGCTAAGCCTATTAATATCTTATTTCAACTTTGCGTTTCAAGTCATTTTGTTTTTGCACGAACAGGCAAGGACTTACTAAGAAAATGTATAAAGGAATACCAGCTGGAAGAATTTGATGTTTTACACTTAGGTGGTATTTTAGAGCGCGGCTGCTTTATTCTGCTGCTTATTAAATTTATTTCACGGCCTAAGTAGACATCCACTTGCATTTCTTCCTCTTTTCTCATCCATGCTCTATGTTTAAGCAGCATGCAAATTCACGTTATGACTTCTTGCTTGAGTTAGCCTCTGCAGCTCTTTTTTGCACTGCCTTCCTTAGATGCTGATTCTTTTCTGTTTAAGCTTCTGCTGCATTGGTTTTCTTTTGGTCACTCTAGAGTGCCTGAATAAAGCAGTCGAAAATAACTGGCTACTTTGTAAGCATCGTCTATTATGTTTCCTGCCAGCAGAAGATGTCATTTGCTAACCTTTCCTTGCCTGAACAGAGAAGTCGCTTCAAGCACAAGAAAAAAAGTGTGTGTGTGTGTGTGTGTGTGTGTGTGTGTGTGTGTGTGTGTGTGTGTGTGTGTGTGTGTGTGTGTGTGTGTGTGTGTGTGTGTGTGTGTGTGTGTGTGTGTGTGTGTGTGTGTGTGTGTGTGTGTGTGTGTGTGTGTGTGTGTGTGTGTGTGTGTGTGTGTGTGTGTGCGCGCGCGCGCGCGCGTGCGGGGCACGTGGCAGACCATGGCCTCCGAGATCACCCTCGCGTGCGTTTCTGCCAAATGTTGTAAGTTTGTCAGTTCCTCCAGGCGGCAGCGCCCGCCTATGCGTCGATGCATCGCCCAGCCCGCTCGCGGCGTATCTCCGCTGGCGGTTCTCTCGTTTTTTGCGCGTGTACATTGATGAAAAATTTGTTACGAGCGTGTCACGTAGCCTTTCATTTTTAGCTGGTTTTTCAGCAAAGACTGACCTCAATGTGTGTTCGAAATGTTTCACAATTTAAGTGTTGTGTTTACTACCGAAGCGGAGTGTTGATGTTCTTGCTGCGTTCACATAATGCGTTCCGTTCTACTTAGAATTAACGCATTGTGCTCGTGTAGATAGTTTTCTTTGCTTGTGAAACAGTTACTCGTCAAGACTACCTCGTATAGGTGGTAGTCTTTGAGTGCCTAACGATCACTCGTGAAGTCGGCAGTCAATCAACGTTACGAGCGTATCCTCGAGTGGTCAAAGGCATGCATGTTTCTCAGCTGCAAGGTCTTGTTGCAGTTTGGTGAACTGATGGGACATTCGTTTTCCTCCCCATTTTTAATCCTAAGGCTTCTGCGCTTGCTTGCAAATATAGCAAATTCCAGTGGAGCGTACATCGCTACATTCTATGTGTAGCGTACATGTCGCTATCTTATGTTGCTTACTTCGAGAGATGCTCTCTTCTAGCTTTGTGCAGCAAGAAAGAACCACGCCACTGAAACAACAAAAATAATCATAGAAAAGTTGCTTAGGCCGCAGCTTATCAACGAAGGAAAAATAGTAACTGATCAAGCAGCTTACCGAGAAAAAAAAAAAAAAGAACTGCTGAGTCAGATAGGAGCTGAGTGTTCAGTTTGGCGAGTTTTATCTTTGCGAATAGAAAACTACGCAAGTAGTCATCATGTGGTGATTGAACTTTGTAAATAACGAAATGTGTGTACTTCTTGATTGTGCTTGCCCATATTGTTTTTCTTTTTGTCCCCCTCATGAGTTTTGTAAATAGAAAAACATGTCTTTTTTAAATTGCTCACTGTGTTTGCCTCGTAATTTTGTTCAGAAAGGGGCTAGTATTATTACAACCGGTGGATGCTTAGTGCCAAAAATATTCTGATAAGTTTCGCATATCATTGAAAGTTAATGAAAAATTGCTAACTAGTGTGGCAGGCGTGTATGATAGTGCCATTCTATAGTTTAATCATAATTCGTTTGAATTAACCCATTTGATCGGCTTGGCCCTCAGCGCGTATAGGCATAGGAGTAAAAATTAAAAATAAAAGCACTGCACCCAGTCTGTAGCATATGCAAACAAGTGAAAATAAGAAATAAGCTGGAACTCGCGTGATAATTGCGCACATTTATGTTATGGCGGGCCGCGTAGTTTACAAACGAGGTAATAGCTTCTCCTCACTTTCGATCGTATAAGCTGATCCGTTTTTAACGGGATCACTTCCGAAAACCTCGCATATACTCATATGACGGCAGAGATGCCTGAAAGTGCCTCTATTACCCGTCACCTTTATCGAACTTTTTTTTTTTATTACGCAAGTTTGCCATCATTAAGACATATTATAAAAACCCATGTAAAATGTTTTCCGTAAGCACTCTATCGAACTTGCGTGCTTGCGATCTCCCAAGGCGGCTTTAAAACCGTGCGAGAAATAAAATAGCTATCGTAAAATGCATCTACTAAGTAAGCAATAATCATTGTGGCAGAACCATTTAGAGAATTGCATTAGTGCGATGGATGCTTATGTACGTCGCCGCATTCGTAAATACTGTATTTAGCGAGTTAATGAACTCGCAAATGTACGACGTGTATATACACACTGACAAAAAAAAAAAAAAAAGACGCGGAACCGCAGCAGAGAGCACCATCTAGAGCACGCATGCAGCTTCGGGTAGTCGCTGCCTAACTTTGCGCATGTGGGCCTTATATTATTAGTACTTTAACGATAGCGAAATTGTTGGCTGCCGTCTTGCTCGTGGCATTTTAAAGCTGGCAGCTCGACTGTGGTACGAGCGCAAGCTGAGGAAACTCGTGTTTTACAGTTCGCGCCAAGCTGCAGAGGAACACTTGATGCATAGGTGGCGAGCGCCGCGGTGCGGCGAAAGACGCTGCCATGCTCCTTTTCCAACTTACGCTCTCTCCGGACGTGCGCGCGGAGGTGATCTCGGAGGCCATGGGCAGGCATAATCATCTATTAATCATATCTCTGAGAGTAAGATTGGCAAGAAATATTAGGAGCAAGAAATTTGCAGCTTTCCATTATCTTAACGTCGCAGTTGCATACTAGCTTTACCAACTCACAGCAAACACAGCAAACACGTGCGGATTACGAAAACGCGCATTCATTAAGCGTAAAACTCGCGCCTAACAATTATGGCTTTTGTGACAGATCGCCAGCGCGTCCCATCGAACAAACCTTTCGTGATAGTTCCAGATTGGATACAAAGTAGCAAAGTTTGTTTGCCTCAGTCTCTTCGAATTAAGCAACTTAGTGCCCATAGCTCGCCGTCAAGCAACGCGTCGTGACGCGTTCTCTTCACGCTCGGTACAGTCGACAAATGAGGTGGGAGAGGAAAGGAGAAAAGCCCCTACGGCGCCGGCGGTCCCATGGCTCTGTGGCGAAACAAGCGGCGTCATAAAAAAAAAAAAAAAAAAAAAAAAAAGAGAGACACGAACGCATTGATGGCTGTGCGGCGCAACGGAACGCATTTAGTACAATTAGGGCGGCACTTTAGCGGCCGGATTGTGGGGCCGGAAGCCGAAGTGGCAACGCGCTTCGGAAGAGAGTTGAGCTCGCGGCTGGGGCACCAGCTGCGGGAAGGTTGCGAGGACTCCTGTGAGTCGCGCGAGTTTGGCGCACTCGCCTAAACTCTCGCAGGCTTTGCAGACTGTCGCTCCGCTGGCCCTTAGACCACTAAAATTTGATTACGCAAAGGCAAACCCTTGGATGAAATTCTTTACAGCGCCGCCGAGAGGCGGCTTTGTATTTAAGATTTCAGAGTGCCAGCTATCACTAATGCGGAGCACCACGTCCGCGGCACGCTGCCGAAAATAATGCAATCTGAGTAGGGCCTCGTTTTCTTTCTCTTTTATTTTTTGCAAACGAGTAACGTGGATGGGGCTAGGTTGATGTCGCTTTGGAACAAAGAGCAAGAATAGATGTGACAAAGCAGAAAAACCAGAGGATTTTAGGCCTGTCCTTAATGCCACTGCCTGCACCTCTCGTATACCATTGCTTAAGTCTGCGCTAACAGCTAAAAGGAATGCAGAATTAGACACAATTCGATATTTCATTTAAGTGGGCCATCATCTCTAACGAGCCTTCTTTTAGCGCGACATCACACGGCCATGATGTGCATTCCACAGGGGAGCGAAGGGCATTGAGCCACCCTCTTATTCAGCCACACACTTGTTCTACAGAAGCACATTGCTGCGAATAGACGAGGAATCAACTGCCGCGGCTCTATGGCATCCCCTCCTAACCTTAAGGCTATCGAGGATTTTAATTTAAACGCTAGAAATCGAAAGGTTCATCACGCCTTTATCACAAGCGCATGCGAAAACTGGCTAATGCTTCGAGTATCCCAATAATATTGAACATATTGAACCTTGTACTTCTATTTTTATTGAACTGGCATATAGCGCTTAAACATGCCCGTTGTGTTGTTTGTGTATCAGTGTGCGTTCATACCTTCTTCAGGTCCTCAACACCCCTGCTCAGTGCACGTTTTTAGTTATTGTTCTCCAATTTAACAGTAGAGAGCAGGAGTATGCAACACGCTGGTTTCAGCTGACCTCACTGCCGTTCCCACGCATGAACCCCAACTCACACTCAAGCTTCACTTCAGATCTCTAATCTTTCTTCATTTTGTAAAAAAAAAAAAAAAAAAAAGGTTAGAGACTACTGTCTATCGCAACCTTGTTTATTCTCTTTTCTTATACGTTAACTCAGTCCTTGTTTCGTTTCTTCCTGTATACGTTTGTGAACACGCACCGAGAATTGACGTCCCCTATAATAGTGAGCTGTGGTACCCTTGAATGACGAGCACATTTACCAGCAGTAAATAAATATGTTTCGCAGTTGCTTGTTCCTATAATGCAACTCAATTGTATTCAATGTTCGGGCAATGCGCGATACTGAACGCTTGAACGATTCATTTAGTCGTGCTCATGCTGCACATAGTAACACATTAAAAGGCGCCGTGACCGGCGTAAGCTCTTGCCATCTTCGCGCAGTAAGCGCTATTTTGTCGCCTTTATACACTGAAGGTTATCGTATTCTACAGCTGTTAAAAAGAATAACCGCATCCTAAACTACAGTTGATATCGGAAAAGTCCGGTTTGCACACGAGATAAGCAAAATAATATCCACATAAAGAAATAATCGGGGTGCGCCATCCTGCCACGTAAAGATGCTTCTTTCTGACCTTACGACGTCGGGGACATGCTTCTGCAACTTCCTCCTGCCTTAATGGACACAATAACTCGCCCCTGAGCAGCTTATTTTGTTTAGTTTAAGTGTAAGTTGCAAGTCACTGAAGAAAACGTTAAGTTATCTCTTGTCTCCACTTGCCCCGGTTTTTGTATCAGCAACACTTTAAATTAATGATGCAGTAAAGACGCGGAAGTAAAATATGCACGATGAAATTTTCTTGGACGACATCTTGTACCCTTGAATGAACCAAGCTTCTTTCTTCTTTTTTTTTTTTTTTTTCAGATCCCCTGGCAAATATCGAAGGCGAAATATAAGGGTATTTCTAGTAACGTCCGCTCTGAAACTCGACAGCCATTTCAGCACGAATCCATTCCGCAAGTTTGAACAACGAGTTTGCATTGTGTTCACACATAGCTGTGCGTCTGTCCCGAAGGCTCCTAAACAGGTTCGTTAGCTCCGAATCCTTTATTCTGGTTTGCACCTTATTAGGCCGAGTTCATGGCCGCGAGCACCAGTATTTTTTTTTTTTTTTTTCTTTCAGCTCGTTCAGCAGCGAGACACCGCTAATTGAGGTAGAGTGAAATGGCGGCGCTGCGTTCAGAGTTACGGAACAACTTGAGGCATGGGCACATTCGTGAGGTCTTGCGCAGATTTATTTTTGTAGAGGAGGACAACGAACCGGTCTGCCACCCATCACAGCCCAGACATGGCTTTCCGTATACTTTTGGTCATTCCAAAATCAAAACACTTTTGTTGGAAGGCAAGCTAATCACCAAAATAATGCAAGATACCGAGCGAGCATGCAGCACCATACTTCGAAAAGTGGAAGGAATGCTGGTTTATGCGCGTGAGCTCTAGACGAGAGTAGTTAGGGTAAGGCATCATTGGCTCTAGTTGCTCTTTTACACAACGAGGAAAAGCCGGACGCGCACCAGATACGGATGTCCTAGTTTGACTGTGTTCCGAATAAAGCAAAGGTGTGGATTACTAGACCGTCCGAATAAAAACAGAACGTGTCGAGCCCAAATGAACAAGAACTATTGTGAAAGGGTTTTCTCAAGCAATGCGGGTTGCTTGTCCTAGGCGGCAGTAAATTGGATTGGATCGGTTGGTGTGACGAGTCCGCACCTCACTCTCGCTGGGTTGAGTGGAACCCTGGTTTGTCCAGCTTCATGCTAGTAAATGAAGCGACAGGATAATAAAAAGGCTGAGAAGAAAAACAGAAACAAAGGAAGAGGCACAATACCAGAGTGCCGCAGATTAAGTTCAGGCTGCCACAAAATGTTTAGATGAGTGCAAAAGAAGCTGTGATGAAAAGCAATAAACATATGCTTCCGGTATCAAAAGCGTACGTTTAAGAATTAAATGCCTGCAGACACCATAAATGAGGTTTCAAACCCAGCTTTCTGCCAGTGTGGATCACAGGTTCCCATCAGTTCGCCAAAAGTAAGTGTGCCACATGTTGCCGAGGTCAGTTATGACATGTGTTCGCGTTATTTATTGCTTCAGTGACGAGTTTGAATCACACGTACATACAAACGAATAAAAGAAATTTACGGAAGACCATTCGCTTTGAAGCACTAATTACGAATCACGCATCGCTATCGAAATTCTAGTTTCGCAGCCGTATTGGTTGGCACGCTGAAGTATAGGCCCGCATAAAAGATCTCATTATTACGAACTAAAACCTGTATGCAGCATGTATGATACATGCCAGACAGATAGTAGAAACGCTCCCCGCTCTGTATGGACCCTTCCGCGTCTTTTCAATTCCCTGCGTGCTTCTATTTTTCAACTGCTGCTTTAGAGCAGCCTTCATTCACGTTACTTCGTCAGCCCTTTTCGACGACTTCATAGTCCGGCAAGACACTAGCGCTCCACGGGCGTTTAGCAGGAAGCGCGGATTTGTCGAGTAAGACCGTTTCACGCCGAAAATCCATTTTCTACAAGAAACGCGCCCTCCACAACGCAATGTGCGAAAACTTCAGAATCACTCCACTGCTCTTCTGACGTTTTCGCGCTTCGATTTCCGGAAACATGCCAGATGGGAACCATGTTGGTGCGGACAAGCGCGTTTGTGCCTGGGTGGCTCCCTCAGTGCACTCTGTGGACGCCCAGCATGGTAGAGCCAATAAAAGGAGGGCAAGAAACGATCAGGACAGACGACTTGGCTTGAGCGACTCCCTTCAGGCTTTACCGTGCTGGTCGGCCACTTTGCTGGCTCGTGCGAAACTATTCCACACGGCCATAGGGTGCACAAATGACATCCCGGCGAAGAGCAAGCGGGGCAAAAGACTCATCGTTTCACAATTAAAGCAGCTGCGCAGTTGGTCAGAACGGAACACAGCAGGGTTTTAGCCACGCAGTTCTCGGACACAAGAAGAGTAAATCGGCGACTTCAAGGTTGTTAATTATGGAACAGGGAGCCGTCATGAAAATAACCTATTTCGATATCCTTCGACATGTTCTTGTTTCATTGCGCACCGACACTGAGGACGTTCATTATTTTTCGTCGTGACCATGGCCCCACAATATATTCCAAGCAGCCGCGTACCTTTCATGCAAGTTAAAAGAAACGCGGGCGTGGGTGCAAGTTCTCTATTGCGGTGTATTCTCAAAAATCACGCGGGAAGCCTGATACCGGCGCATGTCCCTCTTATTGGCACCGAATAGGTATACAAGCGTCTAGTCAATTGTTTTTCTAATCCATTTGCAGCGATCATGACTATGCTGTGTTGTTTCACAGTAGAATTTATATAAACCATAATTTCAACTTGAACACTGAAAATATAATGTGCGCGAATCTGCCGTTGGATATTGACCACCGAGAAACAAAATATTACTTCAAGCCACGTGCTGAGCTGGAATCGACAGCGGGCTTCTATTCTTCACATGTTCAGGGGACCTTTCCACATTTCTTCTGACACAGCGCAGCTGAGTCCAAATGGAGGCGCATGAAATATTCGGCGCTCTTTTAAGCTGATGAGTTCCACCGATGCCACACATCGTTTTCTTAAAAGCTGCCCAGGCAGGGCAAGCCTGCTTGGAAGTTTCTGAGCTTCGAGGTTACCATTTTTCGTTCTGAATCTTTCTTTCCGTAAGTTTACACGTATAGAGGAAATGCCACGAGCACTGGGGGTCTTTATTCGAGTCGCTTCGCAAGTGAACGGAGGGGAGATCAGCGCCCCTGCAGAACCGCAGCGAAACCTGATGTGGCATGCGTGTAGCGGCAGCCTGTTGCTCAAGACGCATTCCTTTCTCGTTGATTAGGCTTAAACATATAGCTTACACAAGAAGAGAAAAGTGACGAGAAGATTTTTCTTCCTGCGATGAAGGAAGAAAGAGTGAAAATTATGCCGCCAACTCTTGTCAAATATTTTAGGCAGGCCCTTTTTGAAAGCCCTCTAATGAAAACTGTAGCCAAGGAAGGAAAAATGCCAAAAGCTCAGGCAAGTGCTGGAGGTCAGTAGCAGAAGGCAAACGCGAGTCCACTTTACCCGGCAAACCCCGAAATGCCGTGTACGCGGCAGCTGCGCTACAAAAGAGCGCACGCCGAAATGCCACCTCCACGGCACCGTGGCCCGTGTACGTGGAGAAAGTGAGCGCGACATTTCTCTCACAAAGCGTTGTCTGCAGAAAGGCAGTGACGGGAAGCCGAAACGCATTTCTCTAAGCTTATTCCCAGGGGACCAGAAGCGGGGATAGAAGTTCCTGGGAACTTATACAGTCGAAGCGTTAGAGGCTTTACTGTGATGAGGAAAAAGAGGAATGCAGCAGCACGCATTTTGTGTGGCTGATTGTGTGTGCCTTAAGCAAGGAGACTGGGGAGCGCATGTCGCGGACGTGGCTTACTGCGAATGCTCTGGTAATGGATCGAAGGCTCTACTTTAAAATGAGAACTTATCGTCAGTTTCGAAGCCGCCAAGTAAGTTGCGGCGAACAAATTGTAGAGTATGTGAGGATTGAGTTAATGTGCGTAATTGCGAAGAATATAGACCGAGGCTGCAAACAACAAAACCGTAGAAATTGAGTTGTCTGTTTTCGACTCTCTAAGGTATCGCCGGTCTACTTTAGTTTGCACCGGATCACCGAGTCGAAAGATCAAAACGAACTATTAAGAAACGTGGACTCACAGCCGTTCTCGTAGTCACACACATAATTTCCTTTTGTTGAATGCTTAGAGTCAATGTAAAAACAGCCTCCTGGAATTTGGTATTTGGGCTCAGACAAGGGTGAAAAAATCAACGGTTATTTTTCTTTTCGTTTATTCGCGGCGTCATGAATTATAAGGCGGCGTGAACTTGGGTCACCCAATGTACGATATGAAAAAACGGAAACAGAAATAAAGTCACTCTGCCAAACTTCGTGGTCGCACTCCAGTACGGTAGTTCTGTTTTCATTTTTCCGAGCGGGCAGCGTGCAGGAGCGAATGAGAGAGCGCGGCAAAACTTCGCAGAGAAGTTGCTGCGCACATCCAGTATGCACAAGGAGCGGCACAAACAGCATGATGAACGGGCCGTGCTCACCTTTGCCAAAGAAAGTTGTCGTGCAGGGTCGTCACGAAGCGACTAACTTTTTGACGATCAGCTTCGTTCCAACGGCGCCGACCACGGGGCGCCCACACGCGGTCGAGGGAGCAGCAGCCGCTGTGCGGTTTCGGACGGCGCAGTTGACTCGGAAGCCGAGACGCGCCCGAAGACCTCCGCCTCGAGGTCCCTTTGAACGGCGGCGCGCTGTGTCAAAGCGAGAAGCGGCGGACCTGGAGTTGCCAGCGGCCTAGGATTGGCGCACGGGTCGCTCGCTACGTGTTGAATCTGCTCGCGAGCCTCGGAACACTTTTGTTTACGTTTAGCTGAGCGCTTGGCGCAGCGGCGCTGCGATCGGTGGTCTCTCCTCCTCAGCGCATGCGCTAGCCGCGCCAAGCGACGATAACGCCTAGCACACCCCCCCTCCGTGCTGTATTGATCGGCTCGGTGGGGAGAAGCGTCTGCGGAGGGGGTTCACGCGAAGGAAACTGGCGAGGAAATGAGCGGCTCCTTCCCACCTGGCTCTTACAGCGCGCTGCTGCAGAGAGGGCCCCAAGGAAGAGAAATAGTTCTCTCTACCCGGCATTCCTTTCCCTGTTCCTCCTTACCTACTCGGTCTATTTCGTCCAATGGGCACGCGAAAAGAGCGCAAAGCAAGCTCCGGAGCGGAGCGCCAGCGATGACAGGACTTCTGAGACGCGATTGGACGCAGCTGCGAATTTCTTCGGCTGTGCATTTGAGAGACCGTTCTGAAACAGTTCGCGCTGTGGGCTTCCGAAAACAGCTCCTCTTCAGCGCTCTAGTGATTGCGTAATCCGTCTTAGGCTGCAACCGTGTACGCAGCTGTGAAAGCCTAACGTCCCTTGGGGAAAAAAAAAAAAAAAACGGACTGAGGATGGGAAGTGCGCATTAATTGTCTCACTTTACCGATTGACAAATCAACCTCGCCGTGAGGCTAGGCAGGAAGGTAGAAGTGAAACAGGAAAACTGATTTTGTAGTGGAGGGCTCCGGAATGATTTCAGCCACCTGGTATCTTACACTGGCCCAGACATCGCACAGGCATCGTTTGGTGCTCCGGCTCAGTAGCCATGTCCCTTTGGGTGCTTTAACAGACCCTTCTTCGCCGTCCTCTACCACCTCTGTGCCGGCTCCTCCGGCTCTTTCTGCAAAATCTCCCCCCTCCCCCTTCCTCTCCTTCTACAGAGTTTAGCTGGCACCATTACAGTTTCTGAAGTGGCTTAGCCTGCACTTCTTCAAAGACTACACATGTCGCCGACTTTTGGAAAGCGATAGCTGAGCCGTGCTGACAGCCCGTAATGATCCCATTTGCATGCACATATCGTGTCGCGTTCGACAACATCTAAATGGCGTGAAAGACACGGGCGTGAACAGAAAAAAAAAAAAAAAAAAGGCAGTGAGATGGACAATCTGGCTAGTTGATAGCAGTTAATTTTGGGTGGAATAACCCCAGGACGGACGAATGACAGTAGTTTAGGTGTATTTTTCTATTCGTGATGCGTCTGCCCCTTGTGTCACCGTAAATGAGAAAAATGGAATCACGAGTTGGGCCAGTACGCTCGAGCTCATCTGTGAAAAACAACGCTGAGAAGGCGCCTGTATTGCCATTATTGGTTTATTTACTGTCGCTGCGTTCAGGATACAACGTTGGAACTTGATTTTAAAGGTGCTGTTGAATTCCATACGCATACCTGCGTGTACTTCTGCCACACGTAAGTGCTGGCCTGTATCTGGTAGTAACATTTACACGATTATACACCAAACAGAATGGTACAGCAGTGTCCTAAAATCCCTTTCCTTTGTTACCACCGGCGATATTCTGAACCACGCTAAGCGGAAACGTAACCCTTGGGGGCAAGAGCAGGAAGTAAGCGGCTGATGTCAAGGGTTCCCATTGCACCACGCCCTGGCATAATATCAAGAGAATAAATAAGATGCGCATACTCCAACGAAGTAATTCGTTCATATTATCCGGCTTTTATGCACGATCTGGCACCCCTGTGGTACCGAAGTTTGTGGACATCATTTGGCCAGGAAACGAAGCTGGGAACTCTCTTTATTAGGTGCGTCGTTGACGGCTTTTGCTGCACCTGGTGGAAATGCATCGGCTCTTCGACTCATCGTGACGCCCTCCTCATTTGTTTAGCTAATGAGTATTATCTTTGAGTTTCAGTAGTGAGGTGAGAGACGCTGCTTCTTTTGTCGCTTAACGAGCACAGTGGTGTTCAAGGCCTGGAATGCAATTCCAAGCTGGGCATCATACTCGAAGTCTACACTCTAAAAAGCAAACGAGAGTGGAGTGGTGCACGCTTGCCAAGTGTGAGTGATTACATTTTTTTTTTTTTTTGCAAGCTTGCTTTAGGCGTGGTAGACATTGCACGCTTAAAAATCACGCTTCCTAGACATTATGATCCAGCCGGGTTCACACTTCGCAGAAGTGCTTTTATTTTCTGCTTCACGCCCTTATTCAATTTATTTCGTCCTGTCTTGTAAATTGGGCAATGCCAATGACACCTCCGAGAGCGAGTGTTAAGAATCGTCGAGCCAGACAGGGTTTCGGGCGAAAAAAAAAAAAAAGAATGCCTTCAGAACATGGCGCCACGTCTCCTGCCATGAATAGCAGCCATTTTGGAAAGCAAGCATGAAAAATAATTCTGCTTGCAAAACCATTCGTCCGCGTCGAAGATTATTTACAAAATTTATCCAATAGTGTTCCATAATTTGGGCCTATAACCCTTTAAACACTGTTAATACTGTGACATACAGTAATTCGAGGTATAATAAAGGAATAAGAGAAGTTTTTCCCATTCCACCCGTATACCACGTGACTAAACCCACTTATAATAGATGTGGCCCTACATTTGGAAATTAGGATTTTGCACAACCGATGATGTAGAAAAAAAAATTAAGTGCAACTATAGCTACCCAAACCCACGATAACTGGCCCAAAGAGACAGGCGCGATCTCTCCTCGGAAGTAGCGAGTTAGGATGTGTGAGGAAAGGGTAGTTTGCTGTAAGCTTTCGGTTGTAGGAGTTTGGGCTGGACTATAGCGACAGGGAGTTTTCGATCTTGGTCTGTCAAGTCCTTCTTGGGTCTTTTTCAGGCCTGAGTGGCCAAAGAAGCTAGAGCTGCGAGATTTCTTGTGATGTTGAGGTCCCCGTTTACAAGATGTCTGCTCATCAACCAGGCGCACTCGAGCTCCAACGTCGGAGACAAGAGAATCTAACACGGGGAAGGTAATTTGACGCCTTTGTTTTGCCCCTTACGTGTTTTGTCCATTGTCGTATAGTTTCTGCTAGAAACTAAACAATCAAAAGCAAACAATTCGAGCTGAGGGTAACATGTGGATTATAAAGGCACATTTTTGTTAGCCGAAAGCGCTACATACACCGTTAGGCTTTTCAGTGAGAAAAAAATGGGCTAAATTTTTAGTATTGATATTGATACAACAGATGGAGAACTAATTTGATGCTTAAGCACGAGAAGAGATTTTGCGATATTACAGTGAGTGAAATCGTTATTATTTGACGGGTGCGGGGATATGGTTATATTGGACTATTTTAGTCGCTCCAGTGCTCCAGGTGGTCGGTAGTTTTCTGGCAACGACCTCTTGTACCCTCGTTGTGGCCCGGATATGAATAGTAGGGAACACTCGTCATGGTGCATCTCTCATGCACATCAAAGTATCTTTCATACCCTACCGCCTTTCAAACGTTTTGCGTACTCTTCTTCATTTAGCGATCAATTACAGCCAGGGAAAATCCCTCGCCGCTACTTGGACCCGCCCATCACAGGAGAGCGTTCACCTTGCTAAAGTGACCGCGGGCAAGATACCTCAAGGCAATCACTAAAACTTATCAAGGCAGTGAACTAGGGGCTGAATGGGCTCTCCTTACATTGGTATTCCATATGGCTATGTGTGGTTTGAGGAGAGCCATGGTGCAAGTGCGATCCAGGCGGGAAGTATTACACGGGCTGACGCAGAACGCTAGTGTGCAGAGGCGACTTGCCTGTGGTACGCATACTTCTAGCAGGCGCACCATCGTGCTTGCAGTATAAGCACTCAACGTACTTCGGCTGCGTCAACCTGGTTCGCGTACACAGCTGACGCTCGTCACCACAACGAAGTTGTTCCAATTAAGAATCTCCGCCCCAAATAGCTTCAACAAAGCTCACCCAATGGCTGCCACAATTCGAAACATTTACTTCATGCTCGTCCCATCCAAAAATGCCGTGAGCGCTCCCTGTATAAATGAGAGGGCAACAAACAAAAGAAAGAAAGTCCCCATCTCGCATACACATAATTGTATACCAATGTGGGTGGTCGGCGACAGGGCCGGCGTATATTCGTATTCCAGTTGTATAGAGAGAGATTTAGCGGGCGTCAGATGTGGCAACCCTGATTGCTTCATCCGCTATTAAGTTGGGCTGATCGAAATCACTGTGTATTCTTACGCCATGATCGAAACTATAGGGCTACCGAAATTAAAAGTACCAGAAAAAATGTTTCAGTATTGATAGCCTCTATCTCGCTGATTTCGATGCTTGTTTTTAAAACCAACTAAATATCACGACTACCTGCAAAGGCAGTAACCAAGTCGTAACAGATCGGCTGGATCGGCCATGATCGGCCGCGTCCGACCGGTGTTTTGAGCCGTATGACAAGGCCCATCGCGTATGACTTGTACGTTCATTCGTATCCGAGCCATCGCTGGAGTTAGCTAGCCTGTATTTCACGGTGTTTTGTTTAGCTGCTTGGATGTGCGGCCATTAGTGTGTCATAGTGTGTTTCCGGCGCATCAGAGAGCTCAAGAACGACGCACGCAGCAGTGTGCGCAGCGCGAATGGTAGCGCAGTAGGGCCATGAGAAAGCCAACATTAAAAAAAAAAATAATTTGTGCATGGTGGTTTGCATGCTCCAGATACGTGTTTTAAGGGTTTAAGAGCACTGCGATGTATCGGTGTACACAGAAGTGTAGACTTATATTTTCGAAAGCGATGCGATGGGAAATAACCGGGTCATTGCACTATTGGCCAGCAACGACTCGCTACTACGATCACTTCTGCTGATTCTGATCCCTGCGTAGATTGCAGCAAGACGCGATCGTGGCACAGATGGACGGCACTTAAAAAAAAAGAAATCTTACCTTTCTGTGCACAGCAGTGCAACCAATGACAAAATAACAGTTGTTCACAAAGCCACATCGAGCTTTTCACTAATTGCAGAGATCGATGACTGCAGATACACTTTTTGTGGCTGCAGTGAGTGATTGGTACAATGTAGCCATGTTTACAAACACGAAATTAACTCGACCGCAAAGATTACACACGCGTCTTAAGACTGCAGTCAATAGAGCCGGCACAGCACCACTCCCGTCCTTGAAAAAGTGCCCAAAAGCTGAAATCCTCTAACAAAAGCTCATTTATCGGCTCTTAACACTTGAATCACGTATTGAGAGATGCTTACAATGGACTACTTCGGTTAAAGCTTCGCACACACCCATAGTGTACACCTGATGGCCCTACGCCCGAGCGGCGCATCTTTCTCCGCCATGACATTGGGCACCCCAGGCGATATGGTTACCAGCAGAGTCACAATGACGTCATGTCAATACGCCCTATACGCGGTGTGCAGGAATGCAGCACGTGTTCTCGCAACGATCTAAGCACGTATTTTGCGTTCGTTGCACTTACCTTGATCATCACTTACCGTTACATTGGGCCAAACAGAGTTAAGGACACAAGGCGCAAATTAGGCTCGCAGACAAATATTCCAAGCATTTCACCTCAGAGAAGTTGAGCTTACAATCTTTTATATGATGCGCACAAGACTGGACAGGGGTGCTCACAACGTCATCCGGGTCTGCTTATTGTGTACGCCGAGTCTGGAACTGCGCTTAGCATGAGGTCAAGCATGAACTTTTTCAGAGCGCAGGACAACGTCAAGCAATGGAGCAAAGCAGTGAGTAGCTGATGCGATATCGGCCGGAATTCTTGCTTATAGGTCTGGGTGGCTGCAACGAACGACGTGATTTTCGGCAAGGCAATCGCATGCGACGTGGCGCTGTTGATGTGTCACCACTGCCAACTATGCAGCTGACTTGCAGTCTTCCGTCGGAGATATCTTGTCCGAGACTTCCTTCTATGTCTTGTCGAAGACCTGCTGTACGGCTTATTTGTATGCGCGGGCTGATTTTTTTTTAAGGCTTAAACTTAAAAAAAATTATCCACGTGACAGGCGCTGTGTTACCGTGGGAAGCTGCCTATCAGGGTAACATTGTTACGTAGTGACAAGCAAAGAAGACGGTACAACATGGTGACAGGATGAACGATGATTTAATGGCTGGCCTAGCGCGAGGGCTCCTCTCGCGCCACTGACGATCTTCTGCTTCGCAACACTTCCCGGGGCCACCGAGCGATCGTCCCGATCGGTTCATTTAAGTCAATGGTGACATGATAGTGTAAATGTTCAAGGAAAGATAGAAGAGAATGACGCGCCTGCAACCACGATGACGATGAACACGATTATGCTTGGGTGATCCGCCTCACTTGGAGTTGTTCAACCATCCGTCACCAGAGTCCATAGGGCCGATGGCTCGAGGTCGCGTCGGATGGCTGGGCGGGGGTTGCGTGTACATATCCCGTTCCGTTTGGTCCTTCGCGTCTTTCGGGTCCTTCATCTCGGTTATGATTGGTCTGTCCGTTCTCCTTGTCTACAGAACCGGGCTGGGGGCTGGGCGGCGGTAGTTGGTCGTGTTTGGGCAGGAAGGGCTGGGGCGAAACTGCTCGGCGAGTCCCAGGGCTCTCGGTCGATGATCCCGGCTTACAGATGGCGTCGATGCTCCAAGGCGAGAATGGGGGTGACGTACGCCGCACTTCCAACCAAAATGTTACGTGGTGACAAGCAAAGAAGACGGCACAACATGGCAGCGACAGGATGATCGATGATTTATTAATGGCTGGCCCAGCGCGACGGCTCCTCTCACGCCACTGCCGATCTTCTTCGCGACAATATTATGGGACTTGTAACGCGCACTACATTTCAATGAAGAGAATCAGTTTTTGCGGCTATACTGTTTTGTGGATAGCTACAATTCTGCAGATTCAGCATACCCCAAAAATGAAAATGAAATATAAAAGTGTCAATAGAGCATTTGGTTATTTAGCGAAACGACTGAAGCATTCTGCCTCTTACTTGGTACCCGCCGTAGCCCCCAATATAGCCCCAGGGCTGAAATATATCTAAAGCTAGCTACCCTTCTCTTCGAATTCCGAACCTTCTAAAAAAAGAGCACACACCCGGTAATAGTTAAACCTCATAAACCCAACCATAGACTAAACCCCTTCGTCCAGGGAAGAATGCAACTTTTGATAGATGTGTTCAGTTTGATATTTCCGCCAAGACTGCTGAAGCCGTATATATTACTTATCAAAGCCGGATTGCTTGACTTTTCTTAGGAAAAATAACCTTAAATCATTTGTGGGTGGAAATACATTGGTACAAAGCAATGCAGCTGCCTATGAGATCAGCGCTTATTCGAATTATTTTACACTTAATTTTCGCTACCATAGTCGTTCATCATAAGTTAAAGCTCCAAAGAAAGTCTGCGAACGGACAGGGCGAGAGTGGCAAGCGCTAAATCGCAACTGCAGGTTACTGGCGCCCTATTTCGTCATTAAATTGAATCAAGTTGTCTAGCTTCTTGATACTTAACGCAGGACATATTTCACGAAAACCGCCAGGACTTGCAAATGTGCGTTGATGTTGATATGCGCACTATCCAATAGGTACCGCTGTCCACTTACAAAAAATAAGACACAACGTCCATTTTACCTTCTTAACCAGCGCCGCAGGTCTTTGATACTTGAGTTCATGGCTGGTTGGCCGAACCATTTGAGCGAGACTCAGGCAGCGAGTGGCTTAAACTTGGCGTTGCCTGGCAAACAAAAATCAGGGGGACGCTCAAGCTTCGCCTTTAACACCGCCTGTTCATTCCGGAAATTTCCTTTCTAATTACACAGCTATTCATTACCCTACAATCGCGCGGCAGAGCATACACTAGGCGCACGTTTCACACTTCTTGAGCGCCATCTGTGCTGTAGCAGCGCAGTACGGTAGCGGGTTTTCTTGTGGGCGCCGCATGCTGGTTATATTAGAGAGATTTAGCACACCGTGATCCGCGATCCGCTACCGTGATCCGCCACCGCGCGTTTCATTGCGCATGCCCAGATCACTTTCATGCCGATAGATGGCGCCACGTACTTGATGTCGGCACATCGACCTGGCGCATCGGAACCAATCAGCTTGTACGCCCCGCCCACGAGCGGTAGAGTGTCACGGTGGCGGATCGCGGATCACGGTATGCTAAATCTCTCTATTGCACGTGCCATCTTTACCGCGGCAGGACAGTACACAATAGGCGCAGCATGCTGGCGCTAATATCGCTGGTAAACTTAGTTACTCGCTTAATTATCATTTCTGTAACAGTTCCTTTCTTATGACACAGCTGTTCATTAGCATACAGTCGTACGGCAACGCATAAACTGGGCGCACCCGTGCTTGAGAGAAGCAATGTGGCTATGTGGCGTATCGGTTGCGTGCTCGCCTCGCAATTTGAAGAGCCGGAGTTCGATTCTCCGTACGTTCGGAAGAATTTTAGAGCGCAGCTTTAATGAGCCCATTCGACACTTGAGCCGCGGTGCCGTCGTCGGCGCCGGGCGCAAACGAGCGAAAGAAAGTCGCGAGCAAAAACGATTTCTGAGAAAGAAAAAAACAGCGACGACTTCTGCGCCTCTTGCTCATTGTACACCCGAGGTGGCTCCCCGGGCAGAGTACGGGCCTCACCGAGGCGACATCAACAAATTCTCTAGACGATCTCTCTCTCTCTGGCTCTCTCTATTTTGCTTTCTGAAAAGAAAAAAAAAAAAAGAGACTAAAGTGATGCGCTCAAATTTCTCGTTAGTGAATGTTGCCAGCGTCACCAGAATTTTTTTTTATTTCCTTACATCCTGATAAATCTTAGCATTATATCAACGGAGAACAACAACAACACCGACAGCGGATCCTCTGCGACGCTCTCTCGTTAAGGGTAAACTATGAAGAACATATATAGCCACGCAATAGACTTGTGGCTTGAGCAACTCATGGGTGCAGATCCCTGCGTTTCGCAAATACAGAGCGCGGCTTGGTGCAGAAAGCTCGATGGCATGCTGAGCCCGCGACGTGCTGCAGTGCTCCAATCGGAGCGTCCACACGTTGATTGCAGCCGACGGCAGTGGTTAAGGCGCTTCTCCTCAGCTGGAAACCAGGGGTTTAGCTTGTGTTACGCGCATCACACGCGCGCACGGGGTGCTATTGACCTGTCGTCCCCAGTGAGCATTATCGAGCGCCACATGTGCCCCACTTTCCCTCATGATGCTACAGCTTGTCCAGAGGGCTGGGCTTAATTAGGGGCGCCATCAGGGCAATAAAATCTGGCATAACACAGTGTGTAGTTGTTTTCTTATTTCCTTACGAGGCTGCAAGCTGCAGCGGGAAACAGGCTCTGTACCCACTTTTTCATGTGGCTTGGCAGGTTCGCTAAACGATGCATGCATTAACTGCTGCTCTGTCGCACCGCCCGTCGTGTGCGAAAGCGGCTTTTAATGATAAATCACCCGCTGAAAAGGCTGAAAAGGGGTTAAATATGATGAGAATGTAATTTTCATGCGATGGTTTTGTGCCACTTTTATTGATTTCTTACTGCTTCTAGAGACAGATTCAAACCATCGAAAAACTATGCACCGACCGCAGTCATCAAGCTTTATAGTTTTCCCTCTTCAAGGATTCAGAGTCTCTGTCAAAGGTGTTGAGCACAAGGGGTATGCTTCTGAGCCACTTAAGGCGGCTTTAATGTATTTTCAGCGTTGCAAATTTCTTGTTGGTAAGATTTTTTGCCCTACCCTCTCTAATGGGGAAGGACCTTCACTTATGCTAAATCAGCGCCACTATATGACTCAGAAGCAGACCCCCTGGGCTCTGCTGTACATTTTGCAGCTCTGTTATTCTGATATTGTTGGAGTGACGCACGAAGCCAATGAGGCACGGAAGCTGTTGACAACATTAAAAATAATGACAGAAACTTCGATCATGCGCTGTCATAAAAATATCTTCCTCTCAATCTAGTACTTCGCTATACGCGGATGAATCGAGAGACCAAGCGCAGTGCAGTCAAGCAGCTACATTGCCTCGTACACCGTTGGTACCTTCAGCCGGGGAAATAGGTACCACATAATGCACCGCAGATTCATTTGCAGTGTTGACCGTATAATCATGCGCCACAACGTTGTTATTAGATAATGCTACGCAAACCTATAGTAGGCATCCAAATTGCCGCCACTTATTTTACTTGTTTCTGTGTGATTAGCTAAAGCCACATTGTTAGTAACAACCCCTCCCCCCCCCCCCCCCCCTAAAAAAAAAGTTAGGCACCAAGTATGGACGGCAAAGGGTTGCAATTATGCTTCCGAACGGGGAAAAAAGGGGGAAAAATGAGCGCTATCAGCTAGACCAGAAGCGGAAATTAATTCCTCTTGGAACGTCCGCGCACAATATTGCCAGAAACTAGAGATGATTTGGAATCATGATGGTTTGGTTTGGTTTGTGGGGTTTAAAGTCCCAAAGCGACTCAGGCTATGAGCGACGCCATAGGGGAGGGCTCCGGAAATTTTGACTCCCCTGGGATTCTTTAACGTGCACTGACATCGCAACGAACACTGGGGCTTTGCTTTTCGCCTTCATCGAAAAGCGGCCACCACAGCATTTCGGACCATGAAAAAAGCAAGAACTTTAGAAGCAGCTTCTTCAATGCTGTCACGCAGCAACGTATACGAGGAGTGATTCACATCGTTCCTCAAAGCGAAGGGGGCGGCTGCTCTCTGCCGGAGAATTCTTAGGAAGAACTAGTGTTGCCAGCCCTTTTATAATATTTTGGGCACTCCTGGCAGCAAGCAATAAATAATTTTCAAATATATATGTTCAAACCTCTTTAGGTATACTTATGAAATGACCAGTTGTTTTCTGCAGGAGGGCCAGAAAATAGGCCGGCTGTGCTAAAGGAGTAAAAAGTGGGCGCCTTGAACGGTGGTTGTTTTTCTTTTCTAAATTATTACAGGTATCTATAGACCGTTTTATCGAGAGCAAGCAGGAGAGGAAGAAAATACTCTCTAATCAGATTCCTTGCGCTGGCCCATTGTTGCCAGTACCGAGTGGGCTGTGCATTCGCACGCTTCATGCATAGCAGAGCGGCCTTGCACCTCGGCATATTGTCGTTTGAGAGACTTAAATACCTTTATTAGCACCCGTTTTAGCGGTAATGTTATCGGGACAGCAATGCGTGATCGTGGACTGCACAAACAATCAAAGAAATCGCAAGATGATTGCCGAGAGCGTATGCGGGAAGCATGCATCGATAGTCCGAGTTCGACTGTGATATGTTTCTGCTTCACCGCTTTCCTGTCTATCCTGATTTAATTCGCTCATGAACGTTTTATGTAAGCCAGAAAGACCTAGTACCAATGGCGGACTCAGGAATATGATGCCAATTTCACTTCCTCCGCCGTATACTAACCACGCCGCCGGGCAGGCCGTGCCTCCCGCAAGCCCTCCGCGCCAACGATATACGGTGCATCTCTTCCGCCTACGCAAGAAGTGCGTGCTAAAATCTGTTCTTCACTTAAACAATTAGCCGACAGCAAAAAGAAAAAAAAAATGTTTCTTGCGGATTTTTGACCCATATCGTGTTACTGATAATTGCAATACAAATAAGTTACGCAACACATTTCCGCATGGTGCGGCGCGCGACTCATCGTCTGCACGCTGGCTCCGCTGCTAATGCGTCACTGAAATTTACATCTTACTTTTACTGATACAATGGGATCGGCAGTCAGGCAGTTCCATGAAAGACTATTTACTCTAGCGCTGAGCAATTACAAATTGCGTCGTCGGATCTGCCTTCGATGCGAAACAATTTAGGCCTATAACGACGACTAGGGAGTAGCGCTCGACGAGAGTGCCGTAATCCGCCACGCCAGCGGGCGGCTCCGCTTTCGTAAGCGCTGCTGTATGTGCTGTGAATTTGTCGCCTTCGTTCATGCTGCAGTTGAGAGCGCACGTTTTTGGACGCTTTGCTCAACAATACGTCGTGCAAACGATGCTGCTACGACGTACGGGACGGGGGTATACGATGTTGCTCTGCAGGACGAACACTAAGGCTGCATAAAAACGTCGACGGATGGTACTTTAGACACTGCTTCTTTTATGTGCTGGTCTTGAACCGTGGTTTAACTTGAAAGTACACATTGTTGAAGCAGTACAGCTTGATCGTATATCGAAATGGGCCGCACTTCACGTTAAATTAGCGCGGCGATAACTGGAAAGCATCTTTCGCAGTATCTGCATTCCGAATTCGGTAGCTGCTCCTACGGTTCATTCGCTGTGTGCTTGTGTGTACAGTTACCATTGCGATTATAAAATATAATTGATAATTCATGTATCGTGAAAGATCCAACAGATACATCCTCACTGCGGAAGTGGAGCGCAGTCCTTCGCAGTCACCCCGGCCGCTAGTGCTGTTTCCAAAAGCTGCAGCTGTCCCAAACGGATGGTATATGTATACGGTTTGCTGGTGAGCTCAAACAAAGCACAAATAGCACCAAGGTGTCGAATAGCTTTTACGAGCACCGCGAAACAGCACTTTTGCACTGCCGCACCGCAGCATCAACACGCACAGCACAGCCCAAGATGGCGTCAGGAGGAGCCGCAGCGGACGTTCCCAGTTTGGCTCATACAGGGCGCCACCATCAAACTAAGATGGCTGCACCTAGGCATCGAAACTAAAAATGTCTATACCTTAAGCATATCTGTCACATGCTCTGAAAATATTCTATCACACAGAAAGTAAATTTACCTATTTTGCGTATACACGATGCCTCAGTATCAATAAATGCGCTGCCATTTATGAATACCGGCCGCCTTTTGTAGTAGGTGTCCGAAGCCGCACCACCTAGTAATGGTGCTTGCCTTTTAGAAGGATCCGGGCAACAAAATATTGGAGGCGGGAAAACGTACACATATAGCGCTGCTTGGCCTTGCGGAAGCCGGTGTACGTTTGCCTAGGGTCAGTGATAAATGCCGTTCATGTATAAATCCCTTTGGAAACTATGAAAGCAATATCTTGTGAGAACCATCTCATGGCTATGTCTCGCCCCTCTCTGAACAAGTTTGTAAGCTAAAAAGGAAGAATTATCGAATTCAACGAATGTTTTAGGAGCGGGCTTACGTTTCAAAACATTAGATGGCTTTACACTATTCGATATCCTGTAATGTTTGCCGGCAATAGTCCCACAATTTCACTGAGGATTGAAAAGCTCTTGTTTTGTCCAAGGCGCACTGAAACTTTGCAGGTATCTTTTCAGTAATTTGCCCATGAGGAAGAGCAGCAATCCACTGCTGAACATTATTTAGATGGTGAAAGTGAGGATTCAGCCTGCAGATTTCCATTTCCTTTTAGTGTTTGCAAGAAAAGAAATGTTCGCACATAAGTACATGAGGTCTCCTTGGAGCCTGTCATGAAAGAGAGCTGGTTGAGCCCAGCAATCCACTTCATGTACCATCTTTGCCAAAAGTAACCAGGCTGCGCGGTTTGCTCCTTAGCCCCGTTGTGCTGTTTATGAGATATCTCAAAATTTTAACCACTTCTAAGGAAAGAAAGCCACTCACCCTTATCTGTGAAGACCATTTTTTGCCTTTAGGATAGACAAAGGGCTCTAAACACGGATGAGAAAAAAACCCGTCAGCCTGGTTACTTTTAGCAAGGTTCCCAAACACGGCTTTCTCCACCCGGTTACCCCTTTACCACCCAAATGAAGCAAGCTTCAGGGATAAAAATTGCAGAAGAAGCCCGTGCATTGCTCTTTCGCTGTTTTCTGCTGGCGTTATTAGTACATTGTTTGCACAGCTGGTTTTTATACAGAGTTCACCACATCCAGTTGAAGAGGCGATCTGCCAAGTATGGATTTAAATCAAATCCTAAAGAAATACAAAAGCAAATGAAACCCGAAAGATAAGCAGCACTGCATTTTCGGGGATATACTAGGAAATAAATTGGGCGTTTTAAAGAAGAAACGCCCGAACTAGACCTATATAAGCACTAACACTAAAAGTCGGCCTTTATAGGCCCCGTTAAAACAGTATTAAACGTATTGTCAATACCTATTGTAGAAACACAACTAGCCATTTGCCTGAGGCTTGGACTTGAGGGATATCCGCTATTCTTTGACAATATCTGCATAAATTAGATGCTGCAGTTTGATTTGCTCTGTTCGAACCTGACTGTTACAGAATCAATTTCTTTCATGCAAAATCGTGGATAATTTCAGAAATAATGCGCCTAAGGTTCTGTGCATGGTAGTAGCTGCCGAGCTAAGACAGAAAAATGTCAAGAGAGAAAGATAATAAAGCTAGGGCGCCGCGATGAAGATACTATACAGCTCAGTCACGCACTGCCGGAAGCAGCTTTCTTAGCGATCCTCCAGCAATGATGATGATGATGATGATGCGGATAATTCCCGATGTTGATGATACTGACGATTGATGCCAGTGTTCATGCTAATCGATCGACCCTCATCTCAAGCCACCCGAAACACTTATTTTGCCAATCGATTTATTTTTATTTATTTATTTATTGATACCTCAAAGGCCCCAATATGGGACTTTACATGAGGGGCGGGCTTGTGTACGGCGATAAATGGTGACAGGCTATTGCTATACATAGCTATGATGAGACAACTTCCTCAATGGCAGGCTTGAAGCATACATGATCACCGACGAGTGCCAAATGGTTGGGAAGGCCATTCCAGTCGTAAGCGGTGCGCACGAAGAATGACTCACGAAACGTAGTTGTGCGGGCACGTGGTGGAATGACGCTGTTGGGATGGCCAGTGCGAGGTGTTCAATGCACTGATTGGATAAGTTGGCTGTCACGAGATAATGTATAAAAAAACTTACGATAAAGGCAGAGGCGTGAAGTTCGGCGACGAGAGGCGAGAGTAGGAAGTTGCAATTCTGAGATTTCATGGCGGTGATGCTGGAAGAGTAGAGTAGTTCGAAAGAATGAAATAGGTGGCACGGTTTTGAGAGGTTAGAATGATATGGACTGGCATATTCGAGTTGAGATCCCTCAAGTGTTTTGTAACCTAGTAGTTTTACACAAGAAGGTGGCATAGGCAGGTTACGGCGGAGGTATCCAGTAGTTCGATTAGAGGAATTAATTACGTGGTTTACGTGGAAAGACCATGTTAAATCATTAGTGAGGTGAACACCAAGGTATTTAAACGAATTGGTTGAAGGAATAGTACTATTTTTATTTTGTAAGTAGGGGGAGGGTAGTTTCGTCGGCAGTGGAAAGAAATCAGGAAACTGTATTCAATGGCAGTATTCAATGGCATCAGCCACGTAGCGCACCAATGTTGTATGCGAATTAGATCATTCTGGAGGGCAGAAGCAGCGTCGGACGAGTTAGTTACTGGGCGGTAAAGTACACAGACGTCAGCGAAAAGGCGGATGGTAGAAGATCCTGATGAAGAGAGATGAGTAAGAGGCCAAGGACATTGCCTTGGGGCACACCTGAAAAAACACGTGAAAAGGGAGAGGACTGAGTATCGGCAAAGACAAACTGCATGCGGTCGGTTAGAAAGCCTTGGATCCAGCTAAAAACTAATGGGTGAAGGTTTAATCGAGATATTTTAAGCAGAAGGCGGGAGTGAAGTACTTTGTCAAATGCTTTCTCGAAATCTAGAAATATTGAATCAGTAGGGATGTTGCGATCAAGATTAGAATGAATGTCATGAAGGAAGCGAACGAGTTCTGTTTCACATGAATGTCCTTTACAGAAGCCATGCTGGTTTGGGTGAAAGAAGTCAACAGATGACAGAAAGGAAGCAACATGGGAGTAAATGACGTGTTCCATGGTTTTCGAGCACACACTAGCTAATGAAATATGTCAGTAATTATCTGGGGATGATCGGTAACCTTTCTTGAAGATTGAAGACCTTCCCAATTCGCCAGTCAAGAGGGGTGGAGCCGGAATCAAACGACTCCTGGAAAAATTAGGGATAAGATAAGGCTAGAAGCATGTGTAGTGGTTTCTAAAACTTTGCAGTTGATTATGTCGGTGCCGCAGGAGGACAATGCCGTTTGGGTTGAAAATAATTCCTTCCATTGGCGGGTGCGAAAGAAGTGGGAAGTGGTGAATGTCATGGGTGGATTCTTTAATAAAAACAGATCAAAATGAGGCATTTAGGACATCAGGTACATCAGACAGAGGTACAGGCGAGCCTGAATCGTCGCAGAGGGTTAATTGTCATCCAGAAGCGTTTTGGGTTGGTCTGCAGCATGGTAGGAAGAGTCGTAGAATAGAACTGGCGTTTAGTCTGGGTGGCTATATTGGAATACTGGTTCTCGATGGTTTGGTATTTGTTCCAAGCTAGTTCAGTGTTAATCGCTTTGGCAGACCGGAAAAGTCGTTTCATCTTGTTTTTTAGGCGTTTTAGGGTCGCATTAAACCACGGGGAACGTGTTTGTTCTGTTTTGGTGATATTAGGAATATAAAGTCCTGTCAAACGCAGTAATTTCGATTTAAAGAGCAGCCAGTTAGATTCAGTGGAACGCAGATGATAAGTGAAGGCAAAATTAAAAAACGTAGCAAAATCACGATTAAAGTTTGCGTAGCCACCTTTGTCATATAAAGTTAGCACCTTTTTAGACTTGGTGCTCTTTGAAAAGTTTGAAGAAAAGGTGGTGTGAACCACGACGTGATCGCTAAGGCCAGAAATGTATGAAAGGGGCAAGAGGCCATCAGGGTGGGATGCCAGTACAAGATCAAGAATGTTAGATGAACGCTCAGTCGTGCGCGTGGGTTCCGTAAACAGTTGTGGCAGCTTTGTGACAGTTTTTTGTGATTGCTACCTTTTCCTAACTGCCATGTAAAACCTATTCACTTATGACCTGCGTCTCTCAGATTTTATCCTTCCATAGTGACAAGACGAAATTTATCAAAATAGAAACATCAACACCTATAGCATTAATTCTGTATTTACTATGAGGGGTAATCTGTGGACATTTGGCGTGACTTAAGTCATTTTTGCCCACAACCTCTAAACAAATAATCATATAGAAGTAACCTTTCAATGCATTGGGCTTTAAAAAAATGCGGTGGTTATCTCAGCTAGGCCAGGATATATGTAGCGAGAGCTACCGTTCGGCGACATCGTTGAGCACTGGTAAACCGGGTGACATCGCCGGGTACCTATACCCCTGGCTAACGCTGAAAAATTGAAATCTGTTGTTTATCCTGACGACCCTTGTACTTAGCGCAAACACTAGCTGCTTAGAGCGTTTCGGCAGACCATTAGTGGAAAGCTAGCTCCACATCTGGATACACGTATGTATAGTCGACGTCAACTTTGTAGAGCGCTCGAGCAAGACATATCGGGCTACAAAAGCCGAAAATAGACTCCAGCTCCAGACTTCTGGGCTAGGTGCTAGTGTCTACCTTGGTTGCGGCTATCTGTGGCACCACGTTCGCTCCAGTGTTGCCGCAAGAACCTACTAGCTGCGGCAATATCCGACCTTATTTACAGGGACGTGTATCTCCCGAGTGCTCTACTCAAGGGTGATGTCGAGCTGTACTCACTGTTGGCATGTTCCGCCGATGCCCCAGCCTTTCGCACATGGAACACACAGGGTCAAACTCGTTCTTTACAACGTCAGATTGGAATGTTCTCTTTGCCGATGCGCTGGCCAAAAGGCGAATGGTGTGTTCGGTCATCCGGCACGTCTTCGTCGCGTGTTGTGATTCTTCTCGACGTTTTTGTTCCCGTAGGGGGTTTGGCCTCGGCTCGACAGTATCTGTCGCTCCACGTCTTGGTGTCGCCGCTTGGCGAGACGTTCTGCCCGCTCTTCAGGCGTATTCGACGCACGCTGAGCCATTCGAGCTTCATTCCTGCGTTGACGGGCCTCTTCACGCCAAGTAACGATTTCGGGGTCGTCCGAAGCAGCTTCTCGCAGCCGGCGAAGATGCACCACGCGCAGTACACGCACTCCCGTGTGCGTGTGTGCGCGCGCGCGTGCGTGTGTGTGTGTGTGTGTGTGTGTGCGTGTGCGTGCGTGTGTGTGTGTGCGTGTGCGTGTGTGTGTGTGTGTGTGTGTGTGTGTGTGTGTGTGTGTGTGTGTGTGTGTGTGTGTGTGTGTGTGTGTGTGTGTGTGTGTGTGTGTGTGTGTGTGTGTGTGTGTGTGTGTGTGTGTGTGTGTGTGTGTGTGCGTGTACGTGTGCGTGTGCGTGTGCGTGCTTTTTCGGCGCTGGGCTCTCTCACCGCGTCAGCTGCGGAATTTTTTTATCGGTGAGCCTGATCAAGCTCTGCGTTCTTGCGAACAGCATGAACGACGGGGCCAGAGAACAGAGAGAGATTACGCGGAACGCTGGCAACCAACTTCCAAGTTTATTTCGCACAATGCAACATCAGATAGGCAAGCCAAAATAACGGCATAAAAGGCAACAGACAAGACTGCTGTGCTTGTTCGCGCAAACAAATCTAGTAACCACGCAAAAATAAACTGCAGGGGCGGCTTCCGAGCGTTACTAAACAGATCTGAGGAACGACGGCAAGCTTCCGCCTCACATCCTCAAGGTTGAAACCGTCGAGCACTCCAGTAAGCCCCCTAAATAAATAAAACTCAGGGCTTAGAGACCCAGTGTAGCGAGAGCGCTGCTCAGCCCCGATAGCGCTGCTCTGTGAAGTTCCCGCCGTGATGCGCGGCAAAACACGAAATTTGCGGTTGTGTACAGTAAGCATTCAGGCGGATGCAATTTCGGTTAAGGATGTAGGAGATTATAAATTTGCACTTCCCGTGTATTATGCACGCGACGTACTTGATCCTATCTCATCTTAACAGAATGGGGAGGAAAGGAAGAAAAATATATTCGTCAATTTGTTAATACAGTACCTACAACTTACTCTGGTCGGGAGAATTGTGATCTTGATTGTAAACCCGACCTTAGAATCGGGGAACGTCCGGGAGACATTATTTAAATTCTCAGGAAATGCGAACTGTTTCAAAAACGATTCGGAATGACTGTGCGAAATAATTTTTGAAATTTTCTTATCTGATTAAAACATTTGCTGCAAGAAACGCGCTATAGACCCTTCTTTTACGTCTCGGGTAAAGCCACGTTTCTGCGTCGGAAAATAATATACGTACACCATCATGTAAGTTGTAGTGCGCTATGAGCAGCTGTGGGGCTAATGTGATTCTCTTCTAATTGAATGGTCTCGCCGCGACTTTCTGAAGTGCTTACATGCTGTGGCACTAGGAACCAAACACGCTAAAGTGGATGAGCAGAACAATCACATTGCCAGTACTATGCTAAGTAACCATTTCAGGTTCATGCTAACACACCTGCATGGGTAACACGGCTGTGCGGGTTAATATAGTAGCTCAGAGGTTATTCCGTGTCACGCTGGGAATCCCCTGCAGATCCTGCCGTAATATTTTATGTTCAACATTTTTGTTGCTTTCTGGCGCTGTGCTTCTCTTATGGAAGCGCCTGTAAATGATCATATAAATTATTTAGTACATCTTCTGCTTCGTCCAGTAAGTTCTTTCGTCTTCTATCAAGTTCTCCTAAAGAACATGGAGGACCCATCTTAAGAATGAGGCGATGTATCCAACGTGCAGCATACGCGTGGCCGTCTGTACAGTGCCCGGTCAGAAAGGGATGCGAGTTTTTTGTAGTTAAGTAGGTGAACAATATTGTCCCGTAGCCGTTTAGGCCCGTAACTAGAAGGTTGGTTTTAATGGTGGGTTGACCCAACAGGCACAGGAGAGGAGGTCCAGAGCACCGAGAGATCGGTCAGCACCAAACTTCAGCCTCTTCTAATCGAACGTCACGGGGCCACTTCTTTTTCTTCAAGTCAGCGCACGAGACTCGCGATGAGCAGCCGCCCAGCGGCGGCTGTTCACACGCTACATTATAATGAACATTGATAAGGTGTCCATTAAGGAATTGACGAACAGAAATTTGCCGATACGTGATAGCGGCACACGAAGAAGCAAAAATGCAGACGTGAAATGCATTTTAAGCATTACAACACATAGTTCATGCCAAAGCAGTGCTTATGTGGCCTCTATATTATTTGCAACCACCTCAGGATTTTAACCGTTCACAGAAATCTTTGCTCACGAGCATTTCTGCACTTCGCCTCCATGAAATGTGCCTCTAGCGAGTGGTATCAAATGCCCGACGTTGAACACCTTAGCTACTCAGCCACCATGTTAGCACAGTGAAAATGTATTCGACGCTGTCAGGTAATGACATCATTCGCTTTGTAATCCCCCTTGCTCAATAAATGTCCAAATTTTGATCTCGTCGAAGGCGAGTATGTGGCTTAACATTCACTTCCTGCCCCGTCAAAGCCTGCTCGAGAGTTAGAAATTTGCGCCCATCGGATCCAAGCGTGTGTCATCAGTGAGTAAGATGCCTGCATGTTCAAAAACATACCAGATCACAGTTTGGTCTGACATGCAGCCGCAACTCTAATAAAGAAATTATACGAAATTTCCTGGTGCATCCACTTCTGCGTGAGAAGCTCCTACGCACAAAGTTCATTTCTGCCTTTGACCTCTCTGCCGCGGCCCTGGAAATTCTGGCACTAAAAAGCGGTCAGGATAGCGCATTTAAGCAGTTAGTGCGATAGATGGAAACGATCACTTCATCCTCACATTATTGCTGCTGATGAAGCAAAGTTGGTAAGAAAGTGCAATCCTCATGTGCGCTGAGGATCGCACTTTTTTACACTGGGCGTATACCCTTATAGTATAAATACACAGGCGTGGAAGGGACGGAAAAGAAGACGCCAACTGGCAGTTTGCTGGGTCCAAAACCCAGTTTTAAAACTGCTCTCAGGTGGTGCTGTAGCAAGCAATAAAAAATAAAAAAAAACGTCCTTAAGAACATAAACAAAAATAAGATAAACATCGAAGTGGCCCACAGTTAGCCACAGTTAATATGATACTTGGAAAGTAAACGAAGTTATTTCTGAACGCTTCTGCGCAGGACCTTTATTTAGCGCTAGCTATACGCCGAGTAGAGTAGGGCCGTGTGGAAACGCTTACTTTCTTTCCCACTTCCGCGGCAAAACACTCGCCATCGTTTTCTCGGGGCTAGATAGCCGTGCTCGTGAAAACAAGTGGCACGCTAAGATTTCACTTTTCACATCCGTCACCGTTTGCGCAGTAAGGTCTTTGAAGATGGCATATAGATTTGACACTTCCGAGTCCCGACGAAGATTGCGAATAGCGGTCTCCATGAAAATTCGGTCTGAGCGCAAGGGTATAGCATTCAAATATCTTTGTTTGTTATTTAAACAGACCCACAAGGAAATAAGTAAACCAATTGCAACTAAACCATCCTCATTTAATAGATTGTCATTTTTTATTTTTTTGCCTCTAGTTACATGTGAAGCGTTCTGATGCATTCATGAACATTGTTAACAAATTTTCTAGTGCCGGAAAGAAGTGCAAATCAGACGGCTTCGAAAATAACGCTCTTTACGCATGTTTGTAGCTTGTCCGACCATGCGCTGCCTCGAGACCCACAGTTCGAGTGCCCTCCGTCCTGCCGTAAAGCGCTCGTTCAGTCGAGTAATGTGGACTGGAAGCCGAATTAACCCCTCACACTAGCGTACTAAGTTTGCTGCTCAAAAAAAAGGGGGCAATCTCTTTCCGCCGAATCGTTCCGTATTGGCAGAAACAGCAATTGACCAGCATGCTCTTGGGGACTCTATCTAGTGACGACTTTTCGCCGTTGGGCAGTGATGGCGAGCCAAGTGCAATGAGCGGGCATTAGAAGCAAAACACCGACGGCCACCGCAGCGAGGTTGCTTATTCGGAAGCGAGGCCTGACCGCCGTAGGAAAGTTATAAGACTGTGGAGATTTCACGTCTATAAAACTCCTCTCTAGCAAAAGTCAGGAGGACAGAGTTCTCAGCACACCTTGTGTGCGGCAGAAGGCGGTATCTTGTAACGATACTTTTTGCCGTTCTTTCTGCGGTTTTCTAGGCTATTGGCAGCTATGGGCCATTGCACTGGGATTGATATTTACCGAATAATAGCAGTCACCTGCTTCGTCATTGAATAAGAAATTGACTAGCGAATTAGACGAGAAATATTGCCGCGAACCATTCTAATCTTTATTTATTACAGCCGCTGGCAAGCGGCCTTATGACTGATTTTAGCTTAAGAATCAATCCTGTATTATTTGTTTATGCTGATTGTCGCGAGACACAACTTTATAATTTTGTTTGCCGCGCAAGATGCCCCGAGATGTATCTCGAAAATTCCGGCCACTCGCGTGTGTTTCTACAATGTTCCAGGTTATGGTAGTCAACGTTTGCGGCTTTATCCAGATATTTCCTTGCCGCCTTTACATTGAGCGCTGACGGGTGCGACGGGAATTCTTTGCTCGACTACCGACGAGCACCATTGCTGCTATCTCCACCGCCGAGTTGCTCAATTTTTTTGCGGGTGCACGTCATCTCAATAAAGAGTGTATTTCAGTGCTATTTCACCAAACTTCTCTTTTGTGCCTACGGCCTTGTCACTAACATGTGACATCTGGTGGAGGTGCTTCCCTTTGACCTACGATCTACCCCTTCAAGCGGAGACCTGAGCCTTGTTCCTGTCGCCTTGAGAAACCAGCCTACAGGTCACCAAAACAGCTGCCGACTTCAAGGGCTCCAACCCGAAACCCCTACAGCAGTGCATTTGCGAACGGAGACAGCCTTCAGGACCTCATCAGAGAGATCATACGAGAGGAACTCCAATGGTTGCTGCCATCATTCCAGCAACCTCAGGTGGCGACGCTCGCGGATTTCGTCCGGGAAGAAGTCCAGTAGGCACTGGGTAATCCTAAAGCGACGGCTCCGACGGCTGCAGCGCAAGAAACAACAGCGGTGAACTGTGCTTCTACATTGCGTCATCCTGCGTCCCGACTTGACCTTCCAAGTCCTCGCCGCTACCGTCCTATTCCCGAAAGCTGCTCCTTGGCTCTCGCCCGCCAAGCCTACCAATGACCTTCAAGTCCCAGGAAATGCGATACCTGGAGGACGTCTAACAACCGACCGCTCTGCTTCCATGGCGGTGAGGCCGGCCATATTCCTCGGAATTGCCAGTACAGATGACCCCGTCCTGGAAAACGACCAGAAGAAATTGACAACTACTTGCGCAGAGCAGAGTCAGAAAGCCACCGGTACCGCTCCCCATCGCCGTACAACGCCCGGGCCGCGGTCACGTGAAAAGAATGTACCCTAGGGAAACTGCAGGGGAAACTGAAGGCCTTAGGAGGTGAGGTTGCTCAACGGCGAAAAGACAAAGATCCTCCGCCGCCGACGACGAGGAACGACGAGGCAGCCATTACGCCGCATCTCCACACGAAGACATCGACGAGCAACCGACCGGAGTTGAATCCAACACCACTGCACAGCGTAGCAACAACAGTATATCCCGCCCGCTACCACAGTACACGACGGAGCCGAGACGGAACACCGAGACAAGCACGTAATGCAAGGACGCGAACAGGTAACCTTGAAGTGGTTATCGACGTACGCACGGTTACGGCCTTACTGGACACCGGAGCTGACTATACTGTCATCAGCGGATCGTTCGCAGCCCGGTTCAAAAAAGTGACGATCACTTGGGACTGACCGTTAATCCACACGGCTGGTGGTAACCTCATTACTCCTTCCGGGCGATGCACCGCAAGACTGACAGTAAATGGCTCCACTTATCCTACCATCTTCATAGTCTTACAGAACTGCTCGCGAGACGTGATTTTTAGCATGAATTTTCTCACTGAACATAATGCGATTATCGATTTTTGATCAAAGCATCAAGCTTTCAAAGGACAAAGTCATGCCTACTACGACGACTTCGACGCAAAATATAGCTTGAAATCTCCTCGACGGAAAATTAACCGTGCCACTCCGATCAAACGCCGTAGTACGCGTGGGTAGCGCAGATACTGAAACCGCAGAAGGCGTCGGCGAAGGACACACCCAGTTGCTGTTGGAGCGAGGTCTCGGCATTGCAACAAGCATCGCCAATTTCCAGAGAGCACAGGATTAGGTGCCGGCAACGAACTTCACAGAAGAATAACGGCACGACGTTCGCTTTTCTCAACGAATTAGCTGACATGCGAGAATTATTCGCCCTCCCCGGCCCCCAAGGAGATCAGCTCACGTTCGACATGAGTCCAGCACTGCCTGGAGAAGACAAGACCAGATTCGCCTTCTTGTTGAAGGCAGGAGAGTGCTTTTCGTCAGCATCGAAGGTGCAACGATTTCCGTTGGCAAAGCACCGCATTATCATGGACGAACGCGCCCGACCTTTGCGCCAAAGCCCCTGCCGGGTATCATTGCGAGAACGCCAAGCTATCCGCGAGCAAGTCGATGAACTTCTTCGTGACGATGTCATTCGGCCATCAAATAGCCCCTGGGCGACACCAGTCATGGTAGGGAAAAAAAAAGACGGAACACTTCGTTCATGCGTCGATAATCACAGCTTGAATAGCACAATGAAAAAACGATGTTTACCCTCTCCCTGGCACCGATGACACACTGGACCGCCTCTGCAATGCAAGGTATTTCTCATCGATGGACCTAAAGAGCGGCTACTGGCAAATCAAAGTCGATGAAAGAGATTGCAAGAAGACCGCATTCATCACACCAGACGGCCTCTTCGAGTTCAAGGTAATGCCATTCGGCCTCTGCTCCGCACCCGTGACGTTCCAGCGAGTAATGGATGCCGTACTGGCTGGCTCGAAGTGGAATATTTGTCTGGTTTACTTAGACGACGTTGTTGTCTTCTCGTCTAGCGTTGAAGACCACCTGCAAAAGATTCGCACTGTGTTCAACGCAATCACGTCGTCAGGGCTAACGCTGAAAGCAGAGAAGTACCACTTTGCTTACCAGGAGATATTGTTCCCAGACCACATCTTAAAGCAAGGACGCTGTTCGTCCAGACCCAAACTACACAGCTGCGATCGCGTAGTTTCTACAGCGAGGGGACAATAAATCTGTGCGCCAATTCATCGGACTGTGTGCGTATTATACGATTCGTCAAGAAATTTTCTCGCCTTGCCGAACCTTTGATGCTGCTTACAAAAGCAGACGTGCCATTTGAGTGGGAAGCAGAGCAAGCAGAAGCCTTCGAAGAATTCAAGCGCTGCTTACAGCCACCTCCGAGACAGAAATTCATACCGACGCAAGCAGCTAAGGTATAGGCGCTGTCCTCGCTCAGAGGAATGCCGGAGTTAAAAACTTTATCGCTTACGCTAGCAGGTTCCTCTCAAAAGCCGAAACCAATTACTCAACGACTGAAAAGGAATGCGTCGCGATCACATGGACCACGTCGAAGTTCCGTCCCTACCTATACGGTCGACCTTTCAAGGTAGTAGCGATCACCGCGCGCTCTGCTGGCTCACCTGTTTAAAAGATCCCTCCGGCCGCCTTGCATGATGGAGTTTACGTCTCCAAGAATTCGATATCACGGGGGTCTACAAGTCTGGTCGCAAGCATTCTGACGAGTACTGCTTGTCACCGGCTCCTGTTGACGTGCTTCCGAGGGAAGACGGCGACGACGTCTTTTTGGGACAAGTAAGCACCAGCAGCTTTGCACAGCAGCAGCGCTCGGACCCTGTGTTCAGAGACCTATAGCGGATTATCTAGAAGGCAAGACCGCTTCTCCTCCTACTCTGTTCAGGCGTCAACTATCGTCCTTCGCGTTGCACAACGTCGTCCTTTTAAAGAAGAATTTCGCATCTAACAGGACCACATACCTCCGTGTGCCTAAAGAACTCAGAAAGGAAGTTTTGCAGGCTTTACATGATGAGCCGTCACCAGGGCATCTCGGGATGGCAAGCACGTTGCATCGAGTGCAAGAGCAGTATTATTGGCCGCGGTTACCTGCTGACGTTGCACATTGCGTGAAGGCGTGCCGCAAGTGTCAGCGACCCAAGACACTTCCGATCAGACCTGCTGGGCTACTGAACCCCAAACCAGCTCCGACCAAGTCGTTTCAGGAAATTGGAATGGATCTCCTCGACCCCTTCCTGACTTCAACAAAGGGTAACAAGTGGGTCATCGTGGCTTGCCCGCTACGCCGAAGGAAAAGCACTGCCTATTGGTACCGCAGGAGAGGTCGTCAAGTTGTGTAGCGAAAGCTACACTGCGCTAGGTTTTCAAGCCGTCGGCGTGGCACCGTGTGCCGTATGCTCCGCGGCGCGTCGCGCCGTTGCCAGCAACTGTTACGTGGTATAGACTGAGAGTGTCCAAAGAAGAAAAATAAGAAGGAAGAGGAAAATAAGAAGAAAATGAGGAAGAAGAAAAAGAAGTAGAAAAGAAGAAAAAGGAAGAAACAGACGAAGAAGAAGAACAAAAAAAGAAGAAAAAGACGAAGAAGAAGACAGATAACTCGGTAGTTGGTAGAGGCGGACGACAACAGCGAGTTGCTAGGACAGAAGGTTCGTTCGAACGTTGTGACGACGGTGTGCCCCGGAGTTCGACGTAGAGACGATGTCATACCACTAGAAGTCTTCTAAACCCGAATGAGAATGGTGACGACGAGAGGCAACGGGTGCTCATACGTGAAGTGATTTGCCTAGGGCATGAATAAAGCTGAAACCATAGAGTAAACCACAATGTGCAAAAGCCATGTATTTACTTTCAAGTCGAGCCTAATGCGTAGCCATGCAGATTGTTCTCGCGTAACTCCAGGTTTAATCACAAGCTAAACCACAGGTAACTTTTTTTTCTCTAGCGCGTTCTCCTGCAACACGGCGCCGCTGTAGTGCTCATCATGAACAGAGGAACAGCATTTACGATCGGAGCTCACTCAAGCCATATCGAAGTACAGCCATACAATCCACCGAAGGACGACCGCCTACAACCCGCAGACAAACAAACTCCAGAGCGTCTGAATAAAACTGTCGCGAACATGCTCACCATGTATGTGGGTGTCAAACACAAGACAGTGAGCTCCGTCCTGCCTTACGTCATTTTTGCGTATAACACGGCCGTTCAGGTGAAAACTAGAGCGACTCCGTACAAGCTTGTGAACGGCAGGGAGCCTACGACAATGCTCGACGCAATGCTGGCGCACGTGACAGAAGAAGACAGCCTCGACGTCGCCGCCTGCCTGCAACGTGCAGAAGAAGCCTGACTACTCGTCCGGCGGCGCATTAAATACCAACAAAGCACCGACGCCCGAAGATACAACTTGCGACGACGCTACGCAGAGCTCAAGCCGGGAGACTAAATCTTGGTATGGAATCTGATTCACCGTGCGGACTAAGTGAAAAGTTTTTACGTCGGTAGTTTGGGCCGTACAAAATCATTCGCCGTGTCGAACAACTGAGCTATGAAGTCCTTCCCGACCTTACGACAGCATCACAACGGCGACGCGCGCGCCTAGAAATCATGCATGTTATACATCTGAAGCCGTATTACGCGCGTTAAAGAATTCGTTATGTTTAAACTTTGTAATGTTTATGCTTACCTTTCCGTGTTTATTTTGTAAACATCAAGGCGATGCCTTTTTAAGGGGGGAGGAATGGCGCGAACCATTCTAATCTTTATTTGTTATTTTTCGACAGTCGCCGCCAAGCGGCCTTATTACTCTGATTCTATCGCACGAGTCAATCCTGTATTCTTTGTTTGTTCATCCTCGTTGTCGGGAGACGCCATCTTTACCATTTTCTTTGTCGCGCAAGATGTGCCGAGATGTATCTCGACGATTCCGGCGACTCGAGTGTGTTTCTACAATGTTCCAGGTTATGCTAGTCACCGTTTGCTGCTTTATCCAGATGTTTCTTCGCCGCCTTTAAATGAAGCGTTGAGGGGTGCGACGGATATTCTTAGTTCGACGACCGACGAGCACATCTGCTGCGCTGAGTTGCTGAGTTCTTTTGTGGGCGCAAGTCAGCCCAGTAAAGAGTTGGTTTGATTGCTGTTCCACTTGTGTTCTCTTTTGTGCAACGGTCTTGTCGCTACCACGTGAAAATATGCATCGGGAAACATTCATTACTGAGGGGGCATAAACAAAAGCAGAACGGCGCAATTTTGTCTATGAGAATTCTGAAATGCTTTCCGACCTCTTCCTTTTTTTTTTTCACTTTCCACAATGAATCATTTCAGTGTCCATTTACTTTTGTCCTTACAACGCTGCTGTCTTTGAGACAATATAGAGAACGCAGAACTCAGTCATTATTAAGAGTTATTCAAATTTATTTACTTAAGTGATTATAAAACTGTGGGGGTAATTAATCGCTAGTATTACGTATGAGAGCCAAAATTTGGGCGATTGGTAATTCTTTTCAGCCGTCCGTTTCCGCCGTGGAAGGGCGAATTCGTTGTAACAGTATATAGAAGAACGACAGCAAGCATAAACGCCGTTCTGTGTTTGGACTTCCTCTGTTAATTGTTCCGCGCTGCTACCAAAGTTAAAACCGTACGTCGTCAAAGAGCAAATAGCCAAGATGGCATTCACGTAGGGATCCACGCTCGCGCTTTTCTATACGCTCACTCTCAAAGGAATGCGTGTCTTTCATATCGCGTTGCAATTAACGTAGCCAGTTGGCTTGTACTTAAAGGTGTAGGAACACCAAATTACAAGGCTATGCAAAGGTTTTCATGCGCTCCCCCTGTGAATTAAGACAGGCCGTAGAAAATATTTCATTCCTTTTTTAAAGTCTGTGGAAATGATCACTCGCATTCTGGAACCATCTCCAGCAAGAGTTGACTGTGGCGTAAATTCAGTGGAAAAAAAAGTCTCAAGAATGGCAGCGTTCTAACAGTGCTAACACACGGACGACACAATGGTTCATGACAGCCACTATAGCCAAGACTGTACTTGATGATCATTTTCATTCTCTACAACTTGCGAAGGCTGCCGCCCTCGGCGCGGCGATGGTGACAGACGGCGTTTTTGTCGGTTGCCTTATAGCCGAGAGCGGACGGGTAGTTCTCCTTGGCTTCGTACCGGAAAAGGCAGATGTTATCAGGACTGCCTGCTATACTCGCGCAACAGCAGCATGTCTCCAAGAGTTCGGAGCTTTCGGTACCGGTGCCTACCGCGGGTGCGCCAGGCGACGAACTGTGCTGCTCTCTGCCTGCCCTACAGTTCACTAGGAGTCGGCTTCGCCATACGGCACTTCGGAAAGGTTCAACGCTATAATATAAAAAAAGGTTCGTCTGTCGTCACCGCCTTACTATAGAAGCCCATCTCATAATAAAATAAGCTCAATAAGACGTGTGCTTGGCGACTGGCCTCAGTCGGCCTGATTTGCTCTCCACAAGTAGCGCCGACGACTCTTGCGGTCCTCTTGCAGCATTTCTGGACGCATCAGGTCACTATAGTCCCACGGGTGCTTAGTGGTGATTGTACGCACGGTCTGCGATGTAAGCATATTGGCAGTTTCAGTTCACGGTTGCCAAATCTATACTCAATGGCCATTTTAATTCGTTAAAGATTGTTAATTTTCTCTACACAATCACCAGATTCACACACATGAAAGCGGCGCTCAAAACGGCGCACGAAAGCGGTGCCTCAGTGTTTATGCAAACTGTAGGGCGCCCAGGACACAAAAACCGTCGAAACGCTGTGGATTCGAACCCACATATTCCTCGTGGGAAATGAGTCCTTAACGTTGCAGCTATCACCACAGCCGATTACCCCGCCTGTTAATTGCAGCCCACTCTCGCGCGGTGTATAGCCCCTCTCCATCAACTTCCATCTGCACTTTTTGCACGTCCTATTTTCAATAACTACGTTAAAGCTCTGCCATTTTTAATACACGCGTGACGTTGTGTTCGTTTGCAAACATTTCTGAAGAGGTACGGTCAAATTCTACTTGAACTAATGTCAAATGAACAATATTTTCAGATAATCTAAATTTTTCGAAATTCCCTTTCGAAACGCAGCTGCATCAAATATACAGTAAGCTGCGGGCGAGCAGATCTCCGCCACTGTGGATTTCATTTCAGCGATCGTTTTGTGGCGGTGCACTAAACCACTATTTCCGGATCGGACTACAGCACTGTGGCTGACATGCAGCAATTTCCATCTGTGAAACATCGGACGCCATTATTTAGTTACTGCACGGTTTGTAAATATTTACAGCGCAATATTTTTATTGCGATGCTGAGGAACGCGGTATCTTCCTTTTCTTGGTATGGCTGCACAAGGTCCACGACTGGGCGATTTGGCATTGGCTCGTCTTAAGGCCAGCTTTTGGCTGGTTTTAAGGTGGCTACACAGCTGGCTCAGAGATGTAAGCGGTAAACACTAAAGATGACGTTCTTGAATTACAATGATAGTTGCTGCCTAACAGCGATCGGGTTCTCATGCACAGTATAGTCTTTGTTCGCGGAGTAGCCGGGTGTTTTATGCTTGAAACGTCGGTATGAATTGCCAAATTTCATTAGAAAATTTCTTTCTCTTATCCGAAAACTAAGCACAAACATATGAGCATAATTTACAATGTTGCCAGTCAATAATTTTACGTGTTACGTAACTTTTACGTATTAGTTTAGATTTTTTTTTATTGTGAACTAATTCGACTTTCTTCTTGCCAGAAGAATCAATGATTTCTGCTCTTGAGTGAATCCGCTGCGGAGGTTCCTTGCACCACAGGCGGCTCCGTTTTGGACGGTATAGCAAAGATTTGACTATAGAAGGCTACGAGAGGAACTTGAAGTTTTATACAAGTACAAAGGAGATTTACAATATTTGCAGCAGAGAAACAATGTGGAACTAGCTACCACGAAAATATTCCTTCCTCGGAATAGCCGAAGATGCAGAACATCAAAACCTATAACATAGAACAGTAGACTGGTCTCTTGGGCTTGGTTTTTTTGATAACGTCCAATCGCTACAAACCTCAATATGATTGCTTTGTGGCTGCGTACAACTCCCGCTTCAACTTTGGTGGTGGAGGTGGAGGGAATTTAGCCAAAGGGACTGGACTGCCGAAACGAGCGTCCCGTCCGTACCTTCGACAGTGTGAGTGAAACCCCTTCTCTTTAAATGAGGAAAAAAAAAAAAAAGAAAACTGAAAACGCACAACACCAAGCGCCACATGCTGCTCACATTCTACTGTATCTTTTGAAATCCTCAAAGTAACTGAGTAGCATCGTTTCCCATGGCGAACCACCGCATCCCTCGCATTACTTGGACTTTAGAAGTTTCGTACCCTCCGGCTTATCGGTGGGGTTAAGAAAAGAGCTGTCAAGGGGTCGTACCGCATTCGCCGGACGCCATGACCGCATCCTTTTTGTTCCGTGCTCGCAACCCCATTTCCCTTGGCACTGTGCGACACCCGTTTGTCTAGACATCCGTTTTTGCGTGACCAGGGCCGGCTTGCACGATAAAGTCCGAGCTAAGTCCAGACTTAAATGGTGTCTTTAGAAAGACCAAGCTTATTTAAGACGGCTCGTGTTCCGAACGTCGAACGCTTCGGGTTCATGTTCACCAGAGTGGCTTCCCAGAACGGCCTCAGCAACCACTTGGGGCATTTTTCCTCGTAACACAATCTTAAGCCGCAAAAAGCAATGGCACGGATTTTACACAACGCAAAATTGACGGAATGTGTACATCTTACAGCAGGGACAGTGCCAGCGCATCCCTGTATTTCCCTAATTTCTCTACTTAGACACCTGGCGTCCTTGTATCTTAACCAAGACAGCACTAGAGTCGTAATCATACAAGCGACTTATTCAAGTCAGGACTGAAGCCCAGTCTTGACTCCAGTCTTAAGCGGCCATGCTAGTGGCCTATTCTTTAGACTCCAGGGCCCGCTTGCACAAAACAATCTTAAGACTGTCTTAGCTAAGCCCAGACTTAACTGGAGTCTAAAGAATGGGCCACTAGCATGGCCGCTTAAGACTGGAGTCAAGACTGGGCTTCAGTCCTGACTTGAATAAGTCGCTGGTATGATTACGACTCTAGTGCTGTCTTGGTTAAGATACAAGGACGCCAGGTGTCTAAGTAGAGAAATTAGGGAAATACAGGGATGCGCTGGCACTGTCCCTGCTGTAAGATGTACACATTCCGTCAATTTTGCGTTGTGTAAAATCCGTGCTATTGCTTTTTGTGGCTTAAGATTGTGTTAGGAGGAAAAATGCCCCAAGTGGTTGCTGAGGCCGTTCTGGGAAGCCACTCTGGTGAACATGAACCCGAAGCGTTCGACGTTTGGAACACGAGCAGTCTTGAATAAGCTTGGTCTTTCTAAAGACACCATTTAAGTCTGGACTTAGCTCGGACTTTATCGTGCAAGCCGGCCCAGATGTCTCACCTGAGTCGTCGTTTCTGCTTGGATAGGCCGATGCGCACGAAGCCGCCCACTTTATGGATTCATTGACTCTCAGCCGCTCAGTAGGGCTCATTACATTCCTCCCGACGCACTCCTACCTGCGCGTCGTTGTTTCCGATCGTACTATAAGCTTAACTTCCACCAAGCGCTGGGCGCAAAACCACATACTTTCCCCGGCTTCCCGCGCTAACCCGTAGTGCTCGTCGGTCCCGGTGATTCGCTACACATTTCGGTCAGCATTCCTTCCAGCTACCGGCGGAGCTGCATTCAGAGCTACCAGTGCCCGATTGTCGTCCCGAGTGATAAGGCTGCTCGCCGTAGGAGACAATTTCCGCGACCGTGTCGACAGGAATCAGCGTTCCGCTGCTTGATTCCAGTCTGCCTTTCGGCTGACATTTTTAAGGCGAAAGCATTTAATGGCTCATGCTGTCGTGGACAAAGTGTGTCCCGCTTTTGCGGCTTTCTGATTGGCCGAGGCGGGCTGCGTCCCTGCCATCTGCAATGCCACACTTGAACGCGCGCCAAGGAACGCTACGCGACAGAAGCGACGGTGTACCGTCCAAACTCACACTTGCCGGAGGAAGATACTGCGCCTTTCCTTTCTTGTAAACAAATTATAATTATATGTAGCACTGCAACGAACGCCGATAAAAGGCATGAGAGGCGAATGATAGGAGAGGAAGGGTAAGCTTTCGCCACTCTCCTCTTAAGAGACATCTAAGAGACCCTCTAATTTTTAAAATTTTTTTTTTTTTGGTTGGATCTTGGCTAAAGGCACCAAGTTTCTTAATTCCGGCCACGTCCACCATGTAAAACGACTTTTGAGGAAGACGAGAAGGAGGTTTCGACACGGTGCATCGCGCAGACAAGTACCTCTTCGAACTCGAAATCAAATTAAGGGTAAGCTATATTCGTTTGTTCGCTTCAAACAAGTTTTAGCTCTTCCGCTCTCTCAGACACACGTGTCACAGGCATATACTTTGTCGAAGCAACCTGCAGCTGCGGGGCAGGCGTCATTGGTGGATTGGTTAGAAACGAAAAGATGTCCTCGCGAGAGGACGCAGTTTTTTTTTTTTTTTTTTTTTGGGGGGGGGGGGGGGGGGGACTAATAGAAGCCGCGAACGACGCCGGACGTCGCGAAAAGGAAAACTATAGTAAAGATACAGTCGTGGACAAAAGTTACCGCGATGGGGGATCCGGCACAAATATGCGGTGCCTGGCTAATTGGCCTGCTAATATTTTTCCTGACAATAAACCGCTCTTGTCCCCCTCGCAAGTTCCCTACTTTTTATTCCCCTGCGCTGCCTGACCGAACAGAAATATTGTTTTCTCTGATACCACATCCCGCAAATTGTCCACTGTACAATAGTACAAAATATACAATGTACACCACGCTGCCTTTGAAAGTGCCAACATATATGTTTCCTGTTGAACAAAAAAAAAAAAAAAAGAGCGCAGATAATAATATAAAGAGTGCCAATGGTGGTATGACCGGCGTTCCGGTGCCCGTGCGCCGGATGGGTGTTAATCCTTGACTAAAAAAAATAAATAAAAACAAGGAAAATAATGTCGCCGGCCGCGGCAATTGCGCATCTGATATCTTAAACGGACACCTAATTTTCGGGTACGTGCTTTATCATTTACAATGATGTCTACGACATTACTGTACATGGATCCCCACATCATATTCGCCTACGTCTGCTGAATAATTTATAATCGACAATTCTTTCCTCACCTGTTTCGGTTTCGGTTTCAACAGCGAAGCGCTGGCTGTGACGTCACAGTCACACCTAGGTCACGCGGGGGATGAAAATACAGCGATATGACCATTGCTGTGTCATTTGAATTCACTACAATGATAAAGCCGGCCTGCGTCAAGAACAGGCATCACTACAAGTGAAGAATGAGCGGTTATATCGCTGTTTCTTCATGTCGCGCATCAAGACATGATTCTGACGTCACAGCCATCTCTCGCATTCGAAACCGAAACTGCGGAGAAAAGAAAATTCAATTATAAATTATTTAGCGGTCGTAGGCGAAACCTGCGTGCGGATTGATATACAGGAATGACTTATGCATCATTAACAAGAAGAAAAATGCCACCAAAATTTGGTGTCTATAGTCATTTAAACACCTGAGCTGCGGCCGGCGGAAAGAAAGGGACAGGGAGAGAATAGCGAGGAGAAAGACCGCGGGAGCTTGGTACATTATTTACAAAATGCAAAAAAAAAAAAGCAAGCGAGGTCGCATCGCTCGCGTGCAAGTTACCCAAGCATCCAAAAACCGACTGCGCGTGAGCGGCCATTGCAATTTTAATTTGCACGGAGTCTGCATTTCAAGGGCACCTGAATCTTTCATTTTCGAACATTCACCCGAGAGTACCGAATATACAAGAGAGAGACCTCTTACGTGAAGTAAGACCACGCAGAGAAAGTGATTTAGAGATTGGCGTGAACAAATAATTCTTTTTTTCACAACTTCAAAAAGAAAATTGCTAGCGAGGATCTCTCTATTGCTGTAAATTTAACCACGTCAGTGGCGGCGAACTATAGTTGCAACGTAGCCGTCGTTCCTGCTCCCAATGTCGGGTCGGGAAGCCCTTGAACTTGGCCTTTTAAGTGCAGTTTCAGCTAGCAACAGGAAAATTCCTTGTACTCATTGCAGGGCTTATATGTACCCGAAATGACCCCTCAGTAGAATAGCCAGCGTGTAGCCGCTGCGGCGAGTTTGCGCAACCTTCTCACTGTGGGCGCGTCGCTCCGGAGTTAGCTGCCATGAAGCGGTGGATGCATAGCCGCTTATTTTTTCTGGACTCCCGCGTTAATCCGTTGTGCTCATCGCTCCCTTACAGTGACTAAGCAGTGTAAGCAGTTTTCATTTAGTTTTTTTTTTATGCTTTCTACGAACCAATATGCAGAAAAGCGCATTTAGTTATAAGTATTTTTGATTTACAGAGTGAAATTGTTTCAGTTCCCGCAGACTATTTATTGAAATAAGATACACAGAAGCCTTATTCTTTTATTACATCACGTAAGAACGCTGAGTCTGAAAAATCATTCTACTTCTCGCAGTTTATCCTCTTTAACAGTTCTCATCTCAGATATGTTTATGGAGAGCTATTTTGTTATTAGTACCAACAACTCAACTTCTGTCACCTTGGACGTAGCCAAATTCACTGGGACACCAAATTACATTATGTAGCGGCAATGCGGAAGCATTAGTCTTTTGATATATTGACATTGCGTTTTGTATTTGCGGGCACCTCCACGGCTGTCTTCACACAACCATGCGTCTCTTCGGCTAATCTATCTGGTGGTTAAACGCTTCATCGAACCTGTAGAAGGGACTACAGGTACTCAACGAAGATACGTCTTAACGTGTAGTTGCCACTTGCAGTCGCCTGATGTCACTCTCAGTCTTGCGCGTCAGTTACCTTCGGCCAATCACAGAATTTTACGACAGACAATACAATCCCTATATTTCTAGGGGCAGGGGGGGGGGGGGGGGGGTCGTAAAGCAATTGCATTGCAACCTATTCATTACTGCTGACATTACATGACTGTTGCTTTTTGTCCTGTGCATAATGTTACATGATATGCAAACTGGCATCTTATCTAACACAGGTATTTGATATTGTGAGGCCTGTTTATTTGCCGTGGTGCCATATCTAAAATTTCTTGATTAGGTGTGTTAAAAGTCGACCTTAATCGACAAATTATAGCAGAAAACATTTTATTAACACTCCATGTTACGCTTCCATGAAATGTTTTGTCCAATGTTATTCGTCAAAATTTTACTTAGGAAGCAGGAGTGAATTAAACGCATGAACCCATTCTGCATTTCTCTCTACATTGAATTCTCAGCTGTTTGATGCGGGGTCCTTAAAGGGCCACTTTCCACCCACTGGTCGGAAATATTTTTTTGGTGATTGTGAGGCTTTGCCCCCAGAACGCAAGGCCGAAAAAATGTTTTTGAAAAGAGTAATAAATAACACAGTTACAGCCACCGCAATCACCCGATTCTGTCGTGTTTCTCTCTTCTCATTCCCTCGCAAAGATTTTTCACTCTCATGCCCAGTCGTCTAGCCTTCGTGCTGCGCGTTTGGCGGGAAGGGGGGCGTGGCACTCTGCGTGCGCGAAAATGAAACGGGCGAGGGAGCGCGCTGTTGCATTCATTGCAATCAGTCCAGCCGTGGCGAGGGAAAAGCGCGCAGCGAGCGTCGCACACAATTAGTTGTGTACGCCCATCCTTCGCCCATCAGTCAGCGAGACGGACCAATGGATGTCGTTGCCTTCTGACGTCAATCTAGCGGCCCGACGGGCCAGCGTAGCGAACCGAGAAACTGGTTTCCCGGAGGAGAGGATGAGAGAGCTTTGATTTTTTTTTTTCTCCTTTGCGGCGCACGTATTATTGCAGCATTTTTCACAGACTATCTCCGGTACCTGCTCGAAGAATTCGGCTACTTTGCTTACAACGTCTTACACTGACGATGCGGAAGACTGGCTCGAGCTGTTCGAACGAGTGTCAATGTAAGTACAACGCCTGCGAAGACGAAACGAAACTCAGGCAAGTGTACTTTGCTTTTCAGGGATTCGCCCGAATCTGGTTTGAGAACCGCGAGGATCTTTTGAAGGATTGGGCACCATCAGAACATCATCAAGCACCATCAGAAAAGAAAGAGCCTAGTCACTCATTCAGTCGAGAATCCAGCTCCCTAATGAGTCTGCGCTCATTTACGCAGCAGAAATGAAGCGCCTATTTCGCCGCGCAGACCCTGAAATGAGCGAGGAAAAGAAAGTGAATTTTAATGCGAGATGTCGAAGAATCGGTTGCCTCGTTAGAAACCCACCCTAACCGTGACCGAATTCGAACGCGTAGCATCCTCAGCAGAACGACTGGACCCGACGGAACAACCGGCCTCTTCAAGTATTCTCTGCAAACTGCGACGCCGCAACTACAAGTGGGGTAACCTCCGTGAGATTGTCCGTGAGGTAGTTCGAGAAGAGCTTCGCGGAATTCTCCCATCGCCATCGCACCCGCAGGTTGCGTCGCTAGCGGACGTCGTCCGCGAAGAAGTCCAGCAGGCACTAGGCGTTCCTCAAGCGACGATTTCGACAGCTCCCACGCAAGCAACAGCGATGAACTATGCTGATGCATTACGTCGGTCCTGCGCCCCAATGTGACTTTCGAAGCCTTCGCCGCTCCGTCCTGTAGTAACTGAAAGCCGCCCCTTGGTCCCCGCCTGCCAATCCTAGCAACAACCTCCAAGCCACAAGAAGTGCACCTCCCAAAACATGCTATTAAGTAGCTTGGCCACAGTGCCGCGCCCGTGCTTTTTGCCTACCGTGGGATCGCAGACGACTGCAGCGCCACCAGAATTGCCTTGTTTTTTTTGCAAACATGGAGGAGGTCTATGCGAGAAGTTTATCTCAGTGAAGACTGCCGTTCGAACTACATGGCAAAGTAAGAATTGGGTGTTTTCGTTCAAAGCGAGAAAAATAATGATAAAGTCACACTAAATTCAGCTTGCAAAATTTGGTTTTAACCGAAAAAGGTCGGTATGCTTGGCATGGAAGGCATAACTATCTCAGTTTTGATTATATGTTACACTCAGTCAAAACTCGCTGCGGTGGTGTACTGGTTAGGGCGCTCGACTGCTGTGCTCAAGGACGCGGGATCGAATCCCGGCCGCGGCGGCCGCTTTTCAATGGAGGCGAACAGCAAGGCGCCCGTGTGCTGTGCGATGTCAGTGCACGTTAAAGAACCCCAGGTGGTCGAAATTTCCGGAGACCTGCACTACGGCGTCTCTTATAGCCTGAGTCGCTTTGGGTTGTTAAAAAGCCCATACACCAAACTAAGCCCAAAGAAACACTCAGCCAAATTTGCAAATGAACTAAATTAACTAGGTAGGGAAACGAGGTATGGGATGCGGCTCTGGCTTTGTAAGATAAACGGCTAAGTTGTGAGATTTGAGGCATTGCTCCGCCAGCTGACACGTCTCTGCAGACCAGACAACATCACTCTCTGCTGCCTGCTAGCTGAGTACTGTTCCACTGTCATCACCCTCTTAAACCAGTTACTTGATTTGTTAGGTTTATCAAGCGACACTGAATCGTGCGTGGGCGTCACTAAGTATCACGTTCTGGCTGCAGCAACTATTTCGCAGCTGTGCTTTTGCTGAGATCAACACATAAACCACATGACGCCACCTCTCCATTTTCTAGCTGAATCGAAATATTTTTTTGAATTACTTTTGAAATACTTTATTTTTTAAATCACGACAGCAATCACTTCAAGGACAAATTTAAGTACTGTCATTTGCACGTTAATTCCTAAGCAATTTAACTGTTCACATAAACAAAATTATTGACAAGGATGTGATCACTTGACACAGGACTGCCGCATTAAATTGCTGAAGAAAGTCAAAAGTGCCTTCATAGAAAATGCATATCCGTCCCAAAAGTCCGAAACAATGAAGTTATGAAATAACCACCAAAAGATGTCCGAAAAACTATCAAAAATAAAAACCGAAGTGTCAAACCCCTGCTTATGAATCATCGCGTCGATTTTAGCTTGACTAGAGCAAGGCTCTACATAAGGAAAAAACCTGACTCTTCCTGATCTAGTCCTGTGAACCTGACGCTCCAGAGGGAAAGCATCTTATCGCGCCTCAATTCATTATCTGGAAGCAGGGTCCTGTTTTCTCGTTTGCGAAATTGTTCAGTGCTCCTAATACTTCGTGATGTATTGTGACTACAGCGACGCCCGTGGGAGGACAGTAAGTGCGCGAGCGAGAAATGCAATTTAAGCATGCTACGCTGTGACCCTCAGATTTTTCCACGTCGGTTCCATTATTTGGTCAGTATACAGGGTGACTTCTTAAGATGTTTGCAGATATTTGTTTTTCAGATTAAAAGAAATACGTCGGTGTGGCATGTGAAGTAGATTGCGCAGCAAGGCGAACGCTTTGTGCACATGATGGAACTCAATAATTACGCAATTTGTAAAAAGAATTAACCAACACGTTATATTTTCTTTAGGAGGGAGTGGATGGGAGGGGGTAACATAACCTTATTACGAATTTTATCTAGAATGTACCGCGTGACTTCTCCGGTACATTTAACTTCTCAGACTCAGGTACGAGTATCTGGAATAATAGAGTGATCTCGAAGTGAACTTCTCGCTCAGAAAAATCGATTTTGAAATGACGCGCGGAGCTGCATAAAAAGATATTCTGAGGAGCTTGTATCTCGTACAATAGCATGTTTCCGTGCTAGTTGCTGCGAATTCGTATGTGTTGGCCAGCTTGAACGTGCCTCAAATTTCAAATATACTGTCGTTTTTGTCCGTTTTGTCATTTTGTTTTCTTGCTTTATTCCACGTTTCAGGATTTCTTTTTTTCTTTATTTCTTTTCTTTCTACAGAAAGGGGCAGCCGAGGCAAAAGGTTGAAAAATCTGACGAGGCCTCGGCACCAACGCAAAGTTTGACAGACCAGTGAAATAATGCATTAGCAATCTAGGCATATATAGAACCTAACACAAATAATAAACGCATATGCCACAAAAAGATTGTTACACACGTGAAACCACAGCAGCAAAAGAAGTACACAAGAAAATCAAAATAAACTATATTACAGACATATACAATAGAATTATAATTGGCTATTCAGTCATAAGCTGCTAACATAGGCGATTGATTCATTTGCTCCAACCAATAAAATTCAACCAAAGTGTTAAGATCAGCATACAGAAATCTTGAAATGTTAGATTGGAGAAAATTCAATATAGTTTGCTATTAGGAACGCTTTAATGTTACGTTTGAATGTGTTGCTTCTAACAGAGAAGTGAACATTAAGATTGGGCCTGTTAAGAACATGGGGAACTTGGTAGGTTAGTGTTTGTTCGCCGTAGTTTGTTCGAACTTAAGGGCTAAGTTTCTTATGGTTTCGAAGTTCATATCTCGCTAGGCTGTGATCTGGTATTGATGCATGCAGCCTGTGCCGATGGATTTGGCTTAACAAGTGGAAATAATAAATCTGATTGGCTTTTAGCATATCACTCTTGATGAATAATGGTGCAGTAGGCAAGTGTTGTGGTCTACCATTATACCCTTCAATCGCTCTTAGAACCCTCCTTTGGACGACCATTAATCTCTCAAGATTTCACCCCTTGAATGCTATTTTTTCCGCTCGTGCTTATTGGGGCTATTCAGTTCTACTTTTTTTTTCCCGTGTGCATGGGCTCTCATCACCAAATCCCAAAGTGTATACACAGGTCCGGCTATAATATTACGGTGCACGCTTCTATGTTTGACATTTTCTCATGCCTCCCGTAGAGCACACATGATGGTCACTTGAGCTCGTATGCGAGCGCATAAACGGCATGTGCTAACATAAGCATAAGGTTTTTTCTAGCATTCGTTAGGTTATGTAGGGCAAAAGTTTTTATCGCCGAGAACGTACTCCGTATTATTATGACCGGGACTGTATACGTATATTCCGCTTCATTTCGCCCAGGGACGTGCATGTTCGTCTCTGCTCGTCTTTGTCTCATTGCTCAAGCCGGGGTCCACCCAATAGGCTCGGCTAACGTATTCACCCTTACTGAATTTTACAAGTCAGCTGTATGGGAGCAGTAAAAAGTTATTGTTTGCTTTAATGCGCCGCGTGCCTATTTGGATTGTAATTTCGTAACCGGCGAAACTAAATTTGTTCTTTAGCTGTGCTGTAGAACGACTGGTGCTGGGCTTTACGCCGTTACTTATTTTGTGCTTCAAAACCTTGGGGCTTAAGGACACCGCGGCTCTTTTGAAGGTTTTTTTAAGGAGGTATGGGTCGAGGAATTTGTCCCACAGTCATGCAAGACTTCTCGCGTCATCCCTGTCTGAGAGCACTGTTAATCCCCTCTGCTTCTGAATTCATTTCGTCCAGTGAGCCTGACGAGCTGCTTTTGTTAATCGAAGGAGAAGCTGATCAACGCCAGTTTTCCGTGCTGGGTGTTGAGACAGTAGTATTTTCCAAGTGTGTATGTGAGAGGCTTTAGTAGGCGTAGATGCACTACGGATACATATATAAGCCATTATAAGTATTTATAGCAGCCACATGATATATACTCAGCATAGACCTGTCCGAGCCCAAAATGCGTAGATGATAATGAAAACGAGGATATAGCTGACCTTTTACTGGCTGTCTCAGAGCATTAAAATTAAAGGTTACAATTCTAGCCTGACTGGAGCGCTATTGACAATTAATACTTTAGTCTCCAAAAGTAATCAGGTCCGCGACCTACGTGTGCGCTTCAAAAGAGATCATTTCCCTGAAATCATTTATTGAAGACAGGCATCCTTCGCAATTGGTGGGTGCTACTTGAATGAAATTAGGGTAGGACCACTACTTTCATTCTCGACTGTGTCCTCGATATATTTGGAGTGTTCCCTTTAGCACTTCGCTATTGCAATGGTAGCTGAGTAACATGTGTAACACACGTGTAACATGTGTAACACATCTCATTCAAGCCATTCTGACCTGTGTCCTTGCTTATATTTATGCTGACCTGACCCTGCTTAATGCAATGCTCTTATAGGCTTACTTCTTGTTGCGTTCTTAGGTTCCCCTATTGTGTTTTATTCATCATTGTGCTTACTAATTTATTTGCATCTTAAGTGATTACACTCGCTCATTAATGGTATTTCTTCTGATGTGTTCACTGTGCTTCCTACGTTGTGCACTTTGTATGTTGTAGCTGTACTATATTTGTTGGGCTTCATATCGTCAATACCAAGGATATTTCTTGATATGTGAAAAGGAGCAGCCGATGCTGCTACCGTGCACTAACCTCTTTTTATTGTATCCCCGCCGCGGTGCTGAGTGGTTAAGGTGTTGTAATGCTGATCCAGAGCACGTAGGTTTGAATGTGATGCCTGCCACTGCAGCCGATTTTCGATGGAGGCTGAAAGCGAGGCTCCCGTGTATTGTGCGATGTCAGTGCACGTTAAAGAACCCCATGTGGTCGAAATTTCAGGAGCCCTCCACTACGGTGCCCCTCATAGTCAGAGCCGTTTCGGGACGTTAAACACTGAGAAACCAAATTGAATGTCCATGTAAATGAAGAAAAAGAACCCTGGAGTTACGTTGAGAGCACCTAGCCAAATACTGCTGTGATCCAAATGCGTGCCTCTAGTCGTTCAGAATGTCGTTTTTCGCCGCCTAAGCGGCTGATAACAGAGAGTTTTAGGTTCGAAGCGGGACAACTGTAAGCGCCGTTTGGGGGCTGCAGCTTGCTTATTGCATAAAAAGGTCTCCGGGGCACGTGAGGGACTACCGAAGCTGATATTTCGGTTGTCAGCCCGTGCTATGAAGGAGAATATTTGTGAACGTGAATGTCGGACTCACGTATGCTCCACGATCTGGGGTAATGAAACAAAAATATCATTCAATAACTTAGCATCCATGCCGCTAGATTGAAGTTAGGGCTTTCTGGCCGTTTCTTCCCCCGATAGTAAAGTTTATTGCGAAAGCAATACTACAACAGCCAAAACGAGACCTCGGGTGGCCGCATCTACGCCGTGAAGACGCGTAGCTATGGACTCCTCATAAAAAAAATCTGCCTGCCATGACATTTCAATTCACGGTATCACTATGCCACGGGCAGGAGCTGCCAACTCGGGTCGCTCCTTTCATATGGGAGCGTGATATCAGAATCAACCTGCTAGAACCGTTTGCATTCTTACCCCTACGACACGCAGGCACGTCCATGCGGCTTGGTTGAAGCGTGACTCTATATGTGGGATGGAAGCTTACGCTCTCGCGTCATGCCATTAAAGGATGAGCTCAACGGTCTCCAATAATGTAGCACCTTACACTGATAGGGAGTGACAGGGGAATACTGTAGCAGGCAAAAGAAGCTTCCACCGTTGCTCTCGCAATTCAACTAGGGTTAACCAGAGATAAGCCACAACTAAAGTTTTTCATTTCGATTTACATGTTACTCTCCGTTCACAAATCTACTTTGTCTCCGTGATTATATTGACCTGTATACTCGGTGGTGGTTGCAAATCCTTTTGTGTACTTAACAATATATTGCAAATGAAATAAATATATCATGCCTTATTTCGCGACGCCAGAACTGGGATAGAAAACGGCAATTTCTCTGTCACATCCTTTATTGTTCTCCTAGAGCGTCTCCGTCCGGTCACCCCAGCAATGATTCAGTGCCTACCTGCGGATGGTGGCTTTGTGGGCGGCAGTTCGTCATTGCTATCGACGGTTGTTTGTGACACGATCAGCCCCGCAGTCTGGTTTGCTGGCAGTGCAGTTCCATTTCCCAGCCCTTTCTCGCGTCTCGGGTAGTAGTAGCTCTGTTCGTGGATTGGGTATTTCCATACGGCTTCACCATGGTGCTCCTTATCCTCGTCATCATTCTTCCCGTACTGGGGTCTCACGCCGCGGTTATCCGGGCGTCTAGATGGCGGACGTAGGGTAGGCGGACGTTTCCAATCATAGGGTAGACGTCCTCGATGGGAAGGGTGGCGCTTGTTTGGGCGCCAGTGCTGTGAAGGGTACCGAAAAGGAATCAGTTTCCTATCTACTACAGCGTTGTCTCAATCAAAAAGGGCTACAATGGAGAGATTCACAGTACTTCCCTGCAAGCGTGAGGTTCGCAATCGGCCGCCGCCTTTCGCGCTGGCTATCGCAGTCTAGCTGCGTGTCACTCGTTACCGCGGTCGGCCAGCGTGAAGACAACGACCAGTCAGGTAGCGCTTCTCCGTTATAGACGTTTTGTCATCACTCCTACTGACAAAAGATAGACACTTCTCTAACTCACCCCAGGTCTTCCAAATTGTCCTCTATCGGGTCCGTATGGCTCCATCGGTTCTTCAGGTTCCATCGGTTCTTCCGGTTCCATCGGCTCTTCCGGTTCCATCGGCTCTTCCGGTTCCATCGGTTCTTCCGGTTCCATCGGTTCTTCAGGTCCAATTGGTTCTCGCGGTTCCATGTTCCTATCAGGGCCATCGTCCTCATTCACGATGCACTCCTGCACGATGAATACGCACAGTAACTCAGCCTTCGGCAATGTTTGCTTTCAAGAAAAAGAAATGGCCCACCACTGCTATAACAGGTGTTCATGCAGAAGCATTATTTAGCAACCCGTTTTGCAGCCTCTTTCCACCCCGATTTTACTTGGAATTAAAGGCTCATTGTAAAGCAAACTCAATCAGGAGTTGTAGTTTTCTTTATTTACAATTTGCTCACGTATTACATCGTTAGAATCAACACGACAAATTTCCCAATTAGCCCTCCGCGGTGGTGTAGTGGTAAAAGCGCTTGACTGCTCTGCCCAAGGATGCGGGACCGAATCCCGGCTGTGGCGGCCCCTTTTCGATGGAGGCGCAAAGCAATGCGCCCTGTGCGATGTCAGAGCATATTAAAGAACCCCAGGTGGTCGAAATTTTCGGAGTCCTCCACTACGGCGTCTTTCACAGCCTGAATCTTTTTAGAGTGTTCCACGCCATAAACCCAACCAAGCCATAACTGAACAATAAGGTGTAGTTGGTTCATACTTCATTTATGCGTTACTTTCAATTAGTCTTAATTTCTCTTTGTGATTAGAATTTAGTCACGAGTAACCATGAAAAGCCGTAAATGTTGCTAAGCTTCATTAGTATTAAGTAGCAATGGCTAGTCCTAACTGAGCCTGCTCAGTAATTTGCAGCAATCTTTTACATAATAAAGTTTGCTATTGCGTCAAAGTAGCCTTACACAAAAGGCTTCACACACAGCCCTGAAAAATCTAAGAATGCAGCTAGTAATTCTTTTGCATTAAAAATAGGGATGGTTTGTCTGATAGGGCGCTGTATTGGAAAGGACTGTTTTCTACTGCACGTAATTTTATTGTCACGGCAAAAAAGGTGTTTGAAAAGTTCGGGACCCAAAACGAGCATGTGCACGACTGGCTATAGGTGCGAGTGTATCGCAATCTCGGTACGAATTACCGAGAACTTGACAAGGCCAGCATACCTCAGCAGCTTACATCGCGGCTATCGGGATGAACCGTGAAAGGTGAGCAAATAAGCGGCGCGCGCGGGTATCAGCCGAGTTACGAGGCAC